>NC_086454.1:294723850-295058016 GCF_028390025.1 Pseudophryne corroboree
GCTATAACAATCTAAATGCATGTACTTGAGAGTGAGGTAAAGTATGTCATTGCTACATTGCACAAGTTGTTTTGTTGGCTCTGAAGTACCGAAAATGCAGAGTAAAAACATGGGCCGGGATATAATGAAGTCCGAGTTTTTTAAAGGGGCAATCTTTTACAAGGCTAAACCATGCCTTGTACATGATTGCCCCTTTAGAAAAACATCTGCGTCCAGCCGGCATCCCGCATGGCCACCGTACTCAGACTTTATTACATCCCAGCCAATAACTCTTCAATTGTATAGGGCCTATATATTATACAGCTCTTTATGGACAGATAATGTTTGATCATTCACACCAGTCCCTGTCCCAGTCGTCTCTCTGTCAGTCTGTGCTAGATAACTGCCATATGAATACAAGGAAACATGCAAGCTTGATTCGGATAGTAGCATCCTAAGTATCAATGTAACATAAGGCCTCAGCCATGCAGTGCTAACCACCACACTACCTCATTTGTCACTGATGATACAGGTTTTTCAGTTGAAATGAAAGGATGTGCCCGAGCCATATTTATAACGGTCACGCCCACTTGACAGCCCATTCTTACTAGAAAGAAAATGATCAATTCACCCACGGTGTGTTCATTCAGGTTTTTTCATGTGTGGCAACTTGTTCATCCATCACTTTTAGTATCTTTATATATATATATATATATATATATATATAAATAGACACTATAATGCAATCAGCGGCACTCAGAGACTGACACAGCTAGAAACGGATAAAGTGCTGGTGCTTTTTAATCCATAGTAAAGGCTGGGTGATTAAAAAGCACCAGCACTTTATCCGTTTCTAGCTGTGTCAGTCTCTGAGTGCCGCTGATTGCATTATAGTGTCTATTTGCATGAATCCTTCCAGAAGGCACCTGAGCAACTCACTTTCATTCAGGAGAGTGCCGATCCGACCCCAGTCGCTATATATATATATATATATATATATATATATATATATATATATATAAATATGTACAGATAGGCGGCACCCTGGAGACTTCATCCAATTTCTTTTATTGAAGGTTAATCATTTGGATGATTTACCTTCAATAAAAGAAATTGGATGAAGTCTCCAGAGTGCCGCCTATCTGTACCTCTATCTTTGGGCGAATATACCCCAGGAGAGCACCAGAGCAAATATCATTTTTATCACGTGAGTGCCGGGTGTCTACAAAAAGGATTAATATATATATGTCATTGGTTGACACCCCGGGTAGGCCGATCATTGCGGCCCGTGGGGGGTTATCTCAATTGGTTTCTGTTTACTTAGATAGTGTATTACAGCCATACATTAGGGCCCACCCTAGATATCTATTGGATACAACTTCATTGTTGATTAAATTGTTGGCTTTACCCAGGTTGGACACCGATGTTGTTATGTTTACCATTGATGTAGCCAGCCTATATACCGTCATACCCCATGATTTAGGTATGGAGGCTGTAGGACGGTTCCTTAGTGGACAAACATCACATAATGGGCCTGACATTTCGTTTGTGTTGAATTTGCTACAATTTGTTCTCACCCGTAATTTTTTTCTGTACAATGGGTCGTTCTATCTCCAACTGGTCGGCTGTGCTATGGGGGCGGCAGTAGCCCCCTCATATGCAAACATATTTATGTTTGATGTAGAGCAATCTGTATTTTTCTCTGATGTTTCGATTGCTAGCAGGATCATCTTTTTTTGCCGTTATATAGACGACCTGTTAATCTTTTGGAAGGGTGACAGTAGTGATTTGGTGAACCATATTAATTTGCATAACTCTGGTACTAGCCCTGTTAAATTTACCTTTGCTTACAGTCCTGATGTGGTCTATTTCTTGGATGTTGCTATTTCTATCCAGGATGGCCTTATTTCAACTAATCTTTATTCTAAGTCAACAGACCGTAATAATCTGCTACTATCTAGCAGTTGCCATCGGGTTTCCCTTATTTAAGGGCTTCCGTATTCCCAATTTATTCGGGCCAAACGTATCACATCTGATGCTAAGCAAGCTGAAATACAGATTGATATTTTGTTTAATAAATTTTTGGCACGTGGTTATGATTTTTCCCTTTTGCAGAATGCTAAACATAAGGTATTGAACATTGAGTGAGAGTCTTTACTTCTACCCAAAACTAACAACGATAAGAAGATTTTACCCTGGGTTACCCAATTTACATCGGCTAGTCCTACCATTAACAAGATCTCCAAAAAATTATGGCCCATCATTAAGTCTGACCCTGAGTGTAACTTAACTAATACTCACCTGCTGTCATGTTATAAAAGGGGTCGCAATTTACGGGACATTTTAGTTAAGTCAGACATTTCAGAACCATTACCCAGTATATATAGAGGTAAATTAGGTTGCATTCGTTGCACCTGTGTTACCTGTAAATTCTTGATTCCAGGAGATACGTTCTATCACCCGCAGACAGGTAAAACATTATTCATCAGGCACAGACTTGCATGTAATTCAAAATTCACTGTGTATCAGATTATTTGTCCATGCGCCCTTTCATAAATAGGAAAGACAGAACGTCCATTCAAAGAAAGAATGGCCGCTCACAGGTCAGCTATCAAATCTGCCCTGGTATCAGGTACTAGCGACCAGCCAGTTGCGAGGCATTTCGCAACAGCGGCTCATAATCTGACCACCCTCAAACATCGCATGATTGACCACATACCTCTGTCTTTGAGGGGTGGTAATCGTGGTTTGAAATTAGTACAATGCGAGTCCCGCTGGATCTTTAAACTAGGTACTCTAGCTCCTAGAGGTCTAAATGAACATTTAGGTATTAATGTCCTAGCTAGCAACGGCTAATTCACTGCATCTTGTGTCTTTTCCTTGCTTGTTTGTATTATATGGGATCTATATATTGTACATGACTAGTACTCCCCCCGTAATATTATATATGTGCTGGAGGGTTTACATTCTTATAGCTGGTTATGGATTACGTGGGGTCAGTGTTTAGCACAGTGGCTCTCTATGCATATATGCTTTTTAATATCTATTAGTTTGTTGTAACATATGATACTATGTATTTCTTTGTATTGTTACACTATTGCTAATATCATGATAGTACCAGCTTTGATCCTAGTGCTTATGTGTGCGCTGTTGTAGAGGTGCTTTGTAACTATGGTGACGGTTTGTTCATGTGACGTCTGCCTTACTCCCGCAGAGCGCAATGACGTCATGATACCTTCTTTACAAGGTAAGCTGTTTTAATGTGTGTTATATTACCTGATGAAAATGCCAGAAGATTAAAAGGCATTGAAACGTTGTAATTTGGATCTGTTGTTGTGTGAAAATCATTGGAGTGCCGCACCTTCTCTACAAATATATATATATATATAATAAACCTATCCACATGCATTCAGGAGGACTGGTGAAACATGCCTGCATACAAGTACCCCAGTTAACTTTCACTGGGGGCGGGATGTAATGCTGTCAGAGTTGGCTGGAGGTGCGGGTTTCCAGCTGAACTCGGGCGTTTTTTTTAAAAGCATCAATCGTTTATAAGGTAAAACCTTTGCCACTTTTTCTTCATGCCAGTCACTGGCGTATCTATAAGTAAGTCCAGGGGAAGGGGCCACACCTGTAAACGCTAGTTTACTTACAGGACTAAAAAGCATATACCTTAAACACACTTGATACACTTTAAAATTGAGCCGCTGCGGCCGCAGTAATTAACCTTTCACCTTTATATTATTCACAAACCTTACATACACAAAGCCGCACAGTGTACGCACTCTGCGTACGTACGCCTAAAGGGCGTAGTGACTACACAGTTTGCGTACACAGGCCTATACGCTGTTAGCACAATGCAGCAGCCCGAGTGGCTGTAAATACACTTTAAACCTTAGCAGGGGAAGGAGACACGACACCAGATTGTATTTAAAATGCTGGGTTCCGACACACCAACATATAATTACTGAAAGGGGGTTACAATAACAATACAATACAATAGAATAATGGCTACAGTCAATGGTACATACGTGTTTTAGTTTCACCTGCGCTTCCCAGTCTGGTCCTCAGTCATCAGGGTAGATGACCTTCAGAGTTTGTGATAGTGACCTGGCATGCAGCTGGCTCTTTATACAGTGGATCAAAACATAATACAATAGACACTGTGTGCTCTTCTTCCATTGGTTCGGGGGTGGGACATATCCTGTGCACCGGGGATCATTGGTCAGCTCAAGATGTGGGCGATGGCTAAGACTTGAGATGTGATTTCTGTTGTTTGCATCTGGGTTCCCGCCCCATGACCAGTTAAACCCATCACATTAATTATACATAAATCTGGTATTATTAATAACTTAATGTTGTAATATATGATAATATTCTTATTCCCACCAGATTAATATTTACGTGACTCTGAACAATATGATCCCACACATGATATGATTATCTATTTCCATCCTCAAGATATACATATATCATATACACACACATATATATATATATATATATATATATATATATATATATATATATAAGGATATGGAAAAAAGGCGGCACTCAAACAGACTTGTATTGCGGTTTGAAAGTGGTCAGTTTATTCCTCCGACATGTTTCGGGGTAATCACCCCGTCCTCATGATGACCCTGAGGACGGGGTGATTACCCCGAAACATGTCGGAGGAATAAACTGACCACTTTCAAACCGCAATACAAGTCTGTTTGAGTGCCGCCTTTTTTCCATATCCTTGTACAGAGGTTTTTCGCCTCCAGGAGGGCACCGCAGCATCTACTAGCCTGTCAGAGTGAGTGCCGAGCACACAGCAAAAGGTATATATATATATATATATACACACACATACTCCTGCTATTACAATTTGTTAGGAATCATATATATATATATATATATATCTCCAAGAGTTTAGACTATGAATGTTATTACCTCAGATTTCTAAATGGTTTGTAATTTTGTTAGCTATTGCTAATTGAGTTTCTCTTCAAACTAGGTTCCTGTGTATTGTCTTTTTGTTTGTCTTGTCTTCAGACAAGACAATGACAATTCAGTATTTATTGTCTTCAACAGAAACTGGGCTACCCTGGAAAAATAGGAGTAAACAAAGGTGTTTGCCTTCTTCATAGAATTTCAAAGCTTTGTGTAAATAAGGCCATTGTATTTGAGTCTCTGGAAGTATAATTTATGTGTGACCCATCCTCATGCCATTAGAAGAGAAAGCAGACAGTGGGTGATTTATGCAATATATTGGATTAGATATATGATATGTCTTTGTGGCTTTTCCATGCGAGTACAAATTCCACTGTAATTACTCATACCACGCTCTAATACGCAGGACTGCAAGAGCGACCATACACAAATTGCGAATATGTGCACGCACGGCCGAATAAGTACGCACACGGAGGCCATCTATGTGGTGTTTGTACGTAATGTGTGTACTGTAATATTTTCTGACTTCGACACACTGCACACACACTGCACTTATTTTTTTTATGACTCACCCCTCCGGAGACACACTCTAACAGCACTGGCACTGTTAACACCCTGTGAAAATGGCACAGCGACCATTTTCACGGAGTTCTGCCCATGTACAGTAGAGAAATCAATATGAAAATGGCCGCCGTGCAATTTTCCTGGAGATCTGTGCATGTGCAGTGAAGTCTGAGCCCTGTAGTGCTCAGACTTTACAGCGCTCCCGGCAGAGAGGAAGGGGCTCGAACAGAGGAGGCTGGACACGGGCCTCCTCCTCTCTTAAAAGGGTTATGGCTAAAACCAAGTTGGGGAAAGGACCTCGGACGTCATGAGGAGGAGGAACAAGGCCCAAACAGGGTACCCGAAATGTAGGCTCGCCACACTTCGGGCTCGGTGGCTGGCTCCACTCCACTCACCACTGGGTTACTAAAGGGAGTAGTTGATAGTGTGGATTGTGAAAGTACTATCCTGCCGGCCTAGCTACTCCTCCTGACATCAGAGCCCACTTAGCTCTAGCATCTTCCTCTCTTAAAGTGCCCTGATTCCAGTCACAACAGAGTCATGCCAAGGAGGAAATGTCTCATTACCAGACCCTTGTCTATTCATGCCTATCTCCCAAGTGTCTTAGCAAATTGCATGCTAACCTGTACGGCCCCAAACAGAGCTTACCAGCCCTGGTGCAATGTGTAAAAGGGGCTACCTTGTGCAATGTGTAGAAGGGGCTACCCGGTGCAATGTGTAGAAGGGGCTAGCCGGTGCAATGTGTATGAGGGGCTACCCGGTGTGATGTGTAGAAGGGGCTACTCGTCGCGATGTGTAGCAGGGGCTACCTGGTGCGATGTGTAGAAGGTGCTACCTGGTACAATGTGTAGAAGTGGCTACCTGGTACAGTGTGTATAAGAAGCTCTACCTGGTGCAATGTGTCTAAGAGGCTTTGTCTGGCGTAACCTGTATAAAAGTGGCTCAGTCTGGCATAACGTGTATAAAAGAGCTCTACCTGGCATAACATGTATAAAAGGGACTCTGGCGTAACGTGTATAAAAGAGGCTCTACCTGGTTCAATGTGTGCAAGAGGCTCTACCGGGCACAGTGTGTATAAGGGGCTCTACCTGATGTTACGTGTATATGGGGCTCTACCTGGTGTAACGTGTATAAGAGGCTCTACCTGGCGCAATGTGTATAAGAGGCTCTACCTGGCATAATGTGTGTAAGGCAGTGGTTCTCAGTGGCTGCAGGGTACCCCCGGGTTGGTGACAGATGACCAATTCAAATTATTTATGGTCAGTGCAATAGACAAAACCAGTTCTGGTGTCTGCCAATCATAAGATATGTGAACAATCATATGCGAATCCTGTCCATCAACACATAATTAAACTTAAGTATGAGTATGACATATAAACACAATTTACTTAATTTTAAGAACTTTTGGCCTAGGAGGCCATGTAAAAAAATTCCGATACTCTAGGGCGCTGTGATTCAAAAAAGTCTGGGAACCACTGGCGTAAGGGGCTCTGCCTGGCGCAATGTGTATAAGGGGCTCTGCCTGGCGCCAATGTGTATAAGGGGCTCTGCCTGGTGTAACATGCATAAAAGAGGCTCTACCTGGTGTTCCGTGCATAAATGGGTCTCTGCCTGGCGTAATGTGTATAAGGGGTTCTACCTGGCACAATATGTATAAGGGGCTCTTCATGGTGTGTATAAGGGGTACTACTGTGTGGTGTAATGTGACTGATGAACACTACTGTGCGGTGTAATGTTAATTGGTAGTATTCTGTGGCCACACCACTTCCCATGAAGCCACACCCCTAAATGTCTGTCGTGTGCCTTCGGCACACTTTCCCTGTTTTCAGTGGGGAAGAGTGGGCACCAAAGGAAACGATTGCCCTGGGCACAGTTTCCCCCACCCCACCCGCATCAGAACAGTGGCACAGCAGCCCCCCACCCCCGCTTCAGAGCAGCAGCGGAGGGAGGATGGACAGGCGGGTCAGGAGTAATGTCTGTAGAGGCACCGAGCACCCAAGCAAAGGTACACTGGTGAGTTAATAAGCACCGTAAACAGGGGAGGGAAAGGGAGTTTGGATATTCAGCAGCCGATGTCATTGTGCTTTGGGATGGGAGGGGCGGGGCGGACAGCCAATATCATTGTGCCTAGGGGCGGCCTGACCCCTAAATCCAGCTCGACTTGAGAGATGTGATAATTCCGCTAGCCTCATGTGGCCTCCTGTAGCATGTTAGTTACCCAGTGCTGTACCTGCAATAGGTTTTGTGATAGACCCTGGCAAGATTGTCTCTTTGGCCTAAGACCAGAGCTATTGCGAATTTCCTTTCTTTTGCAGGTCATGCGTGTGCAACCAAAGATGATATAAATGAGCTGCTTCTAAATGAGCCTGAGCCAGAAGTCAGGTTACTACTTCAGTCAAGAAACCTGGAGGCCCTAGAAAAAAATAAGATTTTAAACCTACCGGTAAATCTTTTTCTCGTAGTCCGTAGAGGATGCTGGGGACTTCGTAAGGACCATGGGGATAGACTGGCTCCGCAGGAGACATGGCCACTTTAAGAAAGACTTTAGGTCTGGGTGTGCAAGATTCATACCAGCCACACCAATCACACCGTATAACTTGTGTATCCATTAAACAGTTAACAGTATGAAAAAACAACATAGCATCAGTCCAACCTGATGAAACTATAACATAACCCTTATGTAAGCAAAACTATATACAAGTCTCGCAGAAGTAGTCCGCACTTGGGACGGGCGCCCAGCATCCTCTACGGACTACGAGAAAAAGATTTACCGGTAGGTTTAAAATCTTATTTTCTCTAACGTCCTAGAGGATGCTGGGGACTCCGTAAGGACCATGGGGATTATACCAAAGCTCCCAAACGGGCGGGAGAGTGCGGATGACTCTGCAGCCCCGAATGAGCAAACCTTAGGTCCTCCTCAGCCAGGGTATCAAACTTATAGAACTTTGCAAAGGTGTTTAAACCCGACCAAGTAGCAGCTCGGCACAGTTGTAGTGCCGAGACCCCTCGGGCCCAAGACGAGCACACCTTCCTAGTGGAATGGGCCTTAACCGATTTTGGTAACGGCAATCCAGCCGTAGAATGCGCCTGCTGAATCGTGTTACAGATCCAGCGAGCAATAGTCTGCATCGAAGCAAGGGCACAAATCTTGTTGGCTGCATATAGGACAAATTAGACAATTAAGAGATAAGAATTTTTACCGTACTTTGGATTCCAACCCCACCACCCTTTATCAGAGGCAGTATATGGATTTATTGGATATGGCACTCGAAGATGGCTCTATATCTAAGGAAACTTTTAATTTTTTACTTTGCACGCATCCTATCACAGCCACGTTTTATTATTTACCTAAAATTCATAAAACACTTGTTAATCCACCGGGGAGACCTATTATTTCGGGAGTGGGATCACTCACTAATAATTTATCTTTTTTTGTTGATCATTATTTACAGGGACATGTAGAGGGTCTGAGGTCACATATAAAAGACACACAACATTTTTTTTAATATTATTAACAAAATCGAATGGAAAAAGGAATACTATCTAGTAACGTGTGACGTAGAGTCATTATACTCTAACATTCCACATGAAAAAGGTGCCCTGTCAGTGGAGCATTACTTGAGACAGGGTGGTACCTCAGATCCTCTACGTCAATTTATACTAGAGGCAATAAAGTTTATTTCATCACATAATAATTTTATGTTTGATACACATTATTATTTACAGACACGTGGTGCGGCCATGGGGGCCAGATTCGCTCCGAGTTTCGCTAACCTATATATGGGCATCTTTGAGGATGAGCATGTGTGGGGAGGCGGACTTGGGGCGGATCTGGTATACTATGGCCGATATATAGATGATTTATTTATAATTTGGGGAGGGGATTACGATGCACTACAAAACTTCACTATTGGTTTAAATAATAATGAATATGGTCTCAAATTTACATCTAGTCACAGTATGACTAATATAAGTTTCCTGGATATTGAGTTATCTGTTGAGGGAGATAAATTGACTACAAAAACATATATCAAACCAGTGGATCACAATCGGTATCGGAATTATGCAAGTGCTCATAAACAAGGCTGGAAAGATAATATTCCCAGGGGCCAATTAGTTAGGTTACGTCGTAGTTCGGTCTCTATGTTTCAGACACAAGCAAAAACACTTATGGAATCGTTTCAAGAACAAGGATACCCACAAGGAATATTGGATAAAGCATATATGGAGGTAGAACAAATGGATAGGGATCAATTATTGAAACCAAGGAGTCATTGAGATAAAAGTGAAAATAAAAAGAGTAGTAAGAGAAGTGAGGCCTTTGTTACGCAATATAATAGTTGTACCTTTAAGATCAGTCAGGTGATAAAGAAAAATACATCTTTGTTACTTCTGGACGATGTATTGAAAACACATATAGACCCTAGAGGTTATACTATTTTTAGAAAAGCAGATAATTTAAAGAAAAAATTGGTGCCAAGTCATTTTCAGAAGGATATTAGAGAAAGTGGTGATCTTAGTAACACATGGTTACCAGTAAGGCCAATTGGTTACCATAAATGTGGAAAAAGTAATTGTCATTCGTGTCATAATATACCAAGGAAAAGTATTACCTTTCAGTCTTCTATTGGCAAAGAAACATTTCCCATTAAAGAATTTATTAATTGCATGTCAACTTATATAATTTATTTGATTACCTGTCAATGTGGGAAGCAGTATGTGGGGCGTACCACAAGAACCCTACATGTCCGATATATGGAACATCGGAGAAATATTTTAAAAGGGGCCAGACATCCATTATCAGATCATGTAATACAGTGTCAAAAATCAAATTGGAAAAATATAACTATGATCGGGATTGAACAAATTGGAGTAACTAATCGGGGGGGGGGGGGGGGGGGGATAGATTCAGTAGGCTTCGCAGGCGCGAGGCCTACTGGATCTTTAGATTGGATACAATGGTGCCATCTGGTTTAAATGACATGGTAGAACTAAATGGGGTATAAGTTAGGCCATGTCATGTGAAGAGTGACGGACATGTAAGGGTTTTTCTGGGGGTCCATTAGGATGAAAAATGAATATGGATAGTATCTTGATTGGATTAAAAATTATACATAAAAGTATATATGGTTTAAAGGTATAAGATATAGAGGATTTGTGTAGGATTATGCTAATAAATAAAGTAAGAAATAAGATAATGGAAAGTATTACAATAGAAGTATATGTAAATTAATTCAGTAGAATTTTTGGAATAATAGATAGGGATTGGTGGTTTAAATTAGAAATATTAGTAACATCCACTAGATTGTGCTATTATATGAGTAAGGATACCTAAATAATATATTAGAATAATGTAATACATTTTAAGTTGTTTTAATACACTGCAATATTTATGTACTCCTGATATAAGTCAAATGTGTTGTATAAGCAAGGTCATATGGATAAATATACATGTAGAGATATATAGAACGATGCGCATATACACAAAGAGCCGTATTAAGAATGAGGCGCAGTGAGCAGTATTAAGAATGAGGTTTGACCCGCAGTAATTCTGCACATGTGCGATTGGCGCAAATGGGTATTTAAACCTGTGTAATGGAGGAGGATAGCACTGGACACTGAGGAAGCCGCCGACGATTCTAAAGGCGGAGAAACGCGTTTGTCATTGCTACAATCTCCACGTTGAGACTCAGCTTAAACACTATACAGCCGGCCGGCCGCAAGTGGAAAATTTCCTGTGAGTGGGGCAGGGAGGAGAACGTACTCCAGAGAATACCCGGAAACTCCAGATAAGGCTAAGCAAGCCGGGAGAGGGACTGCCTTGAAAATACCTTACAGGCATAGTATACCACTTATTAAGTGAACTGAGCTGTTACACCTAAAGTTTCAGAACTGTTTGATTTGCTGGGCTAAAGAGCAGGAGCCCATAGAAAGTGCATCTCATCATTTTTTGCATGTGGTTGATACTGATCCAAGGAGAGAGCTCACCTGTTATAAAAGTGTTTCATCAAAATGCATGCTATATTTAAGTACTAAGGAGAGCAATTGAGAGACTAATCTATGCTTGATATGCAAAACTACTAACAAAAGACTGCATGATCTGCTTGGAAAAATTACAGCGGTTATTATTTATTTGCATGCTGCTTTATACAGAAGGTGGAGGAATGTGATATGTATTAAACCATATGTAATGGTAGTAACCTCAAACGGCTTATGAAGAAATAATTAATTAATTAAGTTCTTTTTAAAGAAGATATATACTTGTTATAATAGGAGGCTGTTTAATATAATACACAGTCTCACTATTTTTATTAATAGTATTTAGCAGTGTATATTATTAAAGTTTTATGTGAAGTATTTTATGTGATGCTGGCCGGCATAAGATAATTTATGTATGTAGGAATTTTATTGTTTTGTGAATAAAATCCACACCAAATTAGACTGCGCAGTTCCTGTATATTTTCTTTCTGGTTGCTATCTATAGGGTTATAACCAAAAACCCTTAGGAAGTGCAGCGTCCATTTGGTATCAATCATAAGCGCTAGGAAATTTCTTTGGTTGGACTTTGCAAAGGTGTTTGAACCCGACCAAGTAGCAGCTCGGCACAGTTGTAGTGTCGAGACCCCTCGGGCAGCCGCCCAAGACAAGCCCACCTTCCTAGTGGAATGGGCCTTGACCGATTTTGGTAACGGCAATCCAACCATAGAATGCGCCTGCTGAATCGTGTTACAGATCCAGCGAGCAATAGTCTGCATCGAAGCAGGGGCTCCAACCTTGTTGGCTGCATATAGGACAAACAGTGCTTCTGTTTTCCTGACTCTAGCCGTTCTGGCCACATAAATTTTCAAAGCCCTGACTACATCAAGGGACTCTGAATCCTCCAAATCTCGTGTAGCCACAGGCACCACAATAGGTTGGTTCATATGAAAAGATGACACCACCGTAGGCAAGAATTGAGGACGGGTCCGCAATTCCGCCCTGTCCATATGGAAAACCAGATAGGGGCTTTTATGAGACAAAGCCGCCAATTCCGACACTCGCCTAGCCGAAGCCAAGGCTAATAACATGACCACCTTCCAAGTGAGATATTTCAACTCCACCGTTTTGAAGTGGTTCAACCCAGTGCGACTTAAGGAAACTCAACACCACGTTAAGGTCCCAAGGCGCCACCGGAGGTATAAAAGGAGGCTGAATATGCAGCACTCCCTTCACAAAAGTCTGTACTTCTGGGAGAGAAGCCAATTCTTTTTGAAAGAAAATGGATAAGGCCGAAATCTGAACCTTAATGGAGCCTAATTTTAGGCCCCAAATTCACTCCAGTCTGTAGGAAGTGAAGGAAACGGCCCAGATGGAATTCTTCCGTAGGAGCATTCCTGGCCTCACACCAAGAAACATATTTTCGCCATATCCGGTGATAATGTTTCGCTGTCACGTCTTTCCTAGCCTTTATCAGAGTAGGAATGACCTCATCCGGAATTCCCTTTTCCGCTAGGATCCGGTGTTCAACCGCCATGCCGTCAAACGCAGCCACTGTAAGTCTTGGAACAGACATGGCCCCAGTTGTAACAGGTCCTGTCTTAGAGGAAGAGGCCACCGATCTTCTGTGAGCATTTCCAGCAGATCCGGATACCAGGTCCTTCGTGGCCAATCTGGAACAATGAGAATTGGTCTCACTCCTCTTTTTCTTATTATTCTCAACACCTTCGGTATGAGAGGAAGAGGAGGAAACACATAGACCGACTGGAACACCCACGGTGTCACTAGGGCGTCTACTGCTACCGCCTTAGGGTCTTTTGATTTGGCGCAATACCTCTGTAGCTTTTTGTTGAGGCGGGACGCCATCATGTCTATCTGGGGCAGTCCCCACTGACTTGAAATCTGTGCGAAGACTTCCCGATGAAGTCCCCACTCCCCTGGATGCAGGTCGTGTCTGCTGAGGAAGTCTACTTCCCAGTTGTCCACTCCCGGAATGAACACTGCTGACAGTGCGCTTACATGATTTTCCGCCCAGCGAAGAATCCTGGTGGCTTCCGCCATTGCCACTCTGCTCCTTGTGCCGCTTTGGTGGTTTACATGAGCCACTGTGGAGATGTTGTCTGACTGGATCAGAACTGGTTGGTCGCGAATTAAGTTCTCCGCTTGACGTAGGGCGTTGTATATGGCCCTCAGTTCCAGGATGTTGATGTGAAGACAAGTCTCTTGACTTGACTTGTCCAAAGTCCTTGGAAGTTTCTTCCCTGTGTGACTGCTCCCCACCCTCTGAGGCTCGCGTCTGTGGTCACCAGGATCCAATCCTGAATGCCGAACCTGCGGCCTTCCAAAAGGTGAGCACTCTGCAGCCACCACAGGAGAGATACCCTGGCCCTGGGGGACAGGGTGATCAGCTGATGAATTTGTAGATGTGACCCGGACCACTTGTCCAATAGGTCCCATTGGAAAGTCCTTGCATGGAACTTGCCGAAGGGAATGGCTTTGTATCTTGCCACCATTTTTCCCAGGACTTGAGTGCAATGATGCACAGACACTTGTTTTGGCTTCAATAGGTTCTTGACTAGAGTCATGAGTTCCTGAGTTTTTTCTATCGGAAGAAAAACCCTTTTCTGGTCTGTGTCCAGAATCATGCCCAAGAAGGTCAGACGAGTCGTAGGAACCAGCTGTGACTTCGGGATATTGAGAATCCAGCCGTTTTGCTGTAACACCTTCAATGAAAGTGACACGCTGTTCAGTAACTTCTCTCGTGATCTCGCTTTTATGAGGAGATCGTCCAAGTATGGGATAATTGTGACACCCTGCTTGCGCAGGAGCACCATCATTTCTGCTATTACCTTGGTGAAAATGCTCGGGGCCGTGGAAAGCCCAAACGGCAACGTCTGAAATTGGTAATGACAATCCTGTACCGCAAATCTCAGGTACGCCTGGTGAGGTGGATAAATGGGGACATGAAGGTATGCATCCTTTATGTCCAGAGATACCATAAAATCCCCCCCTTCCAGGCTGGTGATGACCGCTCTGAGCGATTCCATCTTGAACTTGAACCGTTTTAAGTATAGGTTCAGGGATTTTAAATTCAATATGGGTCTGACCGAACCATCCGGTTTCGGAACTACAAACAGGGTTGAGTCGCATCCCTTCCCTCTCTGAAGCAGGGGAACTTCGACCACCAGTTGTTGAAGACACAATTTGTGAATAGCATTTAACACTATCTCCCTTTCTAGGTGAGAAGTCGGTAGAGCCGATTTGAAAAACCGGCGAGGAGGCACCTCTTCGAATTCCAGCTTGTATCCCTGAGAAACCATATCTATTGCCCAGGGATCCACCTGTGAGTGAACCCAGATGTGGCTGAAAAGTCGAAGACGTGCCCCCACTAGGGCGGACTCCCTCAGCGGAGCCCCAGCGTCATGCGGTGGATTTTGCAGAGGCCGGGGAGGACTTCTGTTCCTGGCAACTAGCTGTGCTGTGCAGCTTTTTACCTCTGGCAAGAAAGGACGATCCACGTACTGTTTTGCTTTTATTTGAACGAAAGGACTGCATTTGATAATGTGGCGCTTTCTTAGGTTGTGAGGGAACATAAGGCAAAAAATTTGATTTCCCTGCCGTAGCTGTGGAGACCAGGTCCGAGAGACCTTCCCCAAACAATTCCTCACCCTTGTAAGGTAAAACCTCCATATGTCTTTTTGAGTCGGCATCACCTGTCCACTGCCGGGTCCAGAGGACTCGTCTAGCAGAAATTGACATAGCGTTTATTCTGGAACCCAGTAAACTAATGTCTCTTTGAGCGGGTGTGGTTCGTTTTATCGACAATGTTTAGGTCGACCACTATAGGTCGACAGTCACTAGGTCGACATTGATGGAAGGTCGACAGGGTTTCTAGGTCGACATGTGCTAGGTAGACAGGTCTAAAGGTCGACATGAGGGGAAAAAAAATTTGTGTCGTTTTTTCGTAGAGTGACCGGGATCCCAAAGTAGTGCACCGCGTCCCCTCGCATGGCTCGCTACGCTCGCCATGCTTCGGGCATGGTGCCTTCGCTCCGCTACCGCTTCGCTCGGCACACTTTACCGTTCCAATCGTAGTCCACGTGGATCGTTAAGTATGAAAAAATCCAAAACAAGAAAAAAAATGTGAAAAACTCATGTCGACCTTTAGACCTGTCGACCTAGCACATGTCGACCTAGAAACCCTGTCGACCTTCCATCCATGTCGACCTAGTGACTGTCGACCTATAGTGGTCGACCTAAACATTGTCGACCTAGACACTGTCGATCTTCAGACCGGATCCCCTTTGAGCATCTCTCATATATAAGACAGTATCCTTTATATGGCCTAGGGTCAATAAAATGGTATCCTTATCTAGGGTCTCAATTTCCGCTGATAAGGAATCTGTCCATGCTGCTACAGCGCTACAAACCCCGGCCGACGCAATTGCCGGTCTGAGTAATGTACCAGAATGTGTGTAAATGGATTTCAAGGTAACCTCCTGCTTGCGGTCAGCAGGATCCTTGAGGGTAGCCGTATCTTGGGATGGCAGCGCTATCTTTTTTGACAAGCGTGTCAACGCTTTGTCCACCTTAGGGGAGATTCCCACCGTATCCTGTCCGTTGGCGGGAAAGGATACGCCATAAGAATCCTTTTGGGAATCTGCAGTTTTTTGTCTGGAGATTCCCACGCTTTTTCACATAATTCGTTCAACTCATGTGAGGAGGGAAAAGTTACCTCAGGTTTCTTAAACTTTCTTTCCCTTATACATGTACACCCTCGTGTCAGGGACAGGGGGTTCCTCTGTGATATGCAACACTTCTTCTTTTATTGCAATAATCATATATCGAATACATTTAGCCACTTTTGGCTGTAACTTTGCATCATCGTAGTCGACACTGGAGTCCGAATCCGTGTCGGTATCTGTGTCTCCTATCTGGGATAGTGGGCGCTTCTGAGACCCTGAAGGTCCCGGCGACATAGGGACAGACATGGGTACACTCCCTGACTGTTCCTTAGCTTCAGCTTTGTCTAATCTTTTGTGCAATAAGTTCACACTTAAAACATTCCACATATCCATCCAGTCAGGTGTCGGCACCGCCGACGGAGACCTCACATTCATACGCTCCCCCTCCTCCCTAGGTGAGCCTTCTACCTCAGACATGTCGACACATGCATACCGACACACCACGCACACAGGGAACCTCTTATCTGAAGATAGTTTCCCCACCAGGCCCTTTGGAGAGACAGAGAGAGAGTATGTCAGCACACACCCCAGCGCTATATGACCCTGGGAAAAAAACACTAAATGTTTATCCAGTAGCGCTGTTTATATATATATATATATATATATATATACGCCAAATTTGTGCCCCCCCCCCCCCCTTAAAACCCCTCTATCACCGTGTATTAGCAGGGGAGAGTCCGGGGAGCTTCCTCTCACAGCGCTGTGCTGTGGAGAAAAATGGCGCTGGTGAGTGCTGAGGGAGAAGCCCCGCCCCCTCGGCAGCGGGCTTCTGTCCCGCTCAAAATTCCTGAAAACTGGCGGGGGCTCTGTTATAAACATGTACAGTGCCCATCTGTACATGTATATACTTATCTTGCCAATGGAGAGGTTTTATTGCTGCCCAGGGCGCCCCCCCCCCCCCTGCGCCCTGCACCCTTACAGTGACTGCGGTGTGTGAGGTGTATGGGAGCAATGGCGCACAGCTTTACTGCTGTGCGTTACCTCAGTGAAGATCATGAAGTCTTCTGCCACCTCTGAAGTCTTCTTTTCTTCTCATACTCACCCGGCTTCTATCTTCCGGCTCTGCGAGGAGGACGGCGGCACGGCTCTGGGACGGACGGCGAGGGTGAGACCTGCGTACCAATCCCTCAGGAGCTAATGGTGTCCAGTAGCCTAAGAAACAGAGCCTTGAAACTCACAGAAGTAGGTCTGTTTCTCTCTCCTCAGTCTCTCGATGCAGGGAGTTTGTTGCCAGCAGGCTCCCTGAAAATAAAAAACCTAACAAATATACTTTCTGACAGGAAGCTCAGGAGAGCTCCCTGTAGTGCACCCATCTCCTCTGGGCACAGTATCAAACTGAGGTCTAGAGGAGGGGCATAGAGGGAGGAGCCAGTGCACACCCAGAACTAAAGTCTTTCTTAAAGTGCCCATGTCTCCTGCGGAGCCCGTCTATCCCCATGGTCCTTACAGAGTCCCCAGCATCCTCTAGGACGTTAGAGAAACAATGGTAAGAAGTAGGTGGCCAGTCCTATAAAACAACATAAATGTGGTTTTCATTCATGCTTCTGTCTTGTTTAATACCCCAAGCTGGAGATTCTCATGCCTCTATTGACACCAGCTTTGATTGATTTGTGTAACATGAATATAACAGAAGCAGAAAGGGGCAATGGTTACCCACTCGTTTCATGCATTGAAAAAAAAAGTATTTTTATCTTCTACATTTGTAGTGTGAAGCTATATACACAAAGTAATAATCGGGTGAACAGCTAATTGGCGGGTGCTCGGTCTGATCATCTCAAAATGTACACTCCGCGCCCGGGGCCACGGCTCCCAGTTTGGGAACCAGTAATCAAGGGGTAAATTTACTAAGATGGGAGTTCTATTTAAGATGGGTTGTTGCCCATAGCAACCAATCAGATTGCACTTCTAATTTATCTAGCACCTTCTAAAAGATAATACATGAAATCTGATTGGTTGCTATGGGCAACATCCCATCTTAAATAGAACTCCCATCTTATTAAATTTACCCTCTAGTGCAGGGGTGGGCAATTATTTCAGCTGGGGGGCCGCTTAACACTTCCAGTGAATATTCGAGGGCCGCACACAAAATATCTTGTATATACAATACCGATCGGGTCTGAACTGTGCATGCGTATGCACCACAATGCACAGGTGCGTCGGTCCGCAGCGCCGGGCAGCAACGGGATGGTGCGAACAAAGCGATCGCACGGGCAATCGCAAGGTGATTGACAGGCAGAGGGTGTTTGTGGGTGGCAACTGATCGTTTTAGAGGAGTGTCCGGAAAAAACGCTGGAGGGACCAGGCATTTGGAGGGAGGGTTTCTGATGTCAGCTCAGGCTCCGATCATCGCACTGGAAGAGTAAAGGCCCATACACACTTGACGATGTCGCTCTGTGAGCGACATCGTCTAACGTCTCCCCCTCCCTGGCCGACCGGTCGGCGGCCGCCTGTACGCACTGAGCGATATGACCGCTCATATCGCTCAGTGACGTCACGCCCCCGCCAGCCCTGCATGAAGGTCGTGGACGACAGTCCACATCCTTCATGCATGCCCTACCGACAGCGTCGATCGTTGCCGACCCGCGGGGCCGCGCATCGGTCGTCGCTGGCGGCATACACACTTAACGATATAATGAGCGACGTCGCTCAAGGAGGGGGAAAATGAGCGACGTCGCTCATTATATCGTTAAGTGTGTATGGACCTTAAGTCCTGGGCTGTTCAGAGACTGCACAAACTTCTGTTTGTGCAGCTCTCTGCACTTGTGATCACACACCTGCACAGCGATTTCCCCTTCCCCCTGTAGGTGGTGACGAACTGATCGCAGCAGTGCAAAAATCGCCTGCTAGCGATCAGGTCTGAATTAGGCCCATAGTTATGTATAGAACTATAAAAACATAGTATATATAACCAGGGCCGTAACTACGTGTGTGCCAAGGGGGCTTGGCACACAGCGCAGTTGCCCTGGGGGCGCAACGGCCAGCGGCATGTAATGAGTCAAATTGACTCATTACATGCCGCCTCTGTGTGCGCCGTGCGCCGCGCTGGAGGAGAGAGACCAGCGCCGGGTTCAAGGAGGAGGAGGGAGGGGGAGCAGGGAGCCGCAGCAGCGCTATTTGATTGGTAGTAAGCGCCGCTGCAGCATCCCCCTCTTCTTCTGTATTGGCTGCCCGGCGCTGCTATGGATGCTGGGATGCGGTTCCTTCATCCCAGCATCCACAGCAGCGCCAGGCAACCAATACAGAAGGAGAGGGGGATGCTGCAGCGGCGCTTACTACCAATCAAATAGCGCTGCTGCGGCTCCCTGCTCCCCCTCCCTCCTCCTCCTTCTCACCTCACACAGCCTGCACCGAGAGGGAGCTGCACGAGGAGCCTGTCAGCGGGGAGAAGGTAAGTATGTCTCTCTCTCTCTCTCTCTCTCTCTCTCTCTCTCTCTCTCTCTCTCTCTCTTTCTCTTTCTCTTTCTCTTTCTCTTTCTCTCTCTCAGGGGGACACCGTCTGCCGCAATGTGTATAAAGGGGTCCTGGCTGCCGCAATGTATAAAAAGGGGGTCTGGCTGCCGCAATGTGTAAAAAGGGGGCTTGGCTGCCGCAATATGTAAAATGGGGGACTGGCTGCCGCAATGTGTAAAATGGGGTCCTGGCTGCCGCAATGTGTAAAATGGGGTCCTGGCTGCCGCAATGTGTAAAAAGGGGGGGTCCTGGCTGCCGCAATGTGTAAAATGGGGTCCTGGCTGCCGCAATGTGTAAAAAGGGGTCCTGGCTGCCGCAATGTGTAAAAAGGGGGACTGGCTGCCGTAATGTGTAAAAAGGGGGGGTCCTGGCTGCCGCAATGTGTAAAATGGGGTCCTGGCTGCCGCAATGTGTAAAATGGGGTCCTGGCTGCCTCAATGTGTAAAAAGGGGGACTGGCTGCCACAATGTATAAAAAGGGGGTCTGGCTGCCGCAATGTGTAAAAAGGGTGCCTGGCTGTCGCAATGTGTAAAGAGGGGGCCTGGCTGCCGCAATGTGTAAAGAGGGGGACTGGCTGCCGTAATGTGTAAAAAGGGGGGGTCCTGGCTGCCGCAATGTGTAAAATGGGGTCCTGGCTGCCGCAATGTGTAAAATGGGGTCCTGGCTGCCGCAATGTGTAAAATGGGGTCCTGGCTGCCGCAATGTGTAAAAAGGGGGACTGGCTGCCACAATGTATAAAAAGGGGGTCTGGCTGCCGCAATGTGTAAAAAGGGTGTGATAGAGCTGTCTAGGTAGCCCTGGTTTTGGTCCCTTTGATTATCATGTCACCTCTGGATACCAGGTCATAATGTATTGCTGAGAAAACTCAAAGACACACACAGCCGCATGTCTCATAAGTAATCTGCTTTACTTTGGTCAGCTTCGTTATTTATACACACATATTGGCAGTAAATGATTAACACAATTATATAACTTCATATGCCCCTTGTCCTTCTGCTTATCTGGAGCTACATTTAGATGTTTTCTGTTTCTGAGGAGAGAGCAGGGTACCAGATGCTCACTTTCACACACGATGTTATATAACACAAGCTTTTATATTTTCCATATGTTCAAGCTAGTTTAATCAAATCTCTTTGTAATATTAAAATGAATTGCATTATTATAATTAAGCATGGTAGCTAAGCTTTTATCTCTATCAGTTTCCCTCCTATTTATAATAATCAAACATTACAGGTTCATCTGGTATTACAATATGACATTACAGTTGAGCTACAAGGCATCACATAAACTCTACCTACAAGAGACTAAGCAAACAGTCTAGCTATAATGGTGCTAAAGGCTATGTTCCCATAGGACGGTGCTTGTCACTCTATCCCACGGAAGGTAAAGAACCGTTCACATCATATCCATTAAGGTAGACTGCTCACGGCTCCTTCTTGCCAAGCTCTTCTGTAGTTTCTTCTTTGAGTTTACACTTTACAAATTTATTTCAAGCTGAAAGGAAGGGAAACAAAATAGAATCTTAAATTCAGATATATGCAATTTGCTAAAAAAACATCACTATTTCAACAATCTCCTTTGCATGTTTGCATATTTCATCGTTCAAACTTAACTTGAGCAAAATTGCAGTGGAACCCAAGTTTCTCTTTCCTTAATTGACACAGAAGTGGGCGTGGTCAGAAACACTCGATATGGACCATCAAATCTGGGCTCAAGTGACTTTTTCACGTGTCTTTCCAGATACACCCAATCTCCTGGTTAAAGCTTGTGGGGATTCAGATCTGCTCCTGAATCTGGGAGATAAAAAAAACTAGAGAACACAGAGGTGTCAGTTTCTTCAGTAAGAACACTTTAGCATCCCTTTCTGGTTTCTGTGACACACTCACTAATCTGATACTGTAACTTCTGGTACTCCTTATCTGCAAATATCTTCTGAACTTAATTTTCTATCTATTGATCTTGCTGTAGCTTTTGCCATTGGCCAATAACTGAAAAATGTCTGTGACTATCAATACATCTTTGGCAGTTAGTTATAGTCAATTTGCAGTATGGAAAATAACTTTTGGGGATTGCTCCAAGGGTTGTCTTGACCTTCTGTCTTGGATTGGACATTTCCACATATCCAGCAGGCTTGTACAAACTTGGCTGCATCTGGATAAAATTCTGGAGCTATCCATCTTTTCTGTGACTAAGTTTCCAATCTGATCATTTCCCAGGTGTGTGAGTCCATGGCTGACTTAACACATAAGGGGGTATAAGCTTCTTGGTAAGTATAACTTTTCTTCTAATTTCCATAAGCCAGTTTCTTCTTCTTGTCTGGCTCCTCTTCTCTGCCATGCTGCTTTTTCTTTAGGACCTGCTTGTTCCTGAAATTTCTTCAAATCCTGTAGATCAGGCATTTGAGGCTTTGCTTCTTTCTGTTACTTCTGTATGTGTGGTGTAGATGGCTACCTTTACTGGTTGTTTCGTTGCTTTCTCTTTCCACAGGCTTCTGTCTCACTCTCTCCTGCTTTGTTCTGAAGTTCAATCAGCGTAGCATAATCAGGCATTTGGTCTGGCACTGGAATGGTTACTGTATAGGCTTGCCTTATCTGCTGGGGGCATTTTGCTGCCCTCTTGGCTTCAGCATCTTGCCAGATTGTTGCCTCTTGTTTCAGGAGTGTCATTTCTTCATGTGCCTGGATCTTCATTACTGCAACCTTTTCTGTGGCCCTTGCAGAGCTCTCAACTGGTGTCTGATCAGGAAAGCACGTTGTATGTCTTCGCCACTTGCCTTCTTGAAGCCTCTGCTTTTCCATATCTGGCCCACAATCCTGTGCTGGGATGGTAGGGATCCTGAGTCCACAACTTCATGTTTAGTGGTTACTACGTATCCTGTATAAGGAATCCCATCCTCATAGTATCTTGAACCATCCACATAGAGATTGTGCTGTGCATCAGGAAGGGTTGTGTCTGTGACATGAGGTATTGGTTGAGTCTCTTGTTCCATCAGAGCCATGCAGTCATGGGAAAAAATTTTATTGTGAATATTTTCATCACTTTCTGCATTCCCATAGTTCATGTGGTCCTCATCATCCTGGTTACTCTGGGTACCATTGCTAGAGATATTATATGTCTCTTTTCTCCCTCCTTTTGAATCTAGAGATTCATACTCTGCTCCTTCTTCCTGCAATAGGGCTGGTAGTAGAGTTGCTGGGTTGAGGGTGGTACATCTCTTGATGATGACATTTGTAGCACTTAGTAGAGCTACTTCATACTTGGTGAGTCTTGTGGCTGATAAGTGCTTGGTTCTGGCTTGCTGTAGTATTTCAGTCACTGCATGTGGTACCTGGATGATTAGTTCATGATTAAGCACAATGTCTATGCATTTCTGTTTGAGGACAGCTGTTGCTGCAACTGCTCTGATGCAGGTGGGTGCTCCTTGGATAATGTTGTCCAGTTTGCTTGAAAGATAAGCTACTGGGCGTTGCTTGCTTCCATGCGTCTGTGTAATGACTCCAAGTGCATGGCCTTTCTCCTCATGGCAATAAAGAGTAAATGGTTTGGTGTAGTCTGGCAGACCCAATGCCGGTGGAGATGCTATGGCAGCCTTGAGGTTCTGAACTGCTTCTTCAACTTGTTCTGTGGTGTAGATTGAAGCCTCTTTCTTTGTGCTGTCATACAAAACTTGCATGTAGATAAACTTCAATTGCTGCTTCAATGCTAGGCTTCATGATAGCTGGAATATTGCTGGTATACTTGATTCCTTGTGGGGTATACTGAATAGTAGCTTGCATGATGTTAAGGATATCAGCTCCCAACAAATTCACTCTTTGAAGAGGGAGGGGCTGTCCTCCCAGTCCTGTCCCATCGACATAGTGGCTGGTTAAGAGTTCTTCTGGGACGTCAGTTTTCTTAAGTACAGTGACTGCTGCTCCAGTGTCCAAAAGGCATTCTAGGGTGTTTCCTGTAGGTAGAGTAAGCATAACAGTACCTTTTATGGGGTCATTGTAGGTGTCACTTGAGTAGGTGGACCCCGTAGCAGGATTCAGTCATTCCTGTTGTACCGTGAAGTTTGGGACAGAGTCCTTATATTTCAGCCATGTCTGGTATTTTCTGCTTTTCTTCTTCTGATGACCTGAAACCTTGCACCAAAAACATTTACCAGTCATGTCTTCACCCTGCACATTTCTTGTGGTGTAGGGCCTGGAGTTATTAACACCTTTACCTTGATTTTGGACCTAATTTGTCTTGGTGTTAGACTGGGCAGCCTGCACTACATGTATAGTAACAGCTGGTGCTTTGGAAGTTCTCTTATCTCTCCTTTCTTTCTCGTTATCTTGAATCCCTTCTAGGACTTCTACTAGTGAGGTAATGTTCATCAAATTTGCTTCTGGTCGGACTGCATACAACTGCTGCCTGTATTCAGGTCTAAGTCCATTAAGGAACCTGGTCTTAAACAGTCTGGCGTTGTTAGAGTATTCCCTTATGCTGAGGTTTTTTTATACCAGATCAGGTTCAGCTGGTGCAGTGTCTCTGATTTGCTTACATCTGACTTGTACTCTATACAACAGTTGTGAGCCTGAAGCTAGAGTATAACGGTTAGCTTCAGAGGGAGCTGCCTTAATTTCTCCTCTATCACCATCAGCCTCCTGGGGAGCTATGGCAAGAAGCATATTATATTCACCTATTCCTATGGAAGCTCTAAGAATCTGTTCTAAATCAACCCAACACGGTCTATACACAAGATACACTTGTTTAATCTTTTTTTCAAATTCAGCTGGACTTTTTCTGATATCTGGTAAGTCATTTACAGTACGCATAACCTCTGAAGCGAGCCAGGGTATGTATTGTTCCTGCTCCACATATGCTGCAATATAACCTTCAGCCCCAGGTAACCTGTCAGTTGTATGTCTGGGATTAGCATGACTACTAACTCTAACAGGCATTACATTGTAATTTTTACATGATATTCCTCTTGGATCTCTGTTAGGACTACTAGCAAAGTTCCACAACCTCCTAAATATCCCTGGAGTTTTTGGTTTAACATTTTGTGATTCACATGGTCCTGAATTTGTCTCTACCCAGTTACCACAAAAGAAACATTTTTCACTTCCCTCAGGAACACATCTCCCACAATAAAGACACTTTCTTTCAGGGTAGTGGATAACATCCCTAAGAACCAGTGTACCTTCTGGATTGTTTTTATAACTTAAAGTATTTTCATAACGTTTTTCAGGTGTCATTTGTTCTGCATATGTTGCTGAAGGAGTTAAAACTCCTGCTTTATCATGTGTCCTTGATTCTGCATGCATTGATACTGCTGAGGGGGCTGACCCCCCTTCCACATTCCCATCATTATAAATAGCATAACATGTTATTGTAACATTGGGTGGTGGTATTATATTAGACCTACAATCTTCCTGTCTAATTCTTTCCTCATCTTCCAGTTCTTGTGAAACAATAAGCCATATATTTACAGTGTCCAAATAACCTTTCTTTTGTAACCAGTGACTATCTGTGGCCTGGAACCTTTTCCAAGCCTCTGTATCTAAGATTCCATCCTTTGGAAAATTAGCTCTTTTAAGGATAGCGTTAATACGCTTAAATCCTCTCCTTCCCTCACGTTCTGCTAAGCGCTTCATCTTACTCCCTTTCCCTCCCATTGGGGTAATTAAGCCCTCTGGGTGTGGCCGAATCCACCTGCGGTGAAGAGGGATATGTCCTTGAACGAGAAGTATCTGTGTATCACTGGCTATAAGTTTTGTCTGGACACAAACCTTTCTCAGCCTATTTTTGTTTCTACTGAACTTGTCTGACTGTACTAAATCACATTTACAATACATGCAATCTAAAACACCATATTCAGTCTTCTAACTTTTCTGACAACTTGTTGGACACTGCTGGTATTTTTAAAAAAATGATCAGTAGGTTAATCAGCTAAGCATAAAGGATATGGTTCATTTTTATGCACTGATAACAATTGAGCATCCAAATGATATCCCACAATACTAGCAAATTCTGTTAAAATGCATTTCCTATTCTGAGATGGTTATCTACGTTGCAAAAAACACTGGGTAAATCCTGCATAATAATGAACCTTGGTACATCTCTGTACCGCACACAATTGCAAACTAGGTACGCCTTTGTATTCTATTCCAATTGTTCTGTGGGCGCATGCGCTAATAAGACATAGACACAGATTCAGTCATTCAGCATACATATAGAACATACAAACATATGACAACAACTGCAATATGCCTTACGCCTTATGCCTTAGCTTTATACTGTAGCTGCAACAAGCAATGGACCTTAGCTAAGCAATACACCTGTATATGCCTTAGATTACAACAAGCAATATTTTTTTAGCTGCGCAAGCAATACAC
Organism: Pseudophryne corroboree; assembly: GCF_028390025.1. NCBI lineage: Eukaryota > Metazoa > Chordata > Amphibia > Anura > Myobatrachidae > Pseudophryne > Pseudophryne corroboree. Next base: position 294,749,865 of record NC_086454.1, read on the forward strand.
CTGTATTTGCCTTAGATTACAACAAGCAATACTTTTTAGCTGCGCAATACAACATAATTCAAGTAATCTAGGCTGTGTGACAAGATAATCGGGTTTCTTTATAATGACAGTTCAAGGAAAAACATAAATGCACATTGTCTCTAGAATTACACTCAAGGAGTCTGATTTTGAGCAAAATATGGCTGCAGTCCCATCGTTTTACTCACCCAATGTGAAATCAGAGTCCTTGAGAACAATTCGTTTCCAACACAGAAACTCTCATTAGATGCTTTTCCTTGTGTTAGTCATCCCGTAGAGTCCCCCATTAAATGATAGAGCTGTCTAGGTAGCCCTGGTTTTGGTCCCTTTGATTATCATGTCACCTCTGGATACCAGGTCATAATGTATTGCTGAGAAAACTCAAAGACACACACAGCCGCATGTCTCATAAGTAATCTGCTTTACTTTGGTCAGCTTCGTTATTTATACACACATATTGGCAGTAAATGATTAACACAATTATATAACTTCATATGCCCCTTGTCCTTCTGCTTATCTGGAGCTACATTTAGATATTTTCTGTTTCTGAGGAGAGAGCAGGGTACCAGATGCTCACTTTCACACACGATGTTATATAACACAAGCTTTTATATTTTCCATATGTTCAAGCTAGTTTAATCAAATCTCTTTGTAATATTAAAATGAATTGCATTATTATAATTAAGCATGGTAGCTAAGCTTTTATCTCTATCAGGTGCCTGGCTGCCGCAATGTGTAAAGAGGGGGCCTGGCTGCCGCAATGTGTAAAGAGGGGGACTGGCTGCCGTAATGTGTAAAAAGGGGGACGCTGTCTGCTGTAATGTATAAAAGGGGCTCTACCTGGTGTAGTGGCGCTACTGTGCAGCGTAATTTGAATAATGTAGACTACTGTGCACCGTAGTATGAATTGCTGTTATTTTGTGGCCATGCCCCTTCCCCGTGAAGCCACGCCCCTATACATTTTTCGCGCGCCTGCGGCGCGCACTGCCCCTGTCTTACATGGGGGGGGGGCGCCACTTTCGTTTCTTGCACACAGCGCTAAAATGGCTAGTTACGGCACTGTATATAACTATAATAACACACACCACAATATACAGTACGTTGCATATGTAGTTTTTTTACAGCCAAAATACAAATGTCTAAAAAAAAAAACATTAATCCAGTAATAAAAAAAAACAATGCTGAAAACAAACAAACAGCATCCTGTGTAATGCTGTTATTCACCGCTCCTGTCTCTGTCCCTGGGCACAGTTACTAGCTCCTCCCCTCCCCCGGACCCATATAGCAGTCTCTACTCCCCTTCCCACCCCCTCCCCTAAACCCATAGAGCAGTCTCTACCCCCCTCCCCTGGACCCATATAACAGCTTTTAAAGTTATGCACAGATCCCTTTACCTTTTTTTCAGTGGCAGATCTGCTGCCCGCTGCCAGATCCCCGCTGCCCGCTGCCAGATCCCCGCTGCCTGCTGCCAGATCCCCGCTGCCAGATCCTCGTTTCCTGCTGCCAGATGATCCGCGCTGCCCGCTGTGCTGCACGGAGTCACTGCTGCTGCCCGCTGTCCACTCCTGCTGTGGCTCCGCCCCCGTGCCGCCCCGCGCACGACGTCACAGAGGAAATCCCGGTCAGGTGACCCTGTGACGTGACCGGCATTTCCTCAGCGGCGCCGCTTCTGGGAGCTGTGTAGCGCAATGACAAGCGGCTCAGCCAATCGGGCCGCTTGTCATTGCTCACTGGTGGGGGACTTCGGGCCAGGCAAGATCGGTCCACGGGCCGCATCCGGCCCGCGGGCCGCATGTTGCCCGCGGGCCGCATGTTGCCCACCCCTACTCTAGTGTGTACCCAGCTTTACATGTAGTTGTGGTCAGTCCGCTTGTGAAGTTATTGCAAGAATTGGGTGTATGTGGTACAGTTTTGACATCCTGGTCGCTGTGATTGGCTGGCCTGCAAGCAGTTATATTTTATCACAAAGCTGAAGCTGTGCATGTTTCTGGCTATTGCCTTAGATTTTAGCCAAATTAGCTATTTCCTTTATCTGTTTTTTTTTTTTTATATTTCGCACAGCCTCCATTCCCTGTACTAAGTAACTGAACACAGATGCTGTCTGTAAGAAATGGCAAGTGACAAGGTATTGAGCGAGACATTGGAAATCAATCCCCGCTAAATGTGCATCTTAACTATAAGTGAAGACTTGAAAATAATCTTGTTTTTATAGCTGCGGAGATAAATACTGTTTTTATTAGGAAAAAATAGCTTAGGCCTAAATAAAGTCATTTGATTAACAAGTGTAAGCATGTGGGGTATCGACGTGTTGGAGAGAAGTTTAGACTTATTTTACCTTAGAATGAGAAAATGGTCTGTAGTACTAGAGCAGCCAGGTAGTTGTGCTGCGGCAGATTTACGAGGTTCCCCTGGCCTCCCTGTGCTCTGGTTACATTTATTAACATGAAATATTGGGCGATGGTAGTGCTCAGTGCTCTGCAGAGAAATAAGATTTCACCCTTTTAACCTCTGTACCCTTTTGCTGAAAATTAGCTCCACATCATCATTCACATCACGGCACTGAAGGAGTGGAAGAGCCCATGTGCTTGTCACTCAAATTCCAGATATATACTGTATGCACATGCTCGCACAATACCAATGGCCAATCACTCTGCTATATCCAATCTCTTTTGAATATTGTAATATTTTAAAGAATTCTGGGCCAGATCTAGAGTTGTATGCAAACCCAAATGGTTTGCATACAACTCCGATGGTGGGGAAACTGACTGACAGGCTGTGGCCGTTTGGGGGGCGGGGATGGAGTGGCGCCGGTAGTGTTCCTGAAAACTTGGACCTGCGATGCCGGCAGCCGCAGGAGGCGCCTCCTGCAGTATTAGCATATTTTAGCATCGCTGTGACCAAAGACGCAGCAATGCTATTAGCGCCCATCTCTGAATCCCATCCGCTGTTCTAAAAATAACTCTGACTAATTTCACCCTTGGTGATGTGCAGATGTATTAGTGTCATCTCAGTGTAACGGTCTCTTATACCCCGTAGACGTAGCCATCCTGTGGTTGGCCGAAGCAATGGTCGTTAGACTGCTCCTTCACTAAGAACTAGTTACTCCTTCAGGTATATCCATGAAAAACCTCAGTGACGTCACTAGTTTCCAGTGAATTGATAGGCTGCATTCTCATACAGTAGCTGCCACCACTTTTGCAGGTGACAGGTGCTCGGAGAATCAGGTTTAGGGCCTGTTTGACTATTCTTATAAGTTCTAATGATCTGGGACATACTGTACTATTATAATTTTTTCTCTAACGTCCTAGTGGATACTGGGGAACTGTACTTTAGTATCGTGGGGGTATAGATCGGGTTCACTGGAGCCTGGCACTTTAAAAACCTTTAGTGTGTGTATGTGTGTGCTGGCTCCTCCCCTCTGTGCCCCTCCGACCAGACTCAGTTTAGAAAAATGTGCCCAAGGAGCCGGGTTCATTCCTCTGGAGCTCCAAAGAGTTTCCTTTATTTTTTATTTTAGTTTGTTTTTTTCAGGTAAAACTGGTTGGCAACCAGTCTACCTGATTCGTGGGACTTAGAGGGGGAACCGAACCAACCTCCTGAGGGTTAATGGTTCGTAATCCCTGCTGACAGGACACTGAGCTCCTGAGGTTAGCAGGTCCCCTGTGCGGTTAGCAGCATGTCACGCAGCGGTCACGGTCCACGAGCTGCGGTGCCCGCCACGGACCACACTGGCTAAGAGGAGAGTTATGCTCTACAGGGTGCCCAGCATCTGTCAGTATACATTCTGTTAATGTTTTACATGTTTCAGCCAGCATAATCTAATAGGGACCATGCGCCATTACGGAGGCGGGGCTTCCCGGAGAGCGGGACCAGAGACGGGAAGGCGCCATTTCCTGTTGCTGCGGATCACAAGGCTGCATGCTTGCTGCTCCTCCACGGACCCAGGCTGTTACAGATACTGTACTGGTACCAGGGGGTCATAGCAGGGGGGAGCACATCAGCGGTAGCGCCGCTGCACATAGGATAGTGTGATCCACATACTCAGATATACACTGCGCTGCTGTGTTTGTGTGCTGGTCTCCTTTTTCTCTATATCACTCCGGGGGCTCTCTGGGGTCTGTGTGGGGGTGTTTCAGTGAGAGTTTGCTGCATTGTCATTGTGTCCATCATGTCTGCTGACAAACTGATGTGTACTGCTTGTAATTCTACCCCTTCTGAGGGGTCCCTCATGTGTGAACAGTGTTCATTATCACCAAGGGGAAACAGCTCCCAAGCACCTGACTGGTTGGATACTTTTAAGAGCATGGGGTATATTTACTAAGATTCGTAATTTCCGAAAATAGGTCAAAGTTCAATCACGAATGACATCGACAGTGTAAAACTGCAACTTTTTGAATTGATTACGATGGATTTACTAAGCTGTCGTATTCGTATTTTTCTTTGCTTCCGATGTCGATGTCATTCGTTTTTTTTTACCTATTTTTACGGCAGTGATTAGCAAAACACTGCCGTTTTTTTTTACAATCAATCTCGGCCGGATCTGTGTGATCCGTGCTGGGGTTCTTATTTTTTTTTTTTTTAATTAAACAATGTAAAATCCCCAAAAAAAATGCGTGGGGTCCCCCCTCCTAAGCATAACCAGCCTCGGGCTCTTTGAGCCGATCCTGGTTGCAGAAATATGGGGAAAAAATTGACAGGGGTTCCCCCATATTTAAGCAACCAGCATCGGGCTCTGCGCCTGGTCCTGGTTCCAAAAATACGGGGGACAAAAAGAGTAGGGGTCCCCCGTATTTTTAAAACCAGCACCGGGCTCCACTAGCTGGACAGATAATGCCACAGCCGGGGGTCACTTTTATACAGTGCCCTGCGGCCGTGGCATCAAAAATCCAACTAGTCACCCCTGGCCGGGGTACCCTGGGGGAGTGGGGACCCCTTCAATCAAGGGGTCCCCCCCCCCCAGCCACCCAAGGGCCAGGGGTGAAGCCCGAGGCTGTCCCCCCCCCATCCAATGGGCTGCGGATGGGGAGGCTGATAGCCTTTGTTGTAAAATAAAAGATATTGTTTTTAGTAGCAGTACTACAAGTCCCAGCAAGCCTCCCCCGCATGCTGGTACTTGGAGAACCACAAGTACCAGCATGCGGCGGAAAAACGGGCCCGCTGGTACCTGTAGTACTACCACTAAAAAAATACCCAAAAAAACACAAGACACACACACCGTGAAAGTATAATTTTATTACATACATACACACATACATACATACTTACCTTATGTTCTCACGCAGGTCGGTCCTCTTCTCCAGTAGAATCCAAGGGCTACCTGTTGAAGAAATTCTACTCACCAGATCCATGGGTCCAGGCTCCTCGGCAAATCCAGGGTTAATCCACGTACTTGAATAAATAAAAAAAAACGGTGTCCCGACCACGAACTGAAAGGGGACCCATGTTTGCACATGGGTCACCTTCCCACGAATGCCAGAAACCCACTTTGACTTCTGTCTAAGTGGGTTTCTTCAGCCAATCAGGGAGTGCCACGTTGTAGCACTCTCCTGATCAGCTGTGTGCTGCTGTCCTCACTGACAGGCAGCACGCGGCAGTGTTACAATGTAGCGCCTATGCGCTACATTGTAACCAATGATGGGAACTTTCTGCCCTGCGGTTGACCTAAAGTGACGTCACCGCTGAGCAGAAAGTTCCCAGCATTGGTTACAATGGAGCTCTTCTTCAGGCAGCCTATCTCCTCCGGGGTCAAGCTATCCAAGTTCAGTCGGACAACGCCACGGTGGTGGCATACATAAACTGACAAGGGGGAACAAGAAGCAAGGTAGCAATGTGAGAGGTGTCAAAAATACTCCTCTGGGCGGAAGCCAACGCAAGGGCCATCTCAGCCATATTCATTCCCGGAGTGGACAATTGGGAGGCGGATTTCCTCAGCAGGCACGACCTCCATCTGGGGGAATGGGGCCTTCATCCTCAAGTGTTTCATCAATTGATTCGCCGGTGGGGGTGTCCGCAGATAGATCTGATGGCTTCTCGCCTGAACAAAAAGTTATGCTGTTACTGTTCCAGAAAGAGGGATCCGCAGGTGGTAGCTGACGTCTCCTTGGAATTACCAGTTGGTTTAACCGTTTCCTCCAATCCCGCTCATTCCAAGGGTTCTAAAAAGACTCAAAAGGGAAAGCGTTCAGGCAATTCTAATTGCCCCAGATTGGCTTCGATGGGCCTGGTACACAGACCTCCAGACCATGTCTCTGGAGGAACCCTGGCCTCTGCCGCTTCAACAAGATCTTCTTCAACAAGGGCCGTTCGTCTATCCAGACTTACAGCGGATTTGTTTGACGGCTTGGAAGTTGAGAGGGAAATTTTAGCCAGAAAGGCTTTCCGTCCAAGGTTATTTCCACTATGGTACAGGCTTGGAAGACGGTTACGTCAAAACACTACCACTCTATCTGGAAGAAATATGTTTCTTGGTGTGAGGGTAGAAAGGTTTCTCCCATGGAATTTCAAATTGGTCGTTTTCTGCTTTTCCTGCAGGCAGGTGTGGATATGGGCTTACGATTGGGCTCCATCAAAGTACAGGTTTCGGCGCTCTCGATTTTCTTTCAGAAACAACTTGCGTTGTTGCTGGAGGTGCTGACTTTCCTGAAAGGGGTTCTTCATCTACAACCTCCTTTCATCCCTCCCACGGCTCTGTGGGATCTCAATGTGGTTTTGTCCTTTCCTCAATCTGACTGGTTTGAACCTTTACAAAAGGTGGAATTGAAGTTCCTCACTTGGAAGACTGTCATGTTGCTGTCATTGGCTTCTGCACGGCATGTCTCTGAATTGGGGGCCTTATCCTGTAAGAGCCCATACTTGATTTTTCATGAGGATATGGCTGAACTCAGAACCTGTCCTCAATTTTTGCCTAAGGTGGTTTCGGCTTTCTACGTAAATCAGCCTATTGTGGATCCGGATGTTGGCTGACGCTTCTGTGGGCCCAGGATGTGGTGAGGGCTCTGAGGATTTATGTTAGGAGGACGTGTCATCGTCGGAAATCTGATTTGCTGTTTGTCAGTTATGATGCCACCAAGATTGGTCTGCCGGCTTCTAAGCAATCTATTGCTCACTGGCTCAGGTTGACTATTCAACAGGCCTATACTTCGGTGGCTCTGCCTTTGCCGATGTCTATTCAGGCCCACTCGACGAGGTCGGTGGGTTCTTCCTGGGCGGCTGCCCTTGGTGTCTCGGCCTTGCAGTTGTGCTGAGCTGCTACTTGGTCTGTTTCGCACACTTTTGTAAAGTTCTATAGGTTCGACACCTTGGCCAAGGATGACCTTCAGTTGGGTCAGGTGGTTTTACAGGGGTCTCAGCACTCTCCCACCCATTTTGGGAGCTTTGGGACTTCCCCACGGTACTAAAGTACAGTTCCCCAGTATCCACTAGGACGTTAGAGAAAATAGTAATTTAACACCTACTGGTAATTCCTTTTCTCGTAGTCCGTAGTGGATACTGGGCGCCTGCCTCAGTGCTTCGAATCCTGCTTACTAGCTGTGTTTTGGTTGGCCCGCCGTTGCTGTCCCTTAGTTTTGTTGGGTTAGCTTTGCTATCCTTGTTGTACTGGACGTTGCTTGCTATCCTCTATTCCGGTTAGCGCTCCTTTGTTAATTATGGTTGTGTGTTGGCTTGTTGCCTCACTGCTGTTGTACTGTATATGTTCCTTCTTCTCTCATGGTATGTCCGTCTCCTCGGGCACGGTTTCCTAGACTGAATCTGGTAGGAGGGGCATAGAGGGGAGGACCCAGCACACACATACGCACTAAAGGTTTATTAAGTGCCAGGTTCCAGTGGACCCAATCTATACCCCCATGATACTAAATGTACAGTTCCCCAGTACCCACTACGGACTACGAGAAAAGGAATTACCAATAGGTATTAAATTCCTATTATTTGTATTTCACCAAATAGTGGCAGGGTGTAGGTGGTGCTGTCGCTTAGGACCCAGAAATGCTGTGGATCCCTTCTCAGAGCCCCCCCCCCCCCCCAGCACTTGATGCCTCACGAGGTATCCACAGCATCCAGAAGAATAACTTATTGCTCCAATTACTTTCAATATTTCAAACTCTTCTGTAGTGATGAGTGGGTTCGGTTTCTCGGAAACCGAACCCCCCCTGAACTTCACCCACTTTACACGGGTCCGAGGCATACTCGGATTCTCCCGTATGGCTCGGTTAACCCGAGCGCGCCCGAACGTCATCATCCCACTGTCGGATTCTCGCGAGATTTGGATTCTATATAAGCAGCCGCGCGTCGCCGCCATTTTCACTCGTGCATTGGAAATGTTAGGGAGAGGACGTGGCTGGCGTCCTCTCCGTTATTGTTGAACTTGATTGTGCATTATTGCTTAATTGTGGGGAGGACTGGGGAGCAGCTGTATAATATAGGAGGAGTACAGTGCAGAGTTTTGCTGATCAGTGACCACCAGTTTTATCCGTTCTCTGCCTGAAAAAAACGCTCCATATCTGTGCTCAGTGTGCTGCATATATCTGTGCTCACACTGCTTAATTGTGGGGACTGGGGAGCAGCTGTATTATATAGCAGGAGTACAGTGCAGAGTTTTGCTGACAGTGACCACCAGTATATGTTGTCTGCCTGAAAAACACTCCATATCTGTGCTCAGTGTGCTGCTTTATTGTGGGGACTGGGGACCACCAGTATAATTAATATTATATAGGAGGAGTACAGTGCAGAGTTGTGCTGACCAGTGACCACCAGTATATAATATAATATATAGCATTACGGTACAGTAGGCCACTGCTGTACCTACCTCTGTGTCGTCATTAAGTATACTATCCATCTACATTCTATACCTGTGGTGCATTTTAGTTTTGCAGTTTGCTGACACAGTGACCACCAGTATATATAGCAGTACGGTACGGAAGGCCACTGCTGTACCTACCTCTGTGTCGTCATTAAGTATACTATCCATCTACATTCTATACCTGTGGTGCATTTTAGTTTTGCAGTTTGCTGACACAGTGACCACCAGTATACTATATATAGCAGTGCGGTACAGAAGGCCACTGCTGTATCTACCTCTGTGTCGTCATTAAGTATACTATCCATCTACATTCTATACCTGTGGTGCATTTTAGTTTTGCAGTTTGCTGACACAGTGACCACCAGTATACTATATATAGCAGTACGGTACGGAAGGCCACTGCTTTACCTACCTCTGTGTCTTCATTAAGTATACTATCCATCTACATTCTATACCTGTGGTGCATTTTAGTTTTGCAGTTTGCTGACACAGTGACCACCAGTATATATAGCAGTACGGTACGAAAGGCCACTGCTGTACCTATCTCTGTGTCGTCATTAAGTATACTATCTATCTACATTCTATACCTGTGGTGCATTTTAGTTTTGCAGTTTGCTGACACAGTGACCACCAGTATACTATATATAGCAGTACGGTACGGAAGGCCACTGCTGTACCTACCTCTGTGTCGTCATTAAGTATACTATCCATCTACATTCTATACCTGTGGTGCATTTTAGTTTTGCAGTTTGCTGACACAGTGACCACCAGTATATATAGCAGTACGGTACGGAAGGCCACTGCTGTACCTACCTCTGTGTCGTCATTAAGTATACTATCTATCTACATTCTATACCTGTGGTGCATTTTAGTTTTGCAGTTTGCTGACACAGTGACCACCAGTATACTATATATAGCAGTACGGTACGGAAGGCCACTGCTGTACCTACCTCTGTGTCGTCATTAAGTATACTATCCATCTACATTCTATACCTGTGGTGCATTTTAGTTTTGCAGTTTGCTGACACAGTGACCACCAGTATATATAGCAGTACGGTACAGAAGGCCACTGCTCTACCTACCTCTGTGTCGTCAAGTATACTAGCTTAGTCACACAGCGACCTTGGTGCGCCTCTTTTTTCTTTGCTTCATGTGCTGTTTGGGGACAATTTTTTAGAAGTGCCATCCTGCCTGACACTGCAGTGCCACTCCTAGATGGGCCAGGTGTTTGTGTCGGCCACTTGTGTCGCTTAGCTTAGTCACACAGCGACCTCGGTGCGCCTCTTTTTTTCTTTGCATCATGAGCTGTTTGGGGACAATTTTTTTGAAGTGCCATCCTGCCTGACACTGCAGTGCCACTCCTAGATGGGCCAGGTGTTTGTGTCGGCCACTTGTGTCGCTTAGCTTAGCCATCCAGCGACCTCGGTGCAAATTTTAGGACTAAAAATAATATTGTGAGGTGTTCAGAATAGACTGGAAATGAGTAGAAATTATGGTTATTGAGGTTAATAATACTATGGGATCAAAATGACCCCCAAATGCTATGATTTAAGCAGTTTTTTAGGTTTTTTTTTTTTAAAAAACACCCGAATCCAAAACACACCCGAATCCGACAAAAAATTTTCGGTGAGGTTTTGCCAAAACGCGTCCGAATCCAAAACACGGCCGCGGAACCGAATCCAAAACCAAAACACAAAACCCGAAAAATGTCCGGTGCACATCACTAGTCTTCTGGTGAGAGTTCTATCTTCTGCCCTCAAAGATCTTCAGGCACAAATTTCCCATTTTATATTGTCTTGTAGCAACTTAAAGGTCTCCAGAACATTCTATTCAAACACGTCAGAGAGCCTAGGCTAGGCCTGACTGGTCTTCAAAAATACTTGCTGCCTACCTCACGCAAGCTACTATGGCTTATGCAAGGTAGTATATTTGTCCCTTAATATGTTTATTTCCCTGGTGGTCACACCATGACCAGAATAAATGTATCCTCATATACTGTGTGTCTATATGCCATATAGCAGGAGATGCCCGGCGCACTGAGAGGTTTAGGGTAGTAGCACACCGTATTTTACTTTACATTTTGTGCCTTCTCCACATACATTCACAGTGCTTCACAGACGCTGGGCTGCGACTTTTATATAGTTTTAAATACGTACAAAATAGGATCCGAGGAGAGTAGGCAAATATACTACGGCCCCCAAAAAAAAGGTTGAATAGAACTTATCCAGTGCTACTGCATATGTAGGTCATTCATGAATATACCAACTCAGATACAGCAGATGTCCTATCTCACAGTATACTTCTTATTAGTATACTTTTTATAATAATTTTAAAATTAACTATGACAAAAAATAGGATTTTAATACCTACCGGTAAATCCTTTTCTCTCAGTCCGTAGAGGATGCTGGGGTCACTTCAAGAACCATGGGGTATAGACTAGAGATGAGCGGGTTCGGTTCCTCGGGATCCGAACCCCCCCGAACTTCACCTATTTTACACGGGTCCGAGGCAGCCTCAAATCTTCCCGCCTTGCTCGGTTAACCAGAACGCGCCCGAACGTCATCATCCCGCTGTCGGATTCTCGCAAGATTCGTATTCTATATAAGGAGCCGCGCGTCACCGCCATTTTCACTCGTGCATTGGAGATTGAACGGAGAGGACGTGGCAGCGTTCTCTCCCTGAAAAGCTCCGTAATCTGTGCTCAGTGTGCTGAAAATATCTACGTTCTCTGCCTGAAAACGCTCCATATCTGTGCTCAGTGTGCTGCAAATTTCTGATCAGTGTGCTGCAGTGTGGGGACTGGGGACCACCAGTATATAATAATTATAGTAGTACAGTACAGTAGGCCATTGCTGTATCTTGCAGCTCTGTGTCACTGCAAGTATCCATTCCATATCTGTGCGGCATTTTTGTGAGCAGTATATATAGTATTACAGTGCAGCATTTTGGTGACCAACAGTATATAGTTGTACAGTACAGTAGGCCATTGCTGTAACTTGCAGCTCTGTGTCACTGCAAGTATCCATTCCATATCTGTGCAGCATTTTTGTGAGCAGTATATATAGTATTACAGTGCAGCATTTTGGTGACCAACAGTATATAGTTGTACAGTACAGTAGGCCATTGCTGTAACTTGCAGCTCTGTGTCACTGCAAGTATCCATTCCATATCTGTGCGGCATTTTTGTGAGCAGTATATATAGTATTACAGTCAGGGCCGGTGCAAGGTTTCTCGACACCCTAGGCAAAACTTTAACCTACTGCCCCCCCCCCCCCCCCCCATATCATTATTATATATTCTTTATAAGGCGTTACAAGTGTTTTGCAGCACCATACATACGGCACACCCCAGAACAACACAGGGTTCACAGAACTTAACATTACAGTAACTAAAAAACTAAAACCAGAGCACAGGTAACAAATATCATCACAATTCTCAGTACACAATATTATTTTATCTATTAATAGTTTCTTATATAGCGCAGCAAAATCCGTTGCGCTTTACAATTGGAAACAACACTAATAAAACAAAACTGGGTAATAACAGAGAGGTAGGGAAGCCCTGTTCGCAAGCTTACAATCTACAGCTGAGATACAAGGAAGCAATCGGCGCACCACTACAGGCAGGCAGCCACTGGAAGAGATGAATTATGAACTGACGACATCGCCAACACAGATCCCATCAGAGCCCCCCATACTCCGCCATTACAGTCCAGGTCACCAAGATATCCATACTTGAGTCCAGATAGCTAAATCAAAGTGAGGTACTAAATCACCTGTGCTTAAGCATGGCTACTAAGCCACCTGTGCTCAAGCATGGCCATCCCCAAACCCGGACTGGATGGCGGAGTATGCGAAATTCTGTCTCACATTTAAAAAAGCCAGATCCAAACAAAAATACATTGAAAATGCCAGACCCATAAGCAAATTGAAGAAGCCAAATCCACATAAAGATACACGTAAAAAAACAAATCCACATAATACATTGAAAAAAGGCAGATTCACTAAAAAAACATAAAAAGACAGATTCACATAAAAATATATTGAAATCGACAGATTCACACAAACCACATTGAAACAAGCTAGATCTATATACAAATACATCTAAAAAAAATCCAGTTTTACATAAAATACACCAGAAATTTCTCATCCACATAAAGACATGTTGAATAAAAGCCAGATCCCTGATGCAGATCCACACAATAGACCAAAACAAAGTCAGATTCACCAAAAACACAAAGCCAGATCCACATAAAAATACACAGAAAGACGCTTGATCCAGAAAAATACACAGAAAAAAATCCAGATCCACTGAAAATTAACTAACAAAAAACACAGATTCACACAAAACCACACCCAAAATGCCAGAGTCACATTGAAATACATCTATAAGTTTCAGAGGCAATGTGGTAACAGGTTGGTGGACAGATGCAGCGGGGCGATGGACTGCGACTGGGAGACTGAGATCATGGGGCGATGGAATGCGACCTGTGGGCAGATGCATGGGGCAACTGGCTGCAACCAGTGGACAGATGGTGTGAGCGGGTGGCAGACTACCAGGCGAGAGCCCGTGAGCAGGGGCAGTAGGTGTGTGGGTACAGGCTGCGACCGTGAGGCAGAGGTCCCTGGGCGATGGGCTGTGACCGAGGTGAGCACATTCCTGGTCATGGGTGTCGGGCTGCGACTGCGGGGCAGAGGCTTTGGGCTGACGGGCCCTGACTATGGAGGCAAAGGGTGTGGGGTGATGGACTGTGATTGGCTGTGACCAGGGGACAGAGGAACCGATGGATGCCGACCGGGAGACAGGGACATAGGACATATGTAGGAAGAGGAAGGGCAGAAAAAAAAATACAACAAAAATGCCAATTTAACCCCTCCCACAGATCAAAAACACACCCCTGCGGTCGTTACAGGGTGCCACACACAGAGGCAAAGGGCGCACAGTGTGTCCCACAAGGAGGGGGGAGGGGTCACAGGGCGCCATAAACACAGAGGTGCAGGGGGTGCAAAGTGAATCACACATGGGGGTGGCAGCAGGACAGGGTTTCACACACACAGGGGCAGAGGGTGTACAGTGTGTCATACATGGGGGAGGGGGGCACAGTGTGTCACACACACAGGGGCAGAGGGTGTACAGTGTGTCATACATGGGGGAGGGGGGCACAGTGTGTCACACACACAGGGGCAGGGAGGCACAGGGGGCCACACACCATGGTGAGGGGAAGAGGACACACGGACACACAACACAGAGGCAGGGTGTACAGGGGCCACACACGGGGGGGGGGGGGGGGGCAGGAGGGCACAGGTCTCTCCAGTCACTCACCGTCACATTGTCCAGTCAACCTCAGGTGCAGTGTAGCTTACTCCCGCGGATCCAGACACAGCACGAAGAATGCATTCGCTGCCTCACGTTAAGCCAGGAGACGTTCTCCTAGTACTCACCTGGCCCTGGGTGCTCCTGCCATGCGGGAGACTGATAGAGGGGGGAGCTGGTGACAAGATGAAGGAGGGGAGGGGTGGGGGGAGGCAACATGTGTGAGCCCAATTGCGGGGGGAGGGGGATACTAGTAACAAGATACAGGAGGGGGGGCAACATGTGGGAGCTAAATTGCGGGGGGAGGGGGGGAAGGTAGTATAACAAGATGCAGGAGGAAGGGCAACATGTGGGAGCCCAATTGCGGGGGGGGGGGGGAGTTGTGGGAGCTCAATTTCGGGGCGGGGGGAACCTATTAACAAGATGCAGGAGGGGGGGTGGAAAGGCAGCAGGAGCGGGAGCCCAATAGCCGTGGGGTGAGCAGGTGACAAGATGCAGGATGATGGGGGGGGACTCGGGGATGCAGCAGGTACCATTCAGTGAGGGGAGCCAGTCGCAGGATCTCATGGAGAAGGGGGGAGCGCGGACAACAAGTTGCAGGAGCCGATCGTGGGTGGGGGAGAGCGTCGGAGCGGGTAACAAGCCCAGTGGGTGACTGATCCTTAAGCCAAAACTCAGGGGGGGGGACGTTGGATCGGGTAACAAAATGCGGCAGCGGAGCGGCCCAGCGGGTGACTGCTTCCACAGCCCAAATGCAGGGGGGGGGGGCGCTGGTGCGGGCATCATGACGCCGCCGCGGGAGACAATTGCGGGGGGAACGCCAGTGCCAGCTCGTAATGATAATGTGGGACTACTCAGGAGCACATGCTGCAGCAGCCTGTTTGAACACTCCACTATGCAGGGCGGCACAGCGGCGGTATGTGTATCTATGCCGGGTGCTGCTATCACAGAGGTAGGAGTGGGGGTGGGGGGCAGCAGGGTTGTAGAAACAGGACTCCCTCACACAGTCAGTCACTCACGTTGTAGACAGACTGACTTGGCGGGCGCCCACGAGCTGCTCCTCGTCTCTTAAAGCGTTCACTCTTTCATTCAATGGGCGGTGCCGCCCTCCAGTGGTTGCCGCCCATAGGCAGCTGCCTAGTGGTAGCGCCGGCCCTGATTACAGTGCAGCATTTTGGTGACTAACAGTATATAAGCACATGAGGGAAGAGGGCCCTGCTCGTGAGAGCTTATATTCTAAAGGGGAGGGGTAGACAGACATGGGTGACACAGATGGGGTACATAGAGAACATGGAACAGAGGGTTAGGAATCAGGATGAGATTTGGCTGTGTTTGGTGAAGAAGTGGACCCCCAGAAGGCACAAGTCAATACTTAACATTGCAACATTTTACTGGGCTATGCAAGAGAAAATTAAAAATAGGGGAAAAAAAAAAAAAAAAGAATCGATAACTTCTACCGCTTTCAAAAAGGTCAATGGAAGCTGAAATAATGGACAACTACCTCATGGAAGCCAGATACAGTATACCAAACAGTACTTAGCAGAGTTAGGAATGAGTGCTTATGAAATACAGTAACATTGTCATAATATTTCAGAAACTGCATGGCTGGTCTCTTGCACTCTTTTGCTCTAATACACCACCTGCTTTAGGATTTTTATTCAAAAACATTGTCTCCATAATCCCAAAAACGTCAGTCTTCTTCCAGTGATTTGGACCAATAATACCATTGAAAAGAACGAATAATTCCTGTGATTTTGTCATTTTCTTCCAGTGATTTGGACCAATAATACCATTGATTAGAACGAATAATTCTTGTGATTTTGTCATTTTCTTCCAGTGATTTGGACCAATAATACCATTGATTAGAACGAATAATTCCTGTGATTTTGTAATTTTCTTTCAGTGATTTGGACCAATAATACCATTGATTAGAACGAATAATTCCAGTGATATTGAGGTGTTTGTGTCACTTAGCTTAGGCGTCTAGCGACCACAGTGCACCTCCTTTTCTCTTTTCTTTGCATCATGTGCTGTTTGGGGCCAATCTTTTTAAGTGCCATCCTGTCTGACACTGCAGTGCCACTCCTAGATGGGCCAGGTGTTTGTGCCGCCCTCTTGGGTCGCTTTGCTTAGTCATCCAGCGACCTCGGTGCAAATTTTAGGACTAAAAATAATATTGTGAGGTGTTCAGAATAGACTGGAAATGAGTGGAAATTGTGGTTATTGAGGTTAATAATACTATAGGATCAAATTACCCCCTAATTCTATGATTTAAGCTGTTTTTGATGTTTTTTTGAAAAAAAACACCCGAATCCGACAAAAAAATTTTTAGGGAGGTTTTGCCAAAACACGTCCGAATCCAAAACACGGCCACGTAACCGAATCCAAAACCAAAACACAAAAAATGTCTGGTGCACATCTCTAGTATAGACGGGATCCGCAGGAGACATGGGCACTTTAAGACTTTCAAATGGTGTGACCTGGATCCTCCCTCTATGCCCCTCCTCCAGACTCCAGTTTAAGGAACTGTGCCCAGGGACTCAGGGAGACGGACATTTCGAGGAAAGGATTTAAAGTTAAACCACGGTGAGCATCTTACCAGCTCACACCTCAAGCATGCCGCAGAATGTGGCATTCAACAGAACACAAGCCAACGGCATGAAGAATATTCAGCCATATGCTGACAAAAAACGTAACACAACCTGTGTGTAACCACAACCAATAACTGCGGATACAGTACGCACTGGGACGGGCGTCCAGCATCCTATACGGACTAAGAGAAAAGGATTTACTGGTAGGTATTAAAAACCTATTTTCTCATACGTCCTAGAGCAGGGGTGGGGAACTTCCAGCCCGCGGGCCGTATAAGGCCCGCAAAGCCGTTTGCTCTGGCCCACCCGCTTCTATCAGTGAGACATGCCACCGCTCAGTCCGGCGGCAGCATGTCTCAGCTGACAGGACAGGGAGGAGAGCGCGGCTATTTCGGGAGGCGGCGGCGTGTAGGAATTCAAACCAGCCGCTGGTTCGTGAGCCAATCAGATCTTGCGGACCGGCAGCCAATCAGGAGCCGCGGCTGCCGGCCCACGAGCTCTGATTGGCTCTCGCACCGGCGGCTGGTTTGAACTTGAAGTCCTACACGCCGCCGCCACCTGACATAGCCGCGCTCTCTCTGTCAACAGCGGTAAGCAGCACGGGGGGGGACATCTGTATACCTGGCACTGTGGGGGCATCTGTATACCTGGCACTGTGGGGACATCTATATACCTGGCACTGTGGGGGGCATCTGTATATACCTGGCACTGTGGGGGGCATCTGTATATACCTGGCACGGTGAGGGGCATATGTATACCTGGCACTGTGGGGACATCTGTATATCTGGCATTGTGGGGGCATCTGTAAACCTGGCACTGTGGGGGGCATCTGTATACCTGGCACGGTGAGGGGCATTTGTATACCTGGCACTGTGAGGGGCATTTGTATACCTGGCACTGTGAGGGGCATTTGTATGCTTGGCACTGTGGGGGCAATTCTGGATCTGGCACTGCACTATTGGGAGCATATGTGTATCACGTCCCATTTTAACTGGCCACACCCATTTTTTTGGCACGCGCGCCTCCGGCGCGCACACACCGTGCCTCTAAGAGGCTGATCTACTGGGGGGCAGGGTCATTTTTTAAGTTGAGAATTTTTGTATGGCCCCCGAAGGATTTTATAAATGTCCAAATGGCCCTCGGTAGAAAAAAGGTTCCCCACCCCTGTCCTAGAGGATGCTGGGGTCACTTCAAGAACCATGGGGTTATACCAAAGCTCTAGAATGGGCGGGAGAGTGCGGACAACTCTGCAGTACCGAATGACCAAACGTGAGGTCAACCTTGGCCAAGGCATTAAAAGTGTAAAACTTAGCCCAATTGTTCACTAAATAGCTGCTCGACAAAGTTGCAATGCCGAGACTTCCCGGTCAACCGCCCCGGACGAGCCCACTGTTCTAGTAGAACGGGCCTTCATCTATTTCGGTAACTGCATTCCTGCCGTAAGATCAACATGCTGAATCGTACCACAGATCCAGCGTACAACAGTCTGCTTGGAAGCAGGACATCCAATCTTGCTGGGAGCAAACAGGACAATCAGAGCCTGTGTTCCTAAACGGAGCCATCCTGGCCACATGCAGAGACTTCGATTCAACGAAAGCGTCCGTAGCCACCGGCACCACAAAAGGTTGGTACATGTGGAAAGAAGAAACCACCTTTGGTAGAAAATGTCGACGAGTTTCCAACTCTGCTCTATCTTCATGGAAGATCAAATAAGGTCTCTTGTGAGACCAGACCGCTAACTCAGACACTCGCCTTGCGTATGCCAAGGCCAACCTGACGACCACTTTACAAGTGAGGAATATCACTCCGCCTTGCGGAAAGGTTCAAACCAATGTGATTGAAGGAACTGGAACACCCCATTAAGATCCCCTGGTGCCACAGGGGGCACAAAAGGAGGTTGGATGTGCAACTTCATGACAGTCTGAACTTCTGAAAGGGAGTCCAATTGATTCTGAAAGAAAAAAAGATAAGGCCGATTTTAATTACTGAAAACTCTGCTGTAGGAGTCTTCTTGGATTCACACCAAGAACTTTATTTTCTGCAAAACCGGTAGTAATGTTTAGACGTTACCCCTTTTCTAATCCGAATAAGTGTGGGAACAATTTCCGTGGGAATACCCTTACGGACTAATATCTGGTGTTCAACCGCGATGTCGTCAAACGTAGCCGCAGTAAGTCCTAATTTACGCATGGCCCCTGCCGCAACAGGTCCTCGTGCAAAGGAAAAAGGCCAGGGATCTCCTATGAGCAATTCCTGAGATCTGGATACCAAGCTCTCCTTGGCCAGCCTGGGACCATGAGGCTCACCCGAATTTCCTTTTTATGAACCCAGAACTTTTGGAACGAGAGAAAACGTAGGGAATACAATACATATACCGACTGAAAACAACCACGGTGTCACCAATTCCATTCACTGTTCCTGTTCGAGGGTCCCTTGACCTGGAACTCTGAAGCTTCTTGTTGAAACGAGATGCCATCATTCCTACTTGAGGAAATCCCAACGACATGTCACCCCTTCGAAGGCTACTTGGAGGAGGTCTCCCCTCTACTGGATGGAGATCGCCTGCTGAGGAAGTCTGCTTCCCAGTCGTCTACTCCTGGAACGAACATCGCTGACAAAGCGCTTGTATGTTTTTCCACCCAGCGGAAATTCCTTGTGGCTTCTGCCATTGCTGTTCTGCTTTTCGAAACGGACCTAAACTCTAGACCGTTTATGTGGTGACAAGTTTCGCAACCATCTTTTCCAGCAACCGAATGTATTGATGAAATGACACCCTTGCTGGTCTCGGAGTTTGTTTGACCAGACTCTAGATCTCCAGAGCCTTTTCCACTGGAAGAAAAAGCTCTATGTAGTTCTGTGTCTAGTATTATTTCCAAAACAGACAACCGCGTCGATGGGACCAACATTGATTCTGACAAGTACAGGAGCTAACCCTGTTTCAGGGAGAGTGTAATGTTTTGCACCAACTGGTTCCTAGAACTCGCCGTTATCAGGGGACCGTCCCAGAATGGGATAACTGTGACTCCTTACTAGCGACGGAGAATCATTATTACCACCATCACCCTTTGAGCTGTGGACAGACCAACGGCAAAGTCTGAAATTGGTAATGACACCCCTGAATTGCAAACCTCAGGCAAGCCTAATGCGGAGGTTCTTTATGTCTACTGAGACCATGGAAAAAAACTCATTTTTCCAGATTGGAGATCACTGCCTTGAGAGATTCCATCTTGGATATAAATTTCTTTAAGTAGAAAATGAGGGATTTCAGATTTAGGATTGGTCTGACCGAGCCGTCTGGTTTCGGGACCACAAGGAGGCTTCAATAAAACCCTTCTAACCTATTGTGATGGGGGGAAAACAGGTCAATGACCTGATCCCGATACAACCTTTGTCTTGTGTCGTACACTACCTCCACGTCCGGAGGAGAATCTGTAATTTGAAAAAATCGGTGAGGGAAAACGTCTGGAAACTCCAGTATGTACCCTCGGGACACTATTCGTAAAACCCACGGGACCAGGTCCGTTCCAGGACTGACTGAATAGCTTTTAGACGTGGCCCCACCGGTGTGGACTCCCGTAAGAGAGTCCCAGCGTCATGCGGTGGATGTGGCAGAACAGAGGATGATGTCTGCTCCTGTGATCTTGAAGAGGTTCCGGACCTCTTCCCTTTTCTCCTTCCTCTACCTGCAAAGAAAGGGGAATCAGTATCTATTGGGCCAAAATGACTGCATCCGACAATGATGCGTCATCATCCGCTGTGAGGGAACATATGGCAAGAAGGTAGACTTACCAGCAGCAGCTGTCGAGATCAAATTAACTAGGCCGTCACCAAAACCCGGCTTCACTCCCACACAGAGCTCTCTGCATATGAGAAGGAGGAACGATACCTCAGCTTTCATTATAACTTTATATATATACATATATACATATCCACACACAGACCCTTCAGTCAGGAACATCGAGAGTCCTCAGAGACGTCTTTAATGTGCACTACTCATGTACTGAATTGCGGATCTAATTAGGAAAAATTATGGTCGACATAGAAAACAGTATCCGTGTCGATAATATCAGGGAGTAGTAACTGGGCAAAAGAAAAACATTTTGCGACCCCGAGGGGTCTTGGGACACAGAATTATGCAACCTTACTATATATATATATATATATATATATATACACCGCATCTACCACCTGTGTGGTGGGTGCACTCTCGCAGAAATCAATCACTTTGAAGATCTTGATGTGTCAATCCGTTTATTCAGGTTAATCAGGTTCAATAACGTTGCCTTTAACAATCGACGTTTCGGTCCTATTATAGGACCATTATCAAGACTGGCAATTCAGAGCATCTACATGATCAAAAAGATAAATACAATATGTATAAAATCAGACTAAAGGTATCAGATCATACCCACACCACCACCACCAGTGCCTCCAAGGCCCTTATTACAGAAAATAGTGACATCAAGTATATTAATTAATAGAATCATACTCCATATGGAAACAAGGATAAAGATTAGCATATTCCAAATCTACTCCCTCAGGACAAGCATAGCCCCTCACTCTAGAGTAAACTTCACAGATTTACCTGGGTCAATATTAGACACAATTAGAGATGAGCGGGTTCGGTTCCTCGGAATCCGAACCCCCCCGAACTTCAGCCTTTTTTGCACGGGTCCGAGCAGACTCGGATCCTCCCGCCTTGCTCGGTTAACCCGAGCGCGCCCGAACGTCATCATCCCGCTGTCGGATTCTCGCGAGACTTGGATTCTATTGCGAGACTCGGATTCTATATAAGGAGCCGCGCGTTGCCGCCATTTTCACACGTGCATTGAGATTGATAGGGAGAGGACGTGGCTGGCGTCCTCTCCGTTTAGGTTAGATTAGAGACACTTGAGTTGATTGATTTACTACTAATTTTGGGGAGCATTAGGAGTACTCAGTACAGTGCAGAGTTTTGCTGATAGTGACCACCAGTTTTATTTTTATCCGTTCTCTGCCTGAAAAAAACGATACATACCATATCTGTGCTCAGCCTCAGTGTGCTGCATGATATATCATCTATGTATATCTGACTGTGCTGAGTGCTCACTGCTCACACAGCTTAATTGTGGGGGAGACTGGGGAGTAGTTATAGCAGGAGTACAGTGCACACTTTTGCTGCCAGTGAGTGACCATATCTGTGCTCAGCCTTAGTGTGCTGCATGATATATCATCTATGTATATCTGACTGTGCTGAGTGCTCACTGCTCACACAGCTTAATTGTGGGGGAGACTGGGGAGCAGTTATAGCAGGAGTACAGTGCACACTTTTGCTGCCAGTGACCACCAGTATATTGTCTGCCTGAAAAAGTTAAACACTCCTGTGGTGTTTTTTATTTTTTTATTCTAACTATAAACGCATTCTCCTGACAGTGTCCAGCAGGTCCGTCATTCATTATATTATATAAATATTTACCTACAGTAGTGTTATATTTTTTTTTTCATCTCTATCATCTTTATCATCTCTATATTAGCAGACGCAGTACGGTAGTCCACGGCTGTGGCTATCTCTGTGTTGTCAGTGCTCGTCCATAATTGTATACCTACCTACCTGTGGTGGGTTTTTTTTTTCGATCTTCTTCATACTAGTAGTTTAGGAGTCTGCTGACAGTGTCCACCAGGTCCGTCATTATATTATATACCTACAGTAGTAATATATTTAGTATATTAATATCTATACTAGCAGACGCAGTACGGTAGTCCACGGCTGTGGCTATTTCTGTGTCGTCAGTGCTCATCCATAATTGTATACCTACCTACCTGTGGTGGGGGTTTTTTTTCTATCTTCTTCATACTAGTAGTTTAGGAGTCTGCTGACAGTGTCCACCAGGTCCGTCATTATATTATATACCTACAGTAGTAATATATTTAGTATATTAATATCTATACTAGCAGACGCAGTACGGTAGTCCACGGCTGTGGCTATTTCTGTGTCGTCAGTGCTCATCCATAATTGTATACCTACCTACCTGTGGTGGGGGTTTTTTTTCTATCTTCTTCATACTAGTAGTTTAGGAGTCTGCTGACAGTGTCCACCAGGCCCGTCATTATATTATATATACCTACAGTAGTTATATATATTTTTTTTTTATATCATTAATTATCATCTCTATACTAGCAGATGCAGTACGGTAGTCCACGGCTGTAGCTACCTCTGTGTCGTCAGTCACTCGTCATCCATAAATATACTAGTATCCATCCATCTCCATTGTTTACCTGAGGTGCCTTTTAGTTGTGCCTATTAAAATATGGAGAACAAAAATGTTGAGGTTCCAAAAATAGGGAAAGATCAAGATCCACTTCCACCTCGTGCTGAAGCTGCTGCCACTAGTCATGGTCGAGACGATGAAATTCCATCAACGTCGTCTGCCAAGGCCGATGCCCAATGTCATAGTACAGAGCATGTAAAATCCAAAACACCAAATATCAGTAAAAAAAGGACTCAAAAATCTAAATTAAAATCGTCGGAGGAGAAGCGTAAACTTGCCAATATGCCATTTACCACACGGAGTGGCAAGGAACGGCTGAGGCCCTGGCCTATGTTCATGGCTAGTGGTTCAGCTTCACATGAGGATGGAAGCACTCAGCCTCTCGCTAGAAAAATGAAAAGACTTAAGCTGGCAAAAGCACAGCAAAGAACTGTGCGTTCTTCGAAATCACAAATCCACAAGGAGAGTCCAATTGTGTCGGTTGCGATGCCTGACCTTCCCAACACTGGACGTGAAGAGCATGCGCCTTCCACCATTTGCACGCCCCCTGCAAGTGCTGGAAGGAGCACCCGCAATCCAGTTCCTGATAGTCAGATTGAAGATGTCAGTGTTGAAGTACACCAGGATGAGGAGGATATGGGTGTTGCTGGCGCTGGGGAGGAAATTGACAAGGAGGATTCTGATGGTGAGGTGGTTTGTTTAAGTCAGGCACCTGGGGAGACACCTGTTGTCCGTGGGAGGAATATGGCCATTGACATGCCTGGTGAAAATACCAAAAAAAATCAGCTCTTCGGTGTGGAAGTATTTCAACAGAAATGCGGACAACAGGTGTCAAGCCGTGTGTTGCCTTTGTCAAGCTGTAATAAGTAGGGGTAAGGACGTTAACCACCTCGGAACATCCTCCCTTATACGTCACCTGCAGCGCATTCATCATAAGTCAGTGACAAGTTCAAAAACTTTGGGCGACAGCGGAAGCAGTCCACTGACCAGTAAATCCCTTCCTCTTGTAACCAAGCTCACGCAAACCACCCCACCAACTCCCTCAGTGTCAATTTCCTCCTTCCCCGGGAATGCCAATAGTCCTGCAGGCCATGTCACTGGCAATTCTGACGAGTCCTCTCCTGCCTGGGATTCCTCCGATGCATCCTTGCGTGTAACGCCTACTGCTGCTGGCGCTGCTGTTGTTGCTGCTGGGAGTCGATGGTCATCCCAGAGGGGAAGTCGTAAGACCACTTTTACTACTTCCACCAAACAATTGACTGTCCAACAGTCCTTTGCGAGGAAGATGAAATATCACAGCAGTCATCCTGCTGCAAAGCGGATAACTGAGGCCTTGGCATCCTGGGCGGTGAGAAACGTGGTTCCGGTATCCATCATTACTGCAGAGCCAACTATAGACTTGATTGAGGTACTGTGTCCCCGGTACCAAATACCATCTAGGTTCCATTTCTCTAGGCAGGCGATACCGAAAATGTACACAGACCTCAGAAAAAGAGTCCTCAGTGTCCTAAAAAATGCAGTTGTACCCAATGTCCACTTAACCACGGACATGTGGACAAGTGGAGCAGGGCAGACTCAGGACTATATGACTGTGACAGCCCACTGGGTAGATGTATTGACTCCCACCGCAAGAACAGCAGCGGCGGCACCAGTAGCAGCATCTCGCAAACGCCAACTCTTTCCTAGGCAAGCTACGCTTTGTATCACCGCTTTCCAGAATACGCACACAGCTGAAAACCTCTTACGGCAACTGAGGAAGATCATCGCAGAATGGCTTACCCCAATTGGACTCTCCTGTGGATTTGTGGCATCGGACAACGCCAGCAATATTGTGCGTGCATTATATCTGGGCAAATTCCAGCACGTCCCATGTTTTGCACATACCTTGAATTTGGTGGTGCAGAATTATTTAAAAAACGACAGGGGCGTGCAAGAGATGCTGTCGGTGGCCAGAAGAATTGCGGGACACTTTCGGCGTACAGGCACCACGTACAGAAGACTGGAGCAACACCAAAAACGCCTGAACCTGCCCTGCCATCATCTGAAGCAAGAAGTGGTAACGAGGTGGAATTCAACCCTCTATATGCTTCAGAGGATGGAGGAGCAGCAAAAGGCCATTCAAGCCTATACATCTGACCACGATATAGGAGGTGGAATGCACCTGTCTCAAGCGCAGTGGAGAATGATTTCAACGTTGTGCAAGGTTCTGCAACCTTTTGAACTTGCCACACGTGAAGTCAGTTCAGACACTGCCAGCCTGAGTCAGGTCATTCCCCTCATCAGGCTTTTGCAGAAGAAGCTGGAGGCATTGAAGGAGGAGCTAAAACAGAGCGATTCCGCTAGGCATGTGGGACTTGTGGATGGAGCCCTTAATTCGCTTAACCAGGATTCACGGGTGGTCAATCTGTTGAAATCAGAGCACTACATTTTGGCCACCGTGCTCGATCCTAGATTTAAAACCTACGTTGGATCTCTCTTTCCGGCAGACACAAGTCTGCAGGGGTTCAAAGAACTGCTGGTGAGAAAATTGTCAAGTCAAGCGGAACGCGACCTGTCAACATCTCCTCCTTCACATTCTCCCGCAACTGGGGGTGCGAGGAAAAGGCTACGAATTCCGAGCCCACCCGCTGGCGGTGATGCAGGGCAGTCTGGAGCGACTGCTGATGCTGACATCTGGTCCGGACTGAAGGACCTGCCAACGATTACTGACATGTCGTCTACTGTCACTGCATATGATTCTCTCACCATTGAAAGAATGGTGGAGGATTATATGAGTGACCGCATCCAAGTAGGCACGTCAGACAGTCCGTACGTATACTGGCAGGAAAAAGAGGCAATTTGGAGGCCCTTGCACAAACTGGCTTTATTCTACCTAAGTTGCCCTCCCACAAGTGTGTACTCCGAAAGAGTGTTTAGTGCCGCTGCTCACCTTGTCAGCAATCGGCGTACGAGGTTACTTCCAGAAAATGTGGATAAGATGATGTTCATTAAAATGAATTATAATCAATTCCTCCGTGGAGACATTCACCAGCAGCAATTGCCTCCAGAAAGTACACAGGGAGCTGTGATGGTGAATTCCAGTGGGGACGAATTGATAATCTGTGAGGAGGGGGATGTACACGGTGATGAATCGGAGGATGATGATGAGGTGGACATCTTGCCTCTGTAGAGCCAGTTTGTGCAAGGAGAGATTAATTGCTTCTTTTTTGGTGGGGGTCCAAACCAACCCGTCATTTCAGTCACAGTCGTGTGACAGACCCTGTCACTGAAATGAGGGGGTTGGTTAAAGTGTGCATGTCCTGTTTATACAACATAAGGGTGGGTGGGAGGGCCCAAGGACAATTCCATCTTGCACCTCTTTTTTCTTTCATTTTTCTTTGCGTCATGTGCTGTTTGGGGAGTATTTTTTGGAAGGGCCATCCTGCGTGACACTGCAGTGCCACTCCTAGATGGGCCAGGTGTTTGTGTCGGCCACTTGGGTTGCTGAGCTTAGTCACACAGCTACCTCATTGCGCCTCTTTTTTTCTTTGCGTCATGTGCTGTTTGGGGAGTGTTTTTTGGAAGGGCCATCCTGCGTGACACTGCAGTGCCACTCCTAGATGGGCCAGGTGTTTGTGTCGGCCACTTGGGTCGCTGAGCTTAGTCACACAGCTACCTCATTGCGCCCCTTTTTTTTTCTTTGCGTCATGTGCTGTTTGGGGAGTATTTTTTGGAAGGGCCATCCTGCGTGACACTGCAGTGCCACTCCTAGATGGGCCAGGTGTTTGTGTCGGCCACTTGGGTCGCTGAGCTTAGTCATCCAGCGACCTCGGTGCAAATTTTAGGACTAAAAATAATATTGTGAGGTGTGAGGTGTTCAGAATAGACTGAAAATGAGTGGAAATTATGGTTATTGAGGTTAATAATACTTTGGGATCAAAATGACCCCCAAATTCTATGATTTAAGCTGTTTTTTACGTTTTTTTGAAGAAAAAAAAACACCCGAATCCAAAACACACCCAAATCCGACAAAAAAAATTCGGTGAGGTTTTGCCAAAACGCGTTCGAACCCAAAACACGGCCGCGGAACCGAACCCAAAACCAAAACACAAAACCCGAAAAATTTCCGGTGCACATCTCTAGACACAATACATCAAATGGTAGCTCCTGGAACACAGGACTACTATAAAAGAAAATTGGAAAGCTTATTAAAACACTGACCCTCACCAGTGTGTGATAGGACCCAATATACCATATAGAAGTCATACCTGGATAATTAAAAAGTAACATTAGGCAGCTACAGATCAATCCGCAAAGGCCATATGGTTTTCAGCAGCAAGGTCTGCAATTTAAAACACAACAAAATATATAAAATAATCAAAACTAGATAAGATATTCCTACCATTGGGGTCCACACCGGCCAGTCCACTCACCACTCTGCTGTTTAGCATCTGATGATAGCTGCATGCTGCACATCAGCAGCTGCATGCTATTTAACACAATGGGACAGGAAATGCCACTTAACCCTGAGATGTAACCATATGTGTGCTAAACATTAACCCCATAAGAAAAAAGAGTGTTACTTAGATATCAAACCATTGGGTATACCCAGCGCTACTGATTTCAGGGGCCAAAATTATCACATGTAGCTCAAAAGTACAATATTGGCTACATTCGCGGCCGCTGGCAATGCCACTTCCGCGTTCCAGCGACCGGAAATGGATGCGTACCACAGGCCGGAAGTCCCGCGGACGCCGCTCGGCCAAGCCGCAGGGGCTCTTATAAAGTGAAAGAGACAAGACTAAACTCAAAAAACGGGTGCCAAGAAACATCCCAGCACATGAATGAAAGCCAAAACAGCAACAATGTAGCTAGCCACATTTGGTCAATAGTTAAGTCGACCTGACCGGAAGTGACGGCACCATCCACTAGGCATAGATGGGAGGGGAATATGCTAATAAACCAACAGAGTATATTAGAGTGAGTTATATTGGACAAAGGCATACAAATAAGGCAACTAGAGACAATTATTAAATATCAGTGAAACCCAGTAGCGAAAGATCCCTCATAGTGTACATAGGCTGTATTTAATTATATTCATAATTTCTTTTCAATAAGGCATAAAAGCATAACACCTATTAATAAAGTACATCTGTCCATGAACTGTCACCGTGGGGGATAAAAAGCAGTGGATCCCACTGAAATTCCGCAAAGGACCTGGGTGGCTCCGGAAAAAATAAAATAAAAGAAATAAAATAAAACAGATAAACAACACATAAATAATATTAAAGACATTATACAGAAAACTGTATGTACAGATATTCATTTAATATGACAACTGTAATATATGGAGTTGCACAGGTACCCTAAAAATGACCACCATATAACTACAGTCCGGGGGCCCTATTGCAAAGGATACTGTAGACTCATTATAGGGATACATTTGGACATTAACAGTTATAAGAATACATTTAAGGGATTAGCCTCATTGAGGCCCCTTGGGGCTACCGTGTCAAGCTTATGTATCCAGAAGCTTTCTTTCTGTTTAAGCATCCGGGTTCTATCTCCACCTAATAGAGGTGGTGGAACCCAATCGATGAGCTTGCATTTCAGTGTCGCCACTTGATGTCTAGCAGACACGAATTGACGCAATACAGGTTTGTCCGTATGGCCAGAGAGCAAGGCCATGTGGATTGAAGACCGGTGGTTGGCCATTCGATCCCGAAACTGACGGGTAGTCAATCCAACGTAACAGAGCCCACACGGGCATTTCAAGATGTAAATGACATAATCTAGTATACAATGGAGGTGATATGGATGTGTGTGGATGGTGAAAATAGGGGCCAGTGAGGATGGATCGACATGTGGTGCATCCTTCACAGGAGAAGCTCCCTGGTCTAGCTTGCATTAGTTGGAAGTTCGATTTTTTTCGGTCAGGGAACATCGTGGGCCTCATTAGCAGCTGTTTTAAATTGGCCCCATGCCGGTAGGCCATCATCGGTGCAGGAGTTCCTGCAAAAGGGAGGTTTCCATCAGAGGCCACAATAGGCTAATGCTTTCGTAATGTCTTCCTCATACTATCTGAAGTGCCATCATACTGGGTGGGAAAAATCATACGCTTCTCACTTACTTTTTTAGGGAGTTGTCCAAGAAAAATACTATTGGCTTTCTCTAAACATCGTGCCAATACTTTTTTAGAATAACCTCGCTCTAAAAAGCGCATGGTTATTTCGGCACATTGTTGATCCTTTAGGGCAGGGGTTGAATTGATCCTCATTGCTCTAAGGAATTGTGAGATAGGGAGGCCTTCTTTCAAAGCAGGAGGGTTATGGCTTGTTGCATGTAAAGTTAGATTACGATCAGTTGCCTTACGAAACATCGTAATGTTTAACTGTTTCACAGTCTTAGTTACATTGACGTCCAGAAAATTAATGGACGTTGCAGAAACCAAATACAGGTATGTGGACTTAATGGGACTATCAAGGGAATTAAGCTGGTTCACCATATCGATAAATTCTGATTCAGTACCATCCCAAAGTAAGAAAAAATATCATCAATAAAACGTTTAAAGTAAAGGATTTTCTGCCCATAAACTGGTAATACATACGTATTCTATTAGTTGGCCATAAACAGGTTGGCATACGATGGGGCTAAATTCGACCCCATCGCCGTGCCCGCAACCTGTAAAAAATAGTCATTTTTATACATGAAATGATTACAGGTCAATACCAATGTCGTTAATTCCAGCAAAAACTCAGTTGGATAATCTCTACATGGAGATTTGGAAAACAGAGTCCGTAAAACTTCTATACCTTTTTGGTGCGGTATAGCAGAGTACAAAGAGCACACATCCATGGTGGCTAGTAGGGTATGTTCACCCAACTGATCAAATTGTTGAAGAAGTGAAAGAAAATCTCCAGTGCCCCTTAAATAGCTTTCAGTTCCCAAAACTAAAGGCTGTAGAAGACTGTCAATAAAGATGGCTATAGGTTGCAATAAGGAACCCTCTGCTGCGATGATGGGTCTACCGGGTGGGTGTACCAAAGTTTTATGCACCTTGGGAAGGGTGTACAAAATGGGACATTTGGGTGAATCAACAGTTAAATACCTGGATAAATCATCACAGATATGGCCTTGTTCAAGTCTCCGTTTTAAACATGCATCAATCCTGAATTTAATATTGGATATGGGATTTGAAGTCAACCTGCTGTAGGTCAACTCATCCGCCAATTGCCTGTTAATTTCACAGTCGTAGTCAGTCCAATTTTGTACATCGACGGCTCCGCCGGGCGGATTACTATCTCAGTGGAATCCCTTAAGGATTTAATGGCTTTCCTTTCTGCAGGGGGCAGATTATCGAACATCCGTTTAGGTGGAGGAATTTCAGAATCCTTCTGTACCAGACATAGAAACGTCTTGATACTGGGGTTCGTGGAGGGAGGATCAAAGGCAGATTTGGGCCTAAAGACAGATGTATTTTCATTGGTGGGTTTATTGGCAAAGAATTCACGAAGTCGGAGAGAATGGCCACATTTATACTGGTCAATAACCCTATTAAACATGTTGGTCCTACAAGTGGGGACAAACAATAGACCTCACGAAAGAAGCCTAACTTCAGCCTCACCGAGCTCAATATCTGACAAGTTAAACACAGTACTCAATGCCGCCTCCTCCGGCCTCTTCTCTTGATACCCCCCTCTCCGCGGGTGCGGTCTGTGCCGCTTCTTAAAACTCTGGAGTGTGTAGAAGTTATTTCCCCTCCTGCTCCTAAAAAATGGGTGGATTCATAAGCACCTTCATAATAATCTGTATCAGAAGTTGAGGCAGAAGAAACAAATTCTTGAGAAAAGGGTGGAGCTCTTCGTCTAAATGGTTGCCTAGTAGACTGATCGCTGGTATTACTACCTAGCAACCATCTGTATACTGTATGTGTTTGATAATCATTGGTTACTGTTGATAGTTTTTTCTGTTTAAATGAGATCAAAACCCTTTTATAGGTATCTATTTGAGACTGCAATTTCTCAGTCCAATTTGGAGTCTTGTCATTCTGCAGCACGGTGGTGTGTGTTTTAATGGTAGAATCAACTTCAATGGTTAGTTTTTTCAATTCAATGCCCACTTCTTCTACCGGGATCCGGACTGAAAGTCGACAGTAACTAGGTCGACAATGTCTAGGTCGACCACTGTTGGTTGACAGTAACTAGGTCGACAGGGTGTCTAGGTCGACAGGGTCTTTAGGTCGACATGTTCTAGGTCGACAGGTCAAAAGGTCGACATGAGTTTTTCACAATTTTTTTCTTTTTTTGAACCTTTTCATACTTAACGATCCACGTGGACTACGATTGGAACGGTAAAGTGTGCCGAGCGAAGCGGTAGCGGAGCGAAGGCACCATGCCCGAAGCATGGCGAGCGGACGCGGTGCACTAATTGGGGTTCCCGGTCACTCTACGAAGAAAACGACACAAAAATAACATAAAAAACTCATGTCGACCTTTTGACCTGTCGACCTAGACACCCTGTCGACCTAGACACCCTGTCGACCTAGTTACTGTCGACCAATAGTGGTCGACCTAGACATTGTCGACCTAGTTACTGTCGACTTTCAATACCACACCCTCTTCTACCACAAGGGTCATAAGATCTAAGGAGCGTTTGTTTAGTACTCCACACCACCGGCTGCAGAATACCGGATTGTTTCTGCCCAATGTGGGCACATTGGAAATGCGAAAACCTTGCGGGATTTGTTTACGTCTCAAATACTCTGAAAGGAATTGCCCGTGTAAAGTAAGATCAACTTCTCTTTGGTTATGCTTTAATACTTTGTAAAACAGGTCAATTGGCGTTTCAGCTGGCAACGCTTCGAATTCGAGTTTGTCAAACAGAAGCTTTTCAGTATCCTCATCTGTGAGGTAGCCCCAAGGGGCCTCAATGAGGCTAATCCCTTAAATGTATTCTTATAACTGTTAATGTCCAAATGTATCCTTATAATGAGTCTACAGTGTCCTTTGCAAAAGGGCCCCCGGACTGTAGTTATATGGTGGTCATTTTTAGGGTACCTGTGTAACTCCATATATTACAGTTGTCATATTAAATTAATATCTGTACATACAGTTTTCTGTATAATGTCTTTAATATTATTTATGTGTTGTTTATCTGTTTTATTTTATTTTTTTTTGTTTTATTTTTTTTCCGGAGTTACCCAGGTCCATTGCAGAATTTCAGTGGGATCCACTGCTTTTTATCCCCCACGGTGACAGTTCATAGACAGATGTACTTTATTAATAGGTGTTATGCTTTTATGCCTTATTGAAAAGAAATTATGAATATAATTAAATACAGCCTATGTACACTATGAGGGATCTTTCGCTACTGGGTTTCACTGATATTTGATAATTGTCTCTAGTTGCCTTATTTGTATTGCAAAAAACAGGGAAACGGATGCGCAGTGTATCAGGGGAAAAAATGAAAGCCGATGTTTTGTTTAAAAATTAACACAATTTATTAACCATGAATACTGAATAAAAATATGCTTTTCATAAAACTAGTAATTTAAAAGTTGGTAGTATGTATAACTGTATAATGAAACACACCTTGATGAATATAGGTATCGTAAGAAATTTAGGAGCAGCTTATATAAGGAGACTTGTTGAAGATCCGTAATTACTCACAAGGTTATCACTTGTGGATTCATTTGTATAGATGATAAATGAAAAACGGTCTCAAATAGTGCACAATGTGCCAAGATCCAACGGACTTTCATACCGGCACTTCGGTTCCCGCAAGCCGCACACACCAGCACGCGGCTCCTATCAGCTACATCTGTCTCACGTACTACATTTAAGATTTAACATCTCCTTGCTGCATAGCACGAGTGGGCAACGCAGGATCAAGAACCGGGGACGCCCGGTCTCAGACCAGCCCCCAGGAGAGGTATACATTAAAGCAACACAGCTTTGTGACGGGCACATTGTGCACTATTTGGGACCGTTTTTCATTTATCATCTATACAAATTAATCCACAAGTGATAACCTTGTGAGTAATTACGGATCTTCAACAAGTCTCCTTATATAAGCTGCTCCTAAATTTCTTACGATACCTATATTCATCAAGGTGTGTTTCATTATACAGTTATACATACTACCAACTTTTAAATTACTAGTTTTATGAAAAGCATATTTTTATTCAGTATTCATGGTTAATAAATTGTGTTAATTTTGAAACAAAACGTCGGCTCTTTTCATTTTTTTCCTTGATACACTGCGCAGCCGTTTCCCTGTTTTTTGCAATCTCTATATAACACACACTGAGGGGTATATGCAATTCACGGCGAATTGCGGCAAATTATCGCCGTTTTTTAATTCGACACAATTCGACAGGTGAATTCCGGCAGGTGGCTGCTGGAATTCACTATATTCAATGAAAAACGGATTCGACATTCCCGCGGGCGAAAAACGGCCGATTTGCTGGATTTTGCCGCGATTTTAAAAAACGGGAAAAAACGGGAAAAACACGGGAAAAAATGGCATGGGGTCCCCCCTCTAAAGCATAACCAGCCTCGGGCTCTTCGAGCTGGTCCTGGTTCTAAAAATGCGGGGAAAAAATTGACAGGGGATCCCCCGTATTTTTAAAACCAGCACCGGGCTCTGCGCCTGGTACTGGTGCAAAAAATACGGGGGACAAAACGAGTAGGGGTCCCCCGTATTTTTCACACCAGCATCGGGCTCCACTAGCTGGACAGATAATGCCACAGCCGGGGGTCACTTTTATACAGTGCCCTGCGGCCGTGGCATTAAATATCCAACTAGTCACCCCTGGCCGGGGTACCCTGGGGGACTGGGGACCCCTTCAATCAAGGGGTCCCCCCCCAGCCACCCAAGGGCCAGGGGTGAAGCCCGAGGCTGTCCCCCCCATCCAAGGGCTGCGGATGGGAGGCTGATAGCCTTGAGAAAATTGTCTGAATATTGTTTTTCCAGTAGTACTACAAGTCCCAGCAAGCCTCCCCCGCAAGCTGGTACTTGGAGAACCACAAGTACCAGCATGCGGGAGAAAAACGGGCCCACTGGTACCTGTAGTACTACTGAAAAAAAAATACCCAAATAAAAACAGGACACACACACCGTGACTTGTACAACTTTATTACATACTGCCGACACACACATACTTACCTATGTTGACACGCCGACTGCCACAGTCTCCGACGATCCGAGGGTACCTGTGAAAAAATTATACTCACCTTCCAGCGTCCAGAGATACATCCACGTCCAGAGTATAATCCAGGTACTTGGCAAAAAAACAAAACGCAAAGACCCGATCCAGCGGACTGAAAGGGGTCCCATATTGACACATGAGACCCCTTTCCCCGAATGTGCCGGGACCCCACGTGACTTCTGTCACTGAGGTCCCTTCAGCCAATCAGGAAGCGCTACTACGTGGCGCTCACCTGATTGGCTATGCGCTGTCTGTGCCGTGACAGCGCATCGCACAGCTCTCTCCATTACTTGCAATGGTGGGAACTTTGCCGTCAGCGGGGGGGTTACCCGCGGTCAGCCGCTGACCGGCGGGTGACGCCACCGCTAGCCGCAAAGTTCCCACCATTGAATATAACGGAGAGGCTTTGCGATGCGCTGTCTGAGCTCAGACGCGCATAGCCAATCAGCAGAGTGCAAGGACGTTGCACTCGCTGATTGGCTGAAGAGACCTTTCAGTGACAGCTGTCACGGAGAGGTCTCTGCATTCGGGGAAAGGGGTCCCATGTGTCAACATGGGACCCCTTTCAGTCCGCTGGCACGGGTCTTTGCGTTTGTTTTTTTTGCCAAGTACCTGGATTATACTCTGGACGTGGATTTATCTCTAGACCCTGGATCAGGTGAGTATAATTATCTTTTATTTTCAGGTATCCGTGGATTCTACTTGGAGAAGAGGACCGACTGCTTCGTGTCAACATAGGTAAGTATGTGTGTGTCGGCAGTGTGTAATAAAGTTGTACTTGTCACGGTGTGTGTGTCCTGTTTTTTCCCCCCAATAGTACTACAGGTACCAGCGGGCCTATTTTTCTCCTGCATGCTGGTACTTGTGCTCCTCCAAGTACCAGCTTGCGGGGGAGGCTTGCTGGGACTTGTAGTACTACTGAAAAAAAACAATATTCAGACAATTTTCTCAAGGCTATCAGCCTCCCATCCGCAGCCCTTGGATGGGGGGGACAGCCTCGGGCTTCACCCCTGGCCCTTGGGTGGCTGGGGGTGGGACCCCTTGATTGAAGGGGTCCCCACTCCCCCAGGGTACCCCGGCCAGGGGTGACTAGTTGGATATTTAATGCCACGGCCGCAGGGCACTGTATAAAAGTGACCCCCGGCTGTGGCATTATCTGTCCAGCTAGTGGAGCCCGATGCTGGTGTGAAAAATACAGGGGACCCCTACTCTTTTTGTCCCCCGTATTTTTTGCACCAGCACCAGGCGCAGAGCCCGGTGCTGGTTTTAAAAATACGGGGGATCCCCTGTCAAATTTTCCCCCGCATTTTTAGAACCAGGATCAGCTCGAAGAGCCCAAGGCTGGTTATGCTTTGGAGGGGGGACCCCACGCCATTTTTTCCCTTGATTTTACCGTTCCAGCTATAAAAACAAAAAAAATTTTTTTTAAAAATATATAAATAATACTTGTGCAACCAAAAACAAACAAACCAAGTACCTAATCCCTTCTAATATAAATAGATATGCTATTCCCCCCCAAAAAAACACACAAAAAAAACATGTTTTAATTTTTTTTTATTGGTTTCACCCTCCAAAGTGTGGCGGATTGAAAATTACGAATTTGCTGTCTAAAAGCACTGTTGTCGAATTTCCAAACTTGAATTGAATATACTTTGGTCGAATTGCAGCACTTGTATCATTGCAGAAAAGTCGAATTTGCAAAAAGTCGAATTTCAAAAAGTCGAATTTTGAAAGTCCGTTTTTTTGACGGAAAGTACTGAATTGCATTGACGAATGGTTTTTTTTTTGGCAAAAATGTCCTGAAATTCGACAATTTCGGGAATTCGACCGCAATTGCATATACCCCTTAGTGTTGGCGGCCGCGCGCCATATCAGGGAAATTTTGGTATTATATAGTCTATTACTTGGGCGCTTTCAAGCAGTTATTTAGTTTTTTTGCCTTATTTGTATGCCTTTGTCCAATATAACTCACTCTAATATACTCTGTTGGTGTATTAGCATATTCCCCTCCCATCTATGCCTAGTGGATGGTGCCGTCACTTCCGGTCAGGTCGACTTAACTATTAACCGAATGTGGCTAGCTACATTGTTGCTGTTTTGGATTTCTGGGATGTTTCTTGGGGGTGTGGTTCGTTTTATCGACAGTGCCTAGGTCGACAATGTTTAGGTCGACCACTATAGGTCGATAGTCACTAGGTCGACATGGATGGAAGGTCGACAGGGTTTCTAGGTCGACATGTGCTAGGTCGACAGGTCTAAAGGTCGACATGAGTTGTTTTTTTTGTCGTTTTCTTCGTAAAGTGACCGGGATCCCAAATTAGCGCACCGCGTCCCCTCGCATGGTGCCTTCGCTCCGCTACCGCTTCGCTCGGCACACTTTACCGTTCCAATCGTAGTCCACATGGATCGTTAAGTATGAAAATTTTAAAAAAAAAAAACAAAAAAACTCATGTCGACCTTTAGACCTGTCGACCTAGAAACCCTGTCGACCTTCCATCCATGTCGACCTAGTGACTGTCGACCTATAGTGGTCGACCTAAACATTGTCGACCTAGGCACTGTCGATCTTCAGACCGGATCCCGTTTCTTGGCACCCGTTTTTTGAGTTTAGTCTTGTCTCTTTCACTTTATAAGAGCCCCTGCGGCTTGGCCGAGCGGCATCCGCGGGACTTCCGGCCTGTGGAACGCATCCATTTCCGGTCGCTGGAACGCGGAAGTGGCATTGCCAGCGGCCGCAAATGTAGCCAATATTGTACTTTTGAGCTACATGTGATAATTTTGGCCCCTGAAATCAGTAGCGCTGGGTATACTCAATGGTTTGATATCCAAGTAACACTCTTTTTTTCTTATGGGGTTAATGTTTAGCACACATATAGTTACTTACATCTCAGGGTTAAGTAGCATTTCCTGTCTCATTGTGTTAAATAGCATGCAGCTGCTGATGTGCAGCATGCAGCTATCATCAGATGCTAAACAGCAGAGTGGTGAGTGGACTGGCCGGAGTAGACCCCACTGGTAGGAATATCTTATCTAGTTTTGATTATTTTATATATTTTGTTTGTGTTTTAAATTGCAGACCTTGCTGCTGAAAACCATATGGCCTTTGCGGATTGATCTGTAGCTGCCTAATGTTACTTTTTAATTATCCAGGTATGACTTCTATATGGTATATTGGGTCCTATCACACACTGGTGAGGGTCAGTGTTTTAAGGAGAGAGAATTGACTGCATGGGAAAGGAAAGAGTTAAACATCTGGTGAGGGGTGGACCTAGCTGTGAGGAAAGTACAGCCTTTTTTGAAGGGGAGGGTTTAATATATATATAGGGAAGGTGAGGCCATTTTAGCTCTCTCTTGTGGTGATTTGCCTTCCCACCCTCCCGCCCCTTTTGTTAGAGGTTCTGGCACGGGGTGCCTTGGCGTTAAATTGTTGGCTGGTTTTATCGTTGGCTATTTATTGGCAGAAAAGAACGGCAGTTTGTAGTTGTATGGTAAGCTGTAGTGTTTTACAGTTTGGTGTGGTTTAGGTGCACTCACCTCCATCGACTTATTGGCCGCTCGACCACCCGTCCGGGAAGGCAGCGGCAGGGCACCCATCAGGGTGGGTAGTCACTGTGGGGGTTGAGTTGTCACCTATTACCGTTTTTTTTTATAGTTGTAGTAAAATTAGGATGGTTTCGAATTTTTAGTATTTTAAGGTTAGTTTAGGTTAATAGAGCCGTTCTTTTTTTCTGCCACCATATGCCGGCTGGATCGGCATCTTAATAAAATTTTCTATTACAGGTTTGCTATTGGTTAGGGTCAAATAAATAGCTAGCAATTTTTCTGCCAAAATTCAAGTCTCCGTGTCTTTATTTCTGGGTTTGAAGGTAACGAATGCTTTACTTTGAAGGAAGGGGGTCCACCAAGTATCACTAGGATGTTTATAAGCTTTCCAATTTTCTTTTATAGTAGTCCTGTGTTCCAGGAGCTACCATTTGATTCATTGTGTCTAATATTGACCCAGGTAAATCTGTGAAGTTTACTCTAGAGTGAGGGGCTATGCTTGTCCTGAGGGAGTAGATTTGGAATATGCTAATCTCTTTTTTTTTTTTTTTTTTTTTATATGTTTATTCTTTTTTCACATAGAGACATACAGAGAAAGAAAGCAGTGAATCAATGCAATACAAAATGCATGTAACATGCTTATACTTATGAATTACATAGTAGGCAACAAAAGGTATGGCATAACATCAAACATCACCACTACCACTGGTGCTGTGTATATGAGCGAGCAGTGGAGAGGACCGTATCAAAGCATCAGCAGTAATGTATATAAACAGCAATTTTTAGGCCTATAATGTATTATGTAAGAAAGACTGCATATTATCACATATGTAATAAAACCAAAATCAACTAGACAATCATAGAGAAAGAGGAGGAAAGAAAAACAACAAAGACATGGATAAGAAGTATGAGGGAGGGGGAGGGGGAGGGGGTTTGCAGATGCCTAAAGAATATTCATCATACATGATAAGGCACACTCCTAGGGAACGTTGGGATCAAATCGCTCAGTATCAAGGTATGGGAGCGAGCATCACCCCGGTGCCAAAGGTGGATCATCACCAATAGGGATACATAGTCTGCGGTAAGAATCCCAACTAAGGGAGTCAAACAATTTCAGTATATGAGTTCGTTGTGTGGGTGGAAGAGAGTCAATATATAGTCCCCATTTCCTATAAAACCGCAAAGCGTTACGGTCTAGATCTGGAAGAGTGGATTGGCGTTCAAAGTATAGTGTATTAGTAAGTAGAGACTTGAGGTTACCTAGGGAGGGAGAGGTTCGATATATCCAATGATTCAAAATTAACTTTTTCCCCAAGGTCAATAGTACATATAAAAACGGAATGCAGTAAGCCTGGGATGGAGGCAAACGCCAGGTTGTAGTATTAAGGCCGAGGAGTGCCACTGGGTCCATAGGGAGAGAGATCCGGAAAGTGGCTTTTATATACCACACTACTTTATTCCAAAATCGTTTAACTTTCGGGCAGTGCCAGAAGTCATGCATAAAGAGGGCATTTGGTGCTTTACATTTAGGGCAACGACCAGAGTCTGTGGAGACCATGTATTTGTGTTGTCCCGGGGCAATATATGCCCGATGTAAAAATTTAAAATGGATTTCCTGAAGCTGGGCAGAATGCAGGGCTTTCAGGATAGCGGGGAGGGGGGAGAGGAAGCACTCCATCGATGGGTCCCAGGACCACTCACTCGACCATTTTGACAACATGGGGGGCCAGAAAACCTCCGGCCTGCTAGGCAACAGGTCCCGGTATAACCAGCATATCTTATATGAAAAGTTAGGTAACGTTACCAACAGGGCAGACAGAGGATCCTTTCTCCGCTCGTGCACAGGGGGGATGGGGAGAGATTGTACAAAATGGCGGACTTGTAGGAACATGAAAAAATCAGATGAGGGCACACCATGTCTCTCGGCTAAATCCGCGAATGACAGTACATGGCCACCCGGGTCAAACACGTCACGAATGAGGGCAATGCCTCTAGATTTCCACGTGAGGAATTTGGTATTTTCAAGGGGGGGAGTGAAGCAGGGGTTTCCGCATAATGGAATAAAAGGAGAGTATTCTGGGTTGCGATGGAGGGCCTTGTTAATGGCCCACCAGGATCGGTAGGCGTCCCAGAAAAGAATATTAGGGCGTACCGTGGGTGGGAGCAAGGCTTTTGGGGTGTGCAGCAAAGCTCTGAGGTCATAAGGATGTACAAGGCCCTGCTCCATGTCATAATTAACATATGAGGAGGTGCCCATTAACCAGTCTGAGATGTACCTGAAGTTCGCAGCCTGGAAGAAAGCCAAGAGGTCCGGGACAGCTAAGCCACCCTGTGCACGGGGAAGTTTAAGTTTAGGTAAAGAAATCCGAGACCTCTTGCGATTCCACAGGAATTTGGAGAACATTCTATCACATTCTTTTAAGTCTTTGGCCGGGGGCTGGATAGGAATCATCTGGAGTAGATAAGAGATCTTGGGGAATACAATACTCTTCAAAATAGCTACTCTTCCTAGTAGGGACACAGGAAGGGATGACCAAGTGGATAGCAATTGGGATACTTTATTGAACACAGCGGTATAGTTGACTGAGTATAGGTCTAAAATATTCACAGGGATATATATACCCAAATACCTAAGGCCTAAGGTGTTTCTTTTAAATTGAGCAAGAACTGGCACAGAGGGGCGCTGACAGGCAGTCGGGTTGAGTGGGAAGAGTTCAGACTTGGAGGCATTAACACGATATCCCGCAAAAGTGCCAAATTCAGAGATAGCCTGCATGATCGGCGGGACAGAGGTCTCAGGCCGTGAAATAAAGAGGAGCATGTCATCCGCAAATAAACTTACACGGAGCTCATGGCCGTGAACCAATACTCCGGAGTAATCTGGGAGGTGACGCAGTTTAATAGCCAGGGGCTCTATGGCGATAGCAAATAAAAGTGGAGAAAGGGGGCAGCCCTGCCTTGTGCCTACTTGCCAGACAAGTAGCCATTGCACATAATGCGGGATGAGGAGGGGGAATATAGGTTACGTATCATGTTGATCAGGTCCAGTGGAAACCCAAACTTATCCAACGTCGTGTATAAGTGATCCCAACTGACGAGATCAAACGCTTTCTCCGCGTCTAGGGAGAGGACGTATTGGGGGTCAGGGTCTCCGCTGGAGTGCAAC
Source organism: Pseudophryne corroboree (assembly GCF_028390025.1). Taxonomy (NCBI): domain Eukaryota; kingdom Metazoa; phylum Chordata; class Amphibia; order Anura; family Myobatrachidae; genus Pseudophryne; species Pseudophryne corroboree. Next base: position 294,790,729 of record NC_086454.1, read on the forward strand.
CAGGTGGCCGCGGCAAGGACTTTTCGGATATTGTTAGTGGAGTGTCGGCCTGAGATGAAGCCAGTTTGGTCGGGGTGGATAATGGAGGGGAGCAATCCCTTTAACCTATCTGCAATGATTTTCGTAAACAGTTTATAGTCAACGTTGAGCAAGGAGATGGGGCGGTATGAACCAGGGAGATGAGGATCCCTCCCAGGCTTGGGAAGAAGACGTATCAGGGCTTCATTAAAGTATAGAGGGAGGGAATGGGAAGATAAAATTTTATTAAATACCAGGGTCAGAGGATCCAGCAATTTAGGTAAGAGCATTTTGTAAAATTCCCCAGAAAACCCATCGGGTCCAGGAGCCTTCAAGGGCTTTAGATGTTTGATTGCCGCCTCCACCTCCTGGGTAGTAATCGGCAAGCAAAGATCCCCCATCACCGATGCTGATATTTGAGGCAATGAAATAGAGTCCCAGAAAGAGGTTTTAGCTGCTAAGTCGAGAGGAGGGGGGGAGTAAATGTCGGTATAAAATTCTGAGAGGATCTGCGCCATGTCCACAGATCTGGTAGCCAACGAGCCATCGTCTCGTTTCAGTGTCTGAATCACTGAGGACGGCACTGAACCCCGCAGAAGATTTGAAAGAAGACGGCCCGTTTTATTGCCGTACCTATAGAAGCGATGGTTTTTGTTAAAGGTATGACGGTCGCCCATTAATGCCAATACAGCACCAAACTGAGACTTGCAATCTAAATATACCTTCTTTGTGATAGGAGACGGGCACTGTTTGAATTGTTGGTAGGCATCAGTCAGGCAGCGTTGGGAGGTTTTAAACTCAGAAAGGAATTGTTTCTTTCTTGTGGAAGCATATTCCACAAGCCTGCCGCGTATAACCGCCTTCGAGGCCTGCCAAAACAATAGGGGATCAGTTTCAGCAATACTTGCATTATCCAGTCTGAACTCCTCCCAGAACACCTCCAACCTGTTCCGAAATTGTAGGGAAGAGGTAAAGGAAGTGGGGAAACGCCAGCATTTAAAAGAGCCATAGTCTAATGAGGTGGTAAGGGAAACCCAAACTAAGGCGTGATCAGAGAGAGAAATTGTTTCCATCTGTGCTTCAGTATTTTGGGGAATCAGGGAATCTGAGAGCAATAAAAAATCTATTCTGGACAGAGTGCCATGGGCAGCCGAGAGACATGAGTATTCCCTGTCAGTGGGATGAAGAAATCTCCAAGCATCAGTCAGATGCAGTTGTTGTGCAAAGAAGGGGACACCCAAGGTAGGAGGGGAGCGTGCACGAGCAGAGGAGTTCGAATCCATATAAGTGGAGACCACAACATTGAAGTCTCCGCCCACAATCATTGGACAGGGCATAAACGGGCACAGAGTTGTTATGAGACTCTTGAAAAAACCCTTTGAATATGAGTTTGGGGCATACACGGAACATAAGACATATTTGGTATTATGAAGTAAAATTTCAAGCACTAGAAATCTACCAGCAGGATCGCACAGGGAAGTGAGGACTTCAATATGCAAACTACGCCTAGCGAGGATCAACACACCCCTGGCCTTAGAAGAATAGGGAGCGTCTGAGAGCACCTGCCAGCCCAGGACACCCAATTTCTGGGCCTCCGGGGCGAGGAGGTGCGTCTCCTGTATAAACACCAAATCCATATGTAATCTATTTAAATAGAGCAGGATCTTCTTCCTCTTGATAGGGGAGTGGATACCCCCAACCAGGGCCGTAACTAGGTATGTGCGCTGTGTGCCTTGCACACAGCGCAGGATTATTTGGGGCGCAACCAGCCGTCACCACAGTCTATATCAGGCAGCACTCCACTTCATCAAGGTAATAAAAAAAAGCCGGTGCCTTCCAAATGGAGAAAAGACGTTTCCCTTCCCCATATAAAAAAAATCATCTGTGGGGCGGCACTCACGGCGATGAAACAAGACAGGAGCCTTGTGGTACTGTCAACGTTTCAATGTACAAATACATACATTTTCATCATATATATATGTGTATATATATATATATATATATAAAGTACGATTCGGCCCGGCACTCCTAACGCTCCCCAGCGTTCACGAACACGCTCCCGTGCCCTCTCCTTCAGGATATCTTGTATTTACCAGTTCACAGGTAATCCAGTGGTCACTTTTTTTATAGCTTGTAATAGCATTACTAAAAATCAATGTATCTGGTTAGAGAAGGGTTTTTATGTTATTGTTTGTGATCATCACCATGGTTACCTACCTACAGAGCCTCAGAGCGCCGGCCAGACGGACCGGAGCCGCGTCATTTCCGGTGGGCGGAGTGACGTCAGGACCGGAAACCGGGCAGCGCGGCTCGAGGCGGCGGGATGGGCCTCACTGTTTACAGGTATTTAAGTTTAACGTTGCCATTTGAATAAAAGCACTTACTTGTTTCCCAGTGCTGCCCTAATTTGCTGTGTGTATATGTATATATATATATATATATATATATATATGAGACCAGGTGCGGCTGCATCACTCAGGTTTCCAGATAGAAATACAGATACTCTCTGTTCTAGCAACGTGTAGCTTGACAAAAGTTTATAAAACTGAAAGCTCATACCGTGTGGTGTAATGTGAATTTCGGCTCATACTGTGTGGCGTAATGTGAATTTCAGCTCATGCTGTGTGGCGTAATGTGAATTTGGCTCATACGGTGTGACGTAATGTGAATTTAAGCTCATAGTGTGTGGTGTGGTGTAATGTGAATTTCAACTCATACTGTGTGGTGTAATGTGAATTTCAGCTCATACTGTGTGGTGTAATGTGAATTTCAGCTCATACTGTGTGGCGTAATGTGAATTTCAGCTCATGGTGTGGCGTAATGTGAATTTCAGCTCATGCTGTGTGGCGTAATGTAAATTTGGCTCATACGGTGTGACGTAATGTGAATTTAAGCTCATAGTGTGTGGTGTGGTGTCATGTGAATTTCAACTCATACTGTGTGGTGTAATGTGAATTTCAGCTCATACTGTGTGGTGTAATGTGAATTTCAGCTCATACTGTGTGGCGTAATGTGAATTTCAGCTCATGGTGTGGCGTAATGTGAATTTTGGCTCATACTGTGTGGCGTAATGTGAATTTCGGCTTACTGTGGGGCGTAATGTAAATTTCGGCTCATACTGTGTGGCGTAATGTGAATTTCGGCTCATGCTGTGTGGCGTAATGTGAATTTCAGCTCATACTGTGTGGTGTAATGAGAATTTTGGATCATACTGTGTGGCGTAATGTGAATTTCAGCTCATACTGTGTGGTGTAATGAGAATCTTGGATCATACTGTGTGGTGTAATGTGAATTTCAGCTCATGTGGTGTGGCGTAATGTGAATTTCGGCTAATGCCGTGTCGTGTAAAGTGAATTTCAGCTCATATGGTGTGGCGTAATGTGAATTTCGGCTCATACCGTGCGGCGCAATGTGAATTTCGGCTCATATCATGTGACATAATCTGAATAAGGGGCACTACTGTCAGTAGCTGGTGAGCATGGAGACATATGTAACAAATTCTGGTGTCCTGCAGAGGAGGGGTCTGATGGCATAGAAAGAGGCAGATGTAGCTCTGATTGCACACATGTAAATTATAAACCTTACTTGTGTTATATTAAAACTGAAATGTTCGGCCCCCTAAATATGCCATATTTTTCAGAGTGGTCAACTCAAAATCAGGGTGTAGGTGCTGGGAGGGTGCGAGGGGTAGGGTGCGTGGGGAGGGGAATGCACATGCACCTAGGCCCACCACTCTCTAGTTAAGCCACTGGGTCAGGGGATAGGTTGGGGAAGTGTGAGCAGCAATAGGGTGCAGCAGCAGCTAGGACTCAGGGATATGCCGTAGCGGACAGTTAGTACCGGCCGGTGGTCGCACCATTATGTTATATTTTATTTCTCTGGGGTGTATTATATCTACTTTATTATTAGGAAAGAGAGAAATTAGATTAAGCCAGAGTTTCTCAAACTCGGTCCTCAGGACCCCACACAGTGCATGTTTTGCAGGTAACCCAGCAGGTGCACAGGTGTATTAATTACTCACTGACACATTTTAAAAGGCCCACAGGTGCAGCTAATTATTTCACTTGTGATTCTGTGAGGAGACTTGCAAAACATGCACTGTGTGGGGTCCTGAGGACAGAGTTTGAGAACCTATGGATTAAGCTATGTGATTTTACTGCAAGAATGAAAAAAATTTCTAGCCATGTCCCTGTGTGGTGCTAGACACGCCCCAAAAGGCGGTGCGAGACACGCCCCTCCTGCGGTGCACCCCCTAATACAATTAGCTGCGCACACCTATGGTGACCTGACATGGTCATTGGGAGCACCCGCCTATTTATCTCTATGAACTGATGAGAGTGCAGGATATTCTGTGGGTATATATATATATATTTCTGATATGCAAATTTTCTACCCAGTCAGATAATGGTGGTGCCTACATGGCCCCCACACCCGTCTGTGTCCCTAATATCGTTTTCTCTTGGGAAAAACATTCAGCCACCGACGTGTCGGACACACATGTACCAAGTAGCATCAAGAGCCGGTGGTGTCGACTGGGTCACTCCCACAGCCGTTTGTGGGATGAGCACTCAGCCTTAGACATGCCAACACACGTGTACCAAACACCCACCGACACCCCCCGGGCATATAGGGGACAGACCCACAGTAAAGTCTGTCAGGAGACACAGATGGAGTTTACCAGCTCACAACCCAGCGCTCAATCCCGGTTATGAAACCTTTATATAATGTCTAAGACCTTATATTAACTTATATTGCATAAAATCAACTGTCGTCCCCCCCTGTTTTCCACTATGTTATGTTGTACAGCAGTCTCTCTGAAAATAAAAAACCTAAGTAAAGTATTTTTCCGAGAAACTCAGTAGAGCTCCTCAGAGTGCATCCAGTCTGCCTGGGCATAATTCTAAACTGGAGTCTGGAGGAGGGGCATAGAGGGAGGAGCCAGGTCACACCATTTGAAAGTCTTAAAGTGCCCATGTCTCCTGCGGATCCCGTCTATAACCCATGGTTCTTGAAGTGACCCCAGCATCCTCTAGGACGTATGAGAAACAAAGAACATATAAACTCCACACCAATCATAGGTATTTCGAAGTGGCTAAATTTAGACCATTACCGGATGACTATGAACTGTTTTCTCAAGTGACGCACTATTTTGGACCTTGAGCAAGACCCCAATTGGGGTGGAAATGCATTGGGCCTTGACAGGAATACCAGGTGGCATTATTGAGATGAGACCTGGCAGTTAACATTTGAGCCTGCGCCAGTGGGTGAACCCAGGGATTACACTGTTTTTAAGTGCACTCTGAACTGCTTAAAAAACAGTTCATAGCCATCTGGTTATTGTCAAAATGTGGCCACTTGGAAATACCTGTGATCTGTGTGGAGTTTATATGTTATATGTTTTTGTCATATGAAATGTTAAAATTATACAGTTCTTCACTATATTTGATTATACCTTCTATATTGGGTATATCGGAATAAGTCTAATAAGTATACTGTGAGATATGACATCTACTGTATCCGAAGTGGTATATTCATGAACGACCTACATATGCAGTAGCGCTGGATAAGTTCTATTCAACCTTTTTTTTTTTTGGCACATATTTGGTTAAGGTATTGAGGATACCTTGAAGTAGAATATTAAACCCACTTAGCTGCTTTTTTCTGCTTGTGCGCATTACTGGGATTATCCATTTTAAGTAAACCATGGCATTGATGTATTAAGGTGAAAATAAGAGTGTAGAAGTTGCACATAGCAACCAAACCAGCTTCTACCATCCTATCATTTTATGGAATGTACTTGATAAATGCCACCTCAAAGCTGATTGTTTGCTATGGGAAACTTCAGCATTGGTCCACTTATATCCCCTCATCGGCTCTGGCTATCACTGTCCTATACGTATAGGATAGTAATGATCTTGGAATTAGATGTGCCTTACAAACAAGAGTCCACCTTTAAAAAGCTAGAAACAGATACTGTTTATATTGGAAGAATCATACACAAAGTTTAGTTTAATATTATTTTATTATGTAAATTAGATCCTTTATATAACCACTAGTTACTGTCTTCATCTTTTTCCCCCCTTTTTTTATTATTTATTTTTTTATTCCGTTATGCATAGCTAAATATATACCCCTTTCACACCGCATTGCCGAAATCACGAGTCACCTCGGGTATAAAGCAGTGTTATACCCGGGTTGAATACTGGGTCAGTGGCTGCGTAAACGGGCTCCCGGGTCATCTCCCAGCGCCGCCTCCACCTCCGCCTGCTATGACAACCCAACCGGCTTATTGCCGAGTCGGGAAAGCCTGCAGCAGCTGCCAATGCAGGATCCCACCCGGGAAGGACCTGCTTCCAATTCCCGGGTGGGATCCGGCATTGGCAATGTGAAAGGGGTATTACTTACGACTATTACTACCAATGTTGATTCTTGATAAGTAATATATACCCTTTTGACCTGGGTTATTGCTGGGTCTATCCAGGTCACAGCTTGGTGCAAAAGGGTCCTTGAAAAATAAGCCAGTTTGAGTGACCAGAGAATACAATCCAGGGAGTAACTGCCAGGGTTGGACCCATGCAGTGTAAACGGCTTAACCCAGGTTATCCGACTTGGGTTACGATATAAAGCTGCTGATTAGCTGTGTATCCAGAGGTCTGCCTTAAGGGAGGGTCTATGAGTGACATGCAGCGCAGATCTGGGTACAACGCAATACCCCTTTCAGACCGCGAGAGCCTGACACGGGTGCTTCCCGCGTGCAAGCCACCTTGGGCCCTTTGCCGCAGCTTTCCCCAACCTGGCATATTGCCAGGTTGGTGATGTCAGCAGTGAGGCAGCGGGGGCGGCGTGAACAGGAAACGGGGTGTATAGACCCAGCTACCCGTTCACACAGCACAGCGAGCCGGCTTGAACTCGTGTTCAACCCTGCTCGCTACCCGAGTTGGAATTTCAACTGGGCCTTTTCATACTGCACGGCAACACGGGTTATGAGTAGAGATGAGCGGGTTCGGTTTCTCTGAAACCGAACCCGCACGAACTTCATGTTTTTTTTACGGGTCCGAGCAGACTCGGATCCTCCCGCCTTGCTCGGTTAACCCGAGCGCGCCCGAACGTCATCATGACGCTGTCGGATTCTCGCGAGACTCGGATTCTATATAAGGAGCCGCGCGTCGCCGCCATTTTCACACGTGCATTGAGATTGATAGGGAGAGGACGTGGCTGGCGTCCTCTCCATTAGAAATTAGATTAGAAGAGAGAGAGAGATTGTGCAGAGTCAGACAGAGTTTACCACAGTGACCAGTGCAGTTGTTGTTAGTTAACTTTTATTTATTTTAATATAATATATCCGTTCTCTGCTATATCCGTTCTCTGCCTGAAAAAAAACGATACACAGCAGCAGCCAGTCACACAGTGTGACTCAGTCTGTGTGCACTCAGCTCAGCCCAGTGTGCTGCACATCAATGTATAAAAGGCAAAGCTTATAATAATTGTGGGGGAGACTGGGGAGCACTGCAGGTTGTTATAGCAGGAGCCCCCAGGAGTACATAATATTATATTAATTTAAAATTAAACAGTGCACACTTTTGCTGCAGGAGTGCCACTGCCAGTGTGACTAGTGGTGACCAGTGCCTGACCACCAGTATAGTAGTATATTGTTGTATGTATTGTATACTATCTCTTTATCAACCAGTCTATATTAGCAGCAGACACAGTACAGTGCGGTAGTTCACGGCTGTGGCTACCTCTGTGTCGGCAGTCGGAACTCGGCAGGCAGTCCGTCCATCCATAATTGTATTACAATATATACCACCTAACCGTGGTATTTTTTTTTCTTTCTTTATACCGTCGTCATAGTGTCATACTAGTTGTTACGAGTATACTACTATCTCTTTATCAACCAGTGTACAGTGCGGTAGTTCACGGCTGTGGCTACCTCTGTGTCGGCAGTCGGCAGGCAGTCCGTCCATCCATAATTGTATTATTATTATAATATATACCACCTAACCGTGGTTTTTTTTTCATTCTTTATACCGTCATAGTGTCATACTAGTTGTTACGAGTATACTACTATCTCTTTATCAACCAGTGTACAGTGCGGTAGTTCACGGCTGTGGCTACCTCTGTGTCGGCAGTCGGCAGGCAGTCCGTCCATCCATAATTGTATTATTATTATAATATATACCACCTAACCGTGGTTTTTTTTTCATTCTTTATACCGTCGTCATAGTGTCATACTAGTTGTTACGAGTATACTACTATCTCTTTATCAACCAGTGTACAGTGCGGTAGTTCACGGCTGTGGCTACCTCTGTGTCGGCAGTCGGCAGGCAGTCCGTCCATCCATAATTGTATTATTATTATAATATATACCACCTAACCGTGGTTTTTTTTTCATTCTTTATACCGTCGTCATAGTGTCATACTAGTTGTTACGAGTATACTACTATCTCTTTATCAACCAGTGTACAGTGCGGTAGTTCACGGCTGTGGCTACCTCTGTGTCGGCAGTCGGCAGGCAGTCCGTCCATCCATAATTGTATTATTATTATAATATATACCACCTAACTGTGGTATTTTTTTTTCTTTCTTTATACCGTCGTCATAGTGTCATACTAGTTGTTACGAGTATACTACTATCTCTTTATCAACCAGTGTACAGTGCGGTAGTTCACGGCTGTGGCTACCTCTGTGTCGGCAGTCGGCAGGCAGTCCGTCCATCCATAATTGTATTATTATTATAATATATACCACCTAACTGTGGTATTTTTTTTTCTTTCTTTATACCGTCGTCATAGTGTCATACTAGTTGTTACGAGTATACTACTATCTCTTTATCAACCAGTGTACAGTGCGGTAGTTCACGGCTGTGGCTACCTCTGTGTCGGCAGTCGGCAGGCAGTCCGTCCATCCATAATTGTATTATTATTATAATATATACCACCTAACCGTGGTTTTTTTTTCATTCTTTATACCGTCGTCATAGTGTCATACTAGTTGTTACGAGTATACTACTATCTCTTTATCAACCAGTGTACAGTGCGGTAGTTCACGGCTGTGGCTACCTCTGTGTCGGCAGTCGGCAGGCAGTCCGTCCATCCATAATTGTATTATTATTATAATATATACCACCTAACTGTGGTATTTTTTTTTCTTTCTTTATACCGTCGTCATAGTGTCATACTAGTTGTTACGAGTATACTACTATCTCTTTATCAACCAGTGTACAGTGCGGTAGTTCACGGCTGTGGCTACCTCTGTGTCGGCAGTCGGCAGGCAGTCCGTCCATCCATAATTGTATTATTATTATAATATATACCACCTAACTGTGGTATTTTTTTTTCTTTCTTTATACCGTCGTCATAGTGTCATACTAGTTGTTACGAGTATACTACTATCTCTTTATCAACCAGTGTACAGTGCGGTAGTTCACGGCTGTGGCTACCTCTGTGTCGGCAGTCGGCAGGCAGTCCGTCCATCCATAATTGTATTATTATTATAATATATACCACCTAACCGTGGTTTTTTTTTCATTCTTTATACCGTCGTCATAGTGTCATACTAGTTGTTCCGAGTATACTACTATCTCTTTATCAACCAGTGTACAGTGCGGTAGTTCACGGCTGTGGCTACCTCTGTGTCGGCAGTCGGCAGGCAGTCCGTCCATCCATAATTGTATTATTATTATAATATATACCACCTAACTGTGGTATTTTTTTTTCTTTCTTTATACCGTCGTCATAGTGTCATACTAGTTGTTACGAGTATACTACTATCTCTTTATCAACCAGTGTACAGTGCGGTAGTTCACGGCTGTGGCTACCTCTGTGTCGGCAGTCGGCAGGCAGTCCGTCCATCCATAATTGTATTATTATTATAATATATACCACCTAACTGTGGTATTTTTTTTTCTTTCTTTATACCGTCGTCATAGTGTCATACTAGTTGTTACGAGTATACTACTATCTCTTTATCAACCAGTGTACAGTGCGGTAGTTCACGGCTGTGGCTACCTCTGTGTCGGCAGTCGGCAGGCAGTCCGTCCATCCATAATTGTATTATTATTATAATATATACCACCTAACCGTGGTTTTTTTATACCACCTAACCATGGCAGTCCGTCCATAATTGTATACTAGTATCCAATCCATCCATCTCCATTGTTTACCTGAGGTGCCTTTTAGTTCTGCCTATAAAATATGGAGAACAAAAAAGTTGAGGTTCCAAAATTAGGGAAAGATCAAGATCCACTTCCACCTCGTGCTGAAGCTGCTGCCACTAGTCATGGCCGAGACGATGAAATGCCAGCAACGTCGTCTGCCAAGGCCGATGCCCAATGTCATAGTACAGAGCATGTCAAATCCAAAACACCAAATATCAGAAAAAAAAGGACTCCAAAACCTAAAATAAAATTGTCGGAGGAGAAGCGTAAACTTGCCAATATGCCATTTACCACACGGAGTGGCAAGGAACGGCTGAGGCCCTGGCCTATGTTCATGGCTAGTGGTTCAGCTTCACATGAGGATGGAAGCACTCAGCCTCTCGCTAGAAAACTGAAAAGACTCAAGCTGGCAAAAGCACCGCAAAGAACTGTGCGTTCTTTGAAATCCCAAATCCACAAGGAGAGTCCAATTGTGTCGTTTGCGATGCCTGACCTTCCCAACACTGGACGTGAAGAGCATGCGCCTTCCACTATTTGCATGCCCCCTGCAAGTGCTGGAAGGAGCACCCGCAGTCCAGTTCCTGATAGTCAGATTGAAGATGTCAGTGTTGAAGTACACCAGGATGAGGAGGATATGGGTGTTGCTGGCGCTGGGGAGGAAATTGACCAGGAGGATTCTGATGGTGAGGTGGTTTGTTTAAGTCAGGCACCCGGGGAGACACCTGTTGTCCGTGGGAGGAATATGGCCGTTGACATGCCAGGTGAAAATACCAAAAAAATCAGCTCTTCGGTGTGGAGGTATTTCACCAGAAATGCGGACAACAGGTGTCAAGCCGTGTGTTCCCTTTGTCAAGCTGTAATAAGTAGGGGTAAGGACGTTAACCACCTCGGAACATCCTCCCTTATACGTCACCTGCAGCGCATTCATAATAAGTCAGTGACAAGTTCAAAAACTTTGGGTGACAGCGGAAGCAGTCCACTGACCAGTAAATCCCTTCCTCTTGTAACCAAGCTCACGCAAACCACCCCACCAACTCCCTCAGTGTCAATTTCCTCCTTCCCCAGGAATGCCAATAGTCCTGCAGGCCATGTCACTGGCAAGTCTGACGAGTCCTCTCCTGCCTGGGATTCCTCCGATGCATCCTTGCGTGTAACGCCTACTGCTGCTGGCGCTGCTGTTGTTGCCGCTGGGAGTCGATGGTCATCCCAGAGGGGAAGTCGTAAGCCCACTTGTACTACTTCCAGTAAGCAATTGACTGTTCAACAGTCCTTTGCGAGGAAGATGAAATATCACAGCAGTCATCCTACTGCAAAGCGGATAACTGAGTCCTTGACAACTATGTTGGTGTTAGACGTGCGTCCGGTATCCGCCGTTAGTTCACAGGGAACTAGACAATTTATTGAGGCAGTGTGCCCCCGTTACCAAATACCATCTAGGTTCCACTTCTCTAGGCAGGCGATACCGAGAATGTACACGGACGTCAGAAAAAGACTCACCAGTGTCCTAAAAAATGCAGTTGTACCCAATGTCCACTTAACCACGGACATGTGGACAAGTGGAGCAGGGCAGGGTCAGGACTATATGACTGTGACAGCCCACTGGGTAGATGTATGGACTCCCGCCGCAAGAACAGCAGCGGCGGCACCAGTAGCAGCATCTCGCAAACGCCAACTCTTTCCTAGGCAGGCCACGCTTTGTATCACCGCTTTCCAGAATACGCACACAGCTGAAAACCTCTTACGGCAACTGAGGAAGATCATCGCGGAATGGCTTACCCCAATTGGACTCTCCTGTGGATTTGTGGCATCGGACAACGCCAGCAATATTGTGTGTGCATTAAATATGGGCAAATTCCAGCACGTCCCATGTTTTGCACATACCTTGAATTTGGTGGTGCAGAATTTTTTAAAAAACGACAGGGGCGTGCAAGAGATGCTGTCGGTGGCCAGAAAAATTGCGGGACACTTTCGGCGTACAGGCACCACGTACAGAAGACTGGAGCACCACCAAAAACTACTGAACCTGCCCTGCCATCATCTGAAGCAAGAAGTGGTAACGAGGTGGAATTCAACCCTCTATATGCTTCAGAGGTTGGAGGAGCAGCAAAAGGCCATTCAAGCCTATACAATTGAGCACGATATAGGAGATGGAATGCACCTGTCTCAAGTGCAGTGGAGAATGATTTCAACGTTGTGCAAGGTTCTGATGCCCTTTGAACTTGCCACACGTGAAGTCAGTTCAGACACTGCCAGCCTGAGTCAGGTCATTCCCCTCATCAGGCTTTTGCAGAAGAAGCTGGAGGCATTGAAGAAGGAGCTAACACGGAGCGATTCCGCTAGGCATGTGGGACTTGTGGATGCAGCCCTTAATTCGCTTAACAAGGATTCACGGGTGGTCAATCTGTTGAAATCAGAGCACTACATTTTGGCCACCGTGCTCGATCCTAGATTTAAAGCCTACCTTGGATCTCTCTTTCCGGCAGACACAGGTCTGCTGGGGTTGAAAGACCTGCTGGTGACAAAATTGTCAAGTCAAGCGGAACGCGACCTGTCAACATCTCCTCCTTCACATTCTCCCGCAACTGGGGGTGCGAGGAAAAGGCTCAGAATTCCGAGCCCACCCGCTGGCGGTGATGCAGGGCAGTCTGGAGCGACTGCTGATGCTGACATCTGGTCCGGACTGAAGGACCTGACAACGATTACGGACATGTCGTCTACTGTCACTGCATATGATTCTCTCAACATTGATAGAATGGTGGAGGATTATATGAGTGACCGCATCCAAGTAGGCACGTCACACAGTCCGTACTTATACTGGCAGGAAAAAGAGGCAATTTGGAGGCCCTTGCACAAACTGGCTTTATTCTACCTAAGTTGCCCTCCCACAAGTGTGTACTCCGAAAGAGTGTTTAGTGCCGCCGCTCACCTTGTCAGCAATCGGCGTACGAGGTTACATCCAGAAAATGTGGAGAAGATGATGTTCATTAAAATGAATTATAATCAATTCCTCCGCGGAGACATTGACCAGCAGCAATTGCCTCCACAAAGTACACAGGGAGCTGAGATGGTGGATTCCAGTGGGGACGAATTGATAATCTGTGAGGAGGGGGATGTACACGGTGATATATCGGAGGGTGAAGATGAGGTGGACATCTTGCCTCTGTAGAGCCAGTTTGTGCAAGGAGAGATTAATTGCTTCTTTTTTGGGGGGGGTCCAAACCAACCCGTCATATCAGTCACAGTCGTGTGGCAGACCCTGTCACTGAAATGATGGGTTGGTTAAAGTGTGCATGTCCTGTTTTGTTTATACAACATAAGGGTGGGTGGGAGGGCCCAAGGATAATTCCATCTTGCACCTCTTTTTTCTTTTCTTTTTCTTTGCATCATGTGCTGATTGGGGAGGGTTTTTTGGAAGGGACATCCTGCGTGACACTGCAGTGCCACTCCTAGATGGGCCCGGTGTTTGTGTCGGCCACTAGGGTCGCTTATCTTTCTCACACAGTCAGCTACCTCATTGCGCCTCTTTTTTTCTTTGCGTCATGTGCTGTTTGGGGAGGGTTTTTTGGAAGGGACATCCTGCGTGACACTGCAGTGCCACTCCTAGATGTGCCCGGTGTTTGTGTCGGCCACTAGGGTCGCTAATCTTACTCACACAGTCAGCTACCTCATTGCGCCTCTTTTTTTCTTTGCGTCATGTGCTGTTTGGGGAGGGTTTTTTGGAAGGGCCATCCTGCGTGACACTGCAGTGCCACTCCTAGATGGGCCCGGTGTTTGTGTCGGCCACTAGGGTCGCTAATCTTACTCACACAGCTACCTCATTGCGCCTCTTTTTTTCTTTGCGTCATGTGCTGTTTGGGGAGGGTTTTTTGGAAGGGACATCCTGCGTGACACTGCAGTGCCACTCCTAGATGGGCCCGGTGTTTGTGTCGGCCACTAGGGTCGCTTATCTTTCTCACACAGCTACCTCATTGCGCCTCTTTTTTTCTTTGCGTCATGTGCTGTTTGGGGAGGGTTTTTTGGAAGGGACATCCTGCGTGACACTGCAGTGCCACTCCTAGATGGGCCCGGTGTTTGTGTCGGCCACTAGGGTCGCTTATCTTTCTCACACAGTCAGCTACCTCATTGCGCCTCTTTTTTTCTTTGCGTCATGTGCTGTTTGGGGAGGGTTTTTTGGAAGGGACATCCTGCGTGACACTGCAGTGCCACTCCTAGATGGGCCCGGTGTTTGTGTCGGCCACTAGGGTCGCTTATCTTACTCACACAGCGACCTCGGTGCAAATTTTAGGACTAAAAATAATATTGTGAGGTGTGATGTGTTCAGAATAGGCTGAAAATGAGTGTAAATTATGTTTTTTGAGGTTAATAATACTTTGGGATCAAAATTACCCCCAAATTCTATGATTTAAGCTGTTTTTTAGGGTTTTTTGAAAAAAACACCCGAATCCAAAACACACCCGAATCCGACAAAAAAAATTCGGTGAGGTTTTGCCAAAACGCGGTCGAACCCAAAACACGGCCGCGGAACCGAACCCAAAACCAAAACACAAAACCCGAAAAATTTCCGGCGCTCATCTCTAGTTATGAGCGCTCATGTGCAATAACCCGTGTTTAAAGCTAGCGGTCTGAAAGGAGTATAAATGGGGCTGACCCGGGAATAACCCAGATGCAAGGTGCAGGGTCTGACCCAAGTTGGAACTGTGGGCCTAATTCAGACCTGATCGTAGCAGCAAAATGTTTCTCTAATGAGCAAAACTTGTGCAGTGCAGGTGTGGCAGATATAACGTGCACTTCGACATCTCCTTGAAATGTTATATCAAGCGGAACTAGGCTCTGTGCTCCAATACCTTGGAGGAACATGGTTGGTTTTGCTTTTAAAACTTATTGCACTTTAACTCTATCGGCTAGATCTCCGGAATCGCGGGCTGTTATTTTTAAGCCTAATTGTGCAATGTGCTGTGAGAAAGGTATGGAATGTGGCCGTGGGTGAGGAGGGTACAATAAATATATATCGTATTATTGAGCTGGGTACACACTAGAGCAACCAGCAATCGTTCTGACTTGACTGACGGTTTCCCTTGAGCCCAGAACAACTAATATTGGGCCTAATTCAGCATTGATCGCTGCGTAAATCACTATTCGGCGATTTCTGCGTGCCGCTGCATGCTTGCGTGAAGACTTAAACTGCCATAGCATTTTTAGAGCGGGAGGTACATTGACGCACCATTATGGAGGTGGCGACGCGGCATTGAGGGGACGTGGTCCGAACAATGGAGGCGTGTCAGAAGCGTTTGCGGGCCGTGGCGGCTGCCTGACATAACACGCGACCCAAACGTGGCCTGATCAACCTCTATTCTATGGACTTTACATCACAGGTGTCCGAGGAGGAGCAATACTAATTGACCATACTTTAATAAGAGAGATTTTGCCGTGATTAATTCACAGACTTTTATGTATATCTATTTATTTTATGTGATGTGAGTGAATTTTATATTTATTTTATATTCATCAATTTTTTTTTATATATATATATATATATATATATATATTGAATAAAGTGTTTGTTTATATTTTATAAAAGTCCAGGATATACCACTCTTAATTAATATATTGAATGAAGTGTTTATATTTTATAAAAGTTCAGGCTATACCACTATATCCCATGTGGCTCCAGGTGTCCACAGTGCGACTCCGTTCTTCCTACTGAATATCGATCCTGGGCTGTTGGCAAAAGTGAGATTACAGATTGATCAGTCACGAGGGGTCATTCCGAGTTGATTGCTCGCTGGCTAGTTTTAGCAGCCGTGCAAACGCTATGCCGCCGCCCACTGGGAGTGTATTTTAGCTTAGCAGAACTGTGAACGCATGTGCAGCCGAGTTCTGCAAAAACAGTTTGTGCAGTTTCTGAGTAGCTCTGAACCTACTCAGCGCTTGCGATCACTTCAGGCTATTCGTGTCAGGATTTGACGTCATACACCCGCCCAGCGAACGCCCAGCCACGCCTGCGTTTTTTCAGACACGCCTGCGTTTTTGCAAACACTCCCTGAAAACGGTCAGTTGACACCCAGTAACGCCCCCGTCCTGTCAATCTTCTTGCGGCCGCCAGTGCGACTGAAAAGTTTGCTAGAACCTGTGCACTACCACAACGGCCTTTGTACCCGTACGACGCGCGTGCGCATTGCGGCCAATACGCATGAGCAGAAATGCAGATTTTTACCCTGATCGCTGTGAACAACGGCAGCTAGCGATCAACTCTGAAGGGCAGAAAGGATCCTTCTTCACTAACATATTTCTAATGCTTGCAGGGTCCGCGGTGCACATGGGCCTGAGTCAAGAGAGGCCTACAAAGCACCCATTATCAATTATATTGCAGCCGCCAGCGCCACTATTCTGGTGATTTCTGCTGTGCCATGTTTTCAGACCCTCCAATGTGACCCCTTGCATCAGGTACAACTCAATTAGGATTGCCCTCACCTGTGTTAAACTAGTTCATTGATGTGAAAGGTGTTTCACCACAGGTGGCTGCCAGAGCCGGCCATAAGCATAGGCAAACTAGGCAATTGCCTAGGGCATTTGATTTGCCTAGGGGCATCATCAGCTTCTGCTGATTTAAAATGATATGCGGCATGCCTATATTCTGTATGTAGCATTTCATATGCAGATACAGCCACAGTCTCACACAGTATATAGGCATGCTGCATATCAATTTAATCAGCAGAAGCTGCTTGTGAATCCTAGCCACATAGCAATGCAAATAAGATGCATGTTCATAAAAAAAAGGTGCCTGACGTTAGCATTGATGCAAGATTTGTGAGGACACATCTGTATCCAAGCAAAGGCAGAGGTCACAGTGTTAGTGCTGTGTGCATATAAGTGGGTTGGTTGTGCAGTAGTATTCGGAATATGTGTAAGGAGCATTATGTGTTTCATGTAAAAATGCATTAATAATGTACAACATATGTGTAAAGGGCCACTATGTGTGTCATTATGTGTATAAGGGCATTAATAATGTGCAGCATATTTGTAACAGGGTACTACTGTATGTGTGTCATTATGTGTATAGGGGCACTAATAATGTGCAGCAAATGTGTAGGGGGCACTATGTGTGTCATTATGTGTATAAGGGCATTAATAATGTGCGGCATATGTGTAACAGGGTACTACTGTATGTGTGTCATTATGTGTATAGGGGCACTAATAATGTGCAGCAAATGTGTAGGGGGCACTATGTGTGTCAATATGTGTATAAGGGCATTAATAATGTGCGGCATATGTGTAAGGGACATTATGTGTAAAAGGGCATTAATAAAGGTTGTCATAATGTGTAAGCTGCATTATGTTTATAAGGACATTAATGTGTCTCATATGTGTAAGGGGCATTACTGTGTGGAATTGTGTATAAATGCATTACTAATGTGTGGCATTATGTGTATAAGGTGCTCTACTATGTGGCGTTGCATGTAGAAAGGACACTACTGTGACGTCTAATGTGAATAATGAGCAATTCAGTGTGATGTAATGTGAATAAGGGGCTCTACTGTGAGGAGTAACGTTTATAAGGTAAAGTGATACTTCTGTGCGATGTAATATGAATTATGGACACTATTGCAAGATAAAATATGAATAAAGTTGCAGTACTGTGTGGCGTAATTGGAATTGGGGTTACTATTGTGTGGCCATGCCCCTTCCCAGCAAGAAGATGCCCCTTTTTGGGCTGTGCGTCAAATGTGTGAACTGTTCCTATTTAAAATATAGGGGGTACAAGGACTGCTATGGGTGAGGGGTGATGGTAATGGGAAAGAGGTGCCAGGTCAGAGGCAGAACCAGCGGTGGTCCTAGGGGGCACCAGACAAAATCTTGCCTAGGGCATCATATTGGTTAGGGCCGGCTCTGGTGGCTGCAATCATAAACTGTGAGGGAAGTGCTATGTACCTGATGGAAGAGGTCATGTTGGAGGGCCTGCATTCTTAAGGAATTGCAGTTAAGGTGCATACACATGGAACGATGGAACAAATTATGTGGGCGTTCCCCATCGAACGGAACGATCAACCGTCTACATAGCTCCGTGTGTATGCAAGAAAACAATGCCGATGCACGCAGCTGCGGGTCGCTAGCGACAGCCTCAGATCTTTTGTACATGCAAGAAGATCTGAAGGGCCCTATACACAGGAGAGATGTGTGCTGAGCGATGCGGGGGAGGACGGGGGGGGGGCGCTCATCTCACCCAGCGGGTGAAATGAGCGACGTGCTAGATTGAGCTAGCATGCAGGCCAATCTAGCACCGGCAAGAGCGATGCGCGGCTATCGCTGTGGGGGGGGGGGGGGGGGGTACACACGAGTAATCTGTGCTTTAAATCTAAGCAATCTAGTCAGATTGCTTAGATTTTAAGCATGGATCTCTCCGTGAGTACCCCCCTTGAGGCTGTCGCTAGTGATGCAATGCAGCCGAAATGCAGCATGGCCCCCGCAACCGTCTCTCCATTGTTAGTCGCCGCCGGCATCGGCGAGTGTGTATGCACTTGACGATGCCGACTCCGCTGACGGGTCCCGATGTTCAATCGTCACATGTGTACTCACCTTTACTGTACCAGAGTCTTTCCTATCTTCCACACGTGCCCTATATTCAGGGGTGAGGGGGTGGGGAAGGGTCCCCGCAAAAAAACAGGATTTTAATACCTACTGGAAAAACCTTTTCTCCTAGTCCGTAGACAGTTCCGCAGGAGCCATGGGCACTTTAAGACTTTTTCAGAGTGTGAACTGACTCCTCCGTCTATTCCCCTTCTCCAGACCTCAGTATAGGAACTGTGCCCAGGGAGACGGACATTTCGAGAAAAGGATTTACTTTTAAGTTAATGGTGAGATTCATACCAGCTCACACTTCAACCATGCAGCACACATGGCTTTCAACAAAACACATGCCAACAGGCATGAACATTACAGCAACCGTGCTGAAAACATTTTTAACAAAATAACAACTGCAGGTAAAGTACGCACTGGGTCGGGTGCCCAGCATCCTCTACGGACTAGGAGAAAAGGATTTACCGGTAGGTATTAAAATCCTGTTTTCTCATACGTCCTAGAGGATGCTGATGTCCACTTCAGTACCATGGGATTATACCAAAGCTCCAGTATGGGCGGGAGAGTGCGGATGACCCTGCAGCACCGATTGACCAAACTTGAGGTCCTCATCGGCCAAGGTGTCAAACTTGTAAAACTTCAAACGTGTTTGCCCCTGACCAAGTAGATGCTCGGCAAAGTTGTAATGCCGAGACCCCCCCGGGCAGCCGCCCAGGATGAGCCCACCTTTCTAGTAGAATGGGCATTCACCGAATTCGGTACCGGCAATCCTGCCGTGGAATGAGCATGCTAAATCGTACCTCTGATCCAGCGCGCAATAGTCTGCTTAGAAGCAGGACACCCAATCTTGTTGGGAGCATACAGGACAAACAGAGCCTCTGTTTTCCGTATCCGAGCCGTTCTTGCGACATAGATTCTCAAAGCCCTGACCACATCCAGCGAAGGTGTCAGTAGCCACTGGCACCACAATAGGTTGGTTTATATGGAAAGAAGAAACCACCTTTGGAAGAAAGTGCTGACTAGTTCTTAGTTCAGCCCTATCTTCATGGAAGACCAAATAAGGGCTCTTGTGAGACAAGGTCCCTAACTCAGACACCCGCCTTGCGGATGCCAAGGCCAACAGCATGACCACTTTCCAAGTGAGGAACTTCAACTCTATCTCCTGTAGAGGTTCAAACCAATCCGATTGAAGGAACTGCAACACCACATTAAGGTCCCATGGTGCCACAGGAGGCACAAATGGAGGTTGGAGGTGCAGAACCCCTTTCACGAACGTCTGAACTTCTGGAAAGGAGGCCAATTGTTTCTGAAAGAAAACTGACAAGGCCGAAATCTGGACCTTGATCGAACCCAATCGTAGGCCTGCATCCACACCCGCCTGGAGAAAATGGAGAAAACGTCCTAACTGAAACTCTTCCCTTGGAGGCTTCTTGGTTTCACACCAAGACACATATTTTCTTCAAATACAGTGGTAATGTTTAGACGTTACTCCCTTCCTGGCCTGAATAAGAGTAGGAATGACTTCCTTGGGAATACCCTTTCGGGCTAGGATCCGGCGCTCAACAGCATTGCCGTCAAACGTAGCGGCGGTATGTCTTGATACACGCACGGCCCCTGCTGCAGCTGGTCCTCGCGAAGAGGAAAAGGCTGGGGATCTTCTATGAGCAACTCCTGAAGATCTGGATACGAAGCCCTCCTCGGCCAGTCTGGGACAATGAGGATTGCTCGAACACCTGTTCTTCTTCATATGAGTTTGAGAACTTTTGGAATGAGTGGAAGCGGAGGGAAGACTTATATCGACCGAAACACCCACTGGGTTACTAGTGCATTCACTGCTATTGCTTGAGGGTCTCTCGACCTGGAACAATATCTCTGAAGCTTCTTGTTGAGACGAGATGCCATCATGTCTACTTGAGGCACTCCCCAATGACCTGTCACCTCTGCAAAGACTTCTTGGTGGAGGCCCCATTGTCCTGGATGGAGATCGTGTCTGCTGAGGAAGTCTGCTTCCCAGTTGTCCACTCCCGGAATGAAAATTGCCGACAGAGCTTTTGCATGTCTTTCTGCCCAGAGGAGTATCTTTGACACCTCTGCCATTGCCGCTCTGCTTTTCGTTCCGCCCTGAAGGTTTATGTATGCTACTGCTGTTACATTGTCCGACTGGATCTGTACAGGTTGATCTTGAAGAAGATGCACCGCTTGTAGAAGGCCGTTGTAAATGGCTCTCAATTCCAGAACATTTATGTGGAGACAAGTTTCTTGACTTGACCATCTTCCTTGGAAGCTTTCCCCCTGTGTGACCGCTCCCCAGCCTCGGAGACTTGCATCCGTGGTCACCAGGATCCAGTCTTAAATCCCGAACCTGCGTCACTCTAGGAGGTGAGAACTGTGTATCCTCCACAGGAGTGAAATTCTGTCTTTGGATAACAGGATTATCCTTTGATGCATGTGCAGATGGGATCCGGACCACTTGTCCAATAGGTCCCACTGGAATACTCTGGCATGGAATCGGCCAAACTGTATGGCCTCGTAGGCTGCTACCATCTCTCACAACAACCAAATGCATTGATGAATCGACACTCTTGTTGGTTTCAGAATTTGTTTGACCATTCTCTGGATTTCTAGAGCCTTTTCTACTGGAAGAAATACCCTTTGTACTTCTGGGTCCAGTATCATCCCCAGAAAGGCCAATCTTGTCGTTGGTTCCAATTGTGACTTTGGAAAATTTATGATCCAACAGTGATGTTGAAGAACTGTCAGGGAAAGTGCAATGTTGTGCACCAACCTTTACATGGACCGCGCCTTTATCAGGACATCATCCAGGTAACGGAGTATATTGACTCCTTGAGATCGAAGGAGGACCATCATTTCCGCCATCACCTTGGTGAACACCCTCGGAGCCGTGGAGAGACTGAACTGCAACGTCTGAAATTGGTAATGACAATCCTGCACTGCGAATCTCAGTTAAGCTTGATGTGGAGGATAAATGGGAACATGTAAGTAGGCATATTTTATGTCCACTGACACCATGAATTCCCCCTCCTCCAGACTGGAAATCACTGCCCTCAGAGATTCCATCTTGAACTTGTACCTTTGCAGGTAGAGATTCAGATTTTTCAGGTTTAGAATCTGTCTTACCAAGCCATCTGGCTTTGGAACTACAAATAGGCTTGAATAAAACCCTTCTCACTGTTGTAATAAGGGAACCAGGACAATGACTTGATCCTAACACAATTTTTGTATTGCTGCTGCTACTACTTCCCTGTCCGGGACAGAAGCTGGTAAGGTCGATTTGAAAAATCGGCATGGGGGAATGTCTTGAAACTCCAGTTTGTACCCTTGGGACACTATTTGTACGACCCACGGGTCCAGGCCAGATTGAACTCAGATGTGTCTGAAGAGTTTCAGACGTGCCCCCACTTGAGCGGACTCCCGCAAGGGAGCCCCAGCGTCATGCTGAAGATTTGGCAGACACAGAGGTTGATTTCTGTTCCTGTGATCCTGGAGACACAGTGGACTTTTTTTTCCTTTTCCCCTTCCTCTACCCGCAAAGAAAGGGGAACCTTTACCCTTTTTGTATTTATTGGGTCGAAAGGACTACATGTGAGATGATGTCTTTTTCGCCGGTGCAGGAGCATAAGGCAAGAATGTCGACTTACCTGCTGTAGCTGCAGAAACTAAAGCATCCAGCCCCTCTCCAAACAAAGCCTCACCTTTGTACAGGAGAGCCTCCATATTCCTTTTGGAATCTGCGTCAGCATTCCATTGGCAGATCCACAACGCCCTTCGTGCTGAGACTGTCATGGTAGCGGCTCTTGATCCCAAGAGACCAATATCTTTCATGGCTTCTAACATGTACGCAGCAGCGTCTTTGATATGACCTAGTGTTAGGAGTATCTCGTCTCTATCGTGTCAATTTCTGATGACACGTTGTCTGACCACTTTTCAATAGCACTACTCACCCACGCACAGGCAATGGTAGGCCTGAGTAGTGTCCCATTTGCCACATAAATAGATTTTAACGTAGTCTCCAACTTGCGGTCTGCCGGCTCCTTTAGTGAAGCCGTCCCAGGTGCAGGAAGAATCACCTTTTTAGTTAAACGTGACAGGTCACTGTCTAAAATGGGGGGTGACTCCCACCTTTTCCTGTCCTCTGCCGGGAACAGGTAAGCTACCTGAATTCTTTTAGGAATCTGAAATTTCTTTTCAGGATTTGCCCAGACTCCCTCAAAGAGACTGTTTAGCTCATGAGAAGGAGGGAAAGTTACATTAATTTTCTTTTATTTATTAAAGTAAGACTTCTCCTGAGGTAAAGGAGGGGGCTCCTTAACTTCCAAGACCTCCTTTATAGCCACAATCATGTATTGAATGTTTTTCGCTAATTTAGGATCTATTCCCCTGGAATCACTAGTGTCGACACAGGAATCAGAGTCCGTGTTGGTATCAGTTTGTACTACATGTGCAAATGACCTTTTATGTGACCCAGAGGGGTCCCCTGTGGATGAAAAGGCAGAACTATGGAAAATCACATCTTACACTGATCTTCTCCAGGTTTCTGCATGAGACTCAGACTTATCCAATCTCTTACTGATATGATTCACACTATCACGTAATTCTTTCACCCATTCAGGCTCGTGGTGTTCCGGCAGCGCCACCACATTACAACTCCATGTCCCTAAAATGGCTCCCTCGGGGGAAGAGCTCCCTGCCTCAGACATGTCACACGTGTGTACAAACGCACCACAGACACACCCGGACTTATAGGGGACAGACCCACAGTAAAATCTGTCAGAAGGACACAGAAAGGGACTTGCCAGTTCACAACTCAGCGCCAATGACTAAATCCCTGTGTAATGTAAAATGTACACAAAGACCTGTAGCGCTTTTATAATGCCAAACATGTATAATTAAGCATCAATTTACGTTGTGCTCCCCCTTATTTGCACCCTGATACTTGGTTCAGAAGTGGAGGAGGACCAGCGTTTCTTTGCCTGCTGCTCTGCTTGGAGAAAATGGCGCTGAGCAGTGTGCTGGCTGACTGAGGAGAAAGCCCCGCCACCTGTAATGGCGCGTTTCTCCCTTAGAATTTTTCACCAAAATATTTATACTGGCAGGGGTGCAGGATTGTTCCACAGCATAATATGCTACTTTTGGCAGTCTAAGAGTAGGTTTCATGTTGCCCAGGCCCCCCCCCCCCCCTGCGCTTTGCACCCTTCTGTGCGCTGTGTAATGGATAGCGTGTTCGTGCTGCGTTCCCGCCCGATGCACGCTAACTTGAGCCGTCACAATGAATGGAGGTCCCTCTTGCAGATCTCTGGTACTACTCACCTGTCTTCTGACTTCTGGCTCTGTTAGGGGGGTGACGGCGTCCTGCGGGAATGAGCGCATAGCTGCAGCTAGTGTTCAGTACCCTTCAGGAGCTAATGGTGTCCTGCCAGCAAGAAGCAGAGCCATGAAACTCTTTAGGAAGTTGGTTCCTACTACTTCCCCCTAAGTCAAAGGTGGGAAAGCCTCCCTCTTTCCCCCTCAGCCGCCTGCAGCAGAGAACAAGCGGGCGGCCCGAGGGGGTCCGATGACGTAATTCGCGCTGAATCGTGTAATCGTAGCTCCGCCCCCCACTATGCAGCGGCTCGTTTCTCGGCACAGCGGGGGGCAGAGTCACAAAGACGTGACCCTGATGTTACGCCCCCGGACCGCCCATCCTGCTGCAGGCCACACCCCCGGACCGCCTATCCTGTGCCGGCCACGTCCCCCATACACCTATAACGCTGCCTCCTCCCGGAGGAGGAGGCAGCAAAGTAGGTAACTATGCCCTAAGTCCCACGAAGCAGGGAGACTGTTGCCAGCAGTCTCCCTGAAAATAAAAAACCTAACATAAAGTCTTTTAGTGAAACTCAGTAGAGCTCCACTAGAGTGTGACCAGTCTGCCTGGGCATATTTTCTAAACTGAGGTCTGGAGGAGGAGCATAGCGGGAGGAGCCAGTTCACACTCTGAAAAAGTCTTAGGGCATAGTTGCCGACTTCTGGGCTGCTCTCTCCGGGAGAGAGCAGCCCGTCGGCTCAGCAGGAGGGGCGGGCAGTGAGGTGATGTGACAGGGGGGCGGGCCAGAGGCAGACCAGAGGTGGGATGGGGCGTGGCTTCTGGACCGCATCATTTAAGCCCCGCCCACTGTGTAATGCCGCGATTACCGGCATTATACAGCAGGGGGCGTGGTTACGATGACTCGATTCAACAAGAATCGCGTCATCGCCTGCCCGGACCGCCCACTTTACTCGTTAAGTGGGCGGTGGGCAGGGGGTGACCCGCGGATATCGGGAGACTTGCCTTCTCTTCCGGGGGGCCGGGAGGGTCACCCGTTTTTCGTGAGTCTCCCAGCCATTACAGGAGGGTAGGCAAGTATGTCTTAGGGTGAAATTAAAATGTTTGAAAAGTTGGTTGGATGTCTGTTTTTTCCTGTCTATTAGATTCCCAACTGACTTTTCAAACATTTGAATCTCCCCCTTAAAGCTCCCATGGCTCCTGCGGAACCGTCTATACCCCATGGTACTGATGTGGACACCAGCATCCTCTAGGTCCTAGGACGTATGAGAAAAAAACCTTGCACACTGGCCCCCTGCTTTCTTAAATGCCCATGACCCAGTTTTAACCCTCCTATGTGCTGCTTGTCTGTTAAGCGGGATTACAGTCACTCAGCTAGGCTCCTAAATGACTGTGTGTACTGTGTATTATTCATTCTTTACCACGTTACACACCCTCCCTGCAACCGTTTAAACCGACAAGAAGCAGCAGCAGAGTAAGTCTCCCTGGTAACCAAAAGACGCTTTCATGACCTCCCCACCAACCCTCTATAGATCACCCTGAATGGACAGTGCTCCTGTCACTCCCACATACTTGTTCCTGATTTGCCAGTCTACACATCAGGAATGTTACTGAAAGAGAAGCCGTCTCCTAAGCAACCAGAGTTTCCCCCCCAACTTCCGGAAGAGTCACTCTGAGGCTGCGTTCTGATTGGCGACTGCGATCAGAGAGGGGGTGGGAGATGCAAAGCGGTTGGTGGGGTTTCCTGTCAGTCTCCAGCAGCATGCAGTGTTGTCAACTCTGCTTATAACAAGTGGAATTGGGCTTTTTTTTTCTTCTTTCTTTTTAGTTTTTACATTTGCATTAAAGCAGCAGTGGAGGAGTCATCATTGCAGGAAAGAAGATTCAGCACAGGTAAAGTGTGAACTGGAGAGGATGGGGTTAACAGGGTGTAAATAGAGCATGTATGGGGTGCATGGAGGGGAGGTGGGTTCGCTGGGTACATGTTAGGGCAGTTTATAATAGTGTAATAAAATAACAGGGGGATTATCATTTAGTGTGAACTGCAGGGGAGCTTATTATGTGAAGATGGGGATGTGTGTGTGCGGCATCCCACCTATAGCTGTGGGGTACTCCATTTCAGACCAGAGAAAGGGATTTGTGTATGTATGTGTGCGTGTGTGTATATATATATATATATATATATATATATATATATATATATATATATATATTTATTTATTTATTTTATGTTTTAGAGAAAATGCCTAGTCCTGTAATACATTGCATTGTCCTGCTTTACTATGGAGCTCTAACCACTGCACTAGACTGGGCTTCAGGGCCTGAAGGAGTTAATACAATCAGTGAGAGAGAGACTGCCTAAAACTGGCCATGCACCTGAAGATTGATTGTCAAATCTGGATGGTTGGAATGAACACCTACTAATGTATGGGAGCAAAAGACAATGACCATGTGCTCCCAAACACTGAAAAGCAGACAAAAATAAACAACCGTTTTTTGTCATTTTGCCGGCATTTTGGAGCAAATGGTAAACTGTCATTTGCTCGCATACATTACCAGGTTTTCATTCCAACCAGCCAGATTTGACAATCAATCTTCAGGTGCATGGCCAGCTTTAGGCAGCCTCTCTCTCACTGACTGTATTAACTCCTTCAGGCCCTGGTCAGGCTAAGCTCATAATGGAGGACATGGTTTGGACAGTTTAGAGCCAGAAGGGAAAGGAGAGGTGTGGAAGAACCAGCCTGTTTGTGCACAGAGAGATGGGCAGGAGTGAGGAAGTGTGTGTGGAGAGAGGAGGAGGAGTGAGGAAGTGCGTGTGGAGAGAGGAGGAGTGAGGAAGTGCATGTGGAGAGAGGAGCAGGAGTGAGGAAGTGCGTGTGGAGAGAGGAGCAGGAGTGAGGAAGTGCGTGTGGAGAGAGGAGGAGGAGTGAGGAAGTGCGTGTGGAGAGAGAGGAGGAGGAGTGAGGAAGTGCGTGTGGAGGGATGGGCAGGAGTGAGGAAGTGTGTGTGGAGAGAGGAGGAGGAGTGAGGAAGTGCGTGTGGAGAGAGAGGAGGAGGAGTGAGGAAGTGCATGTGGAGAGAGGAGGAGGAGTGAGGAAGTGGGTGTGGAGAGAGGAGCAGGAGTGAGGTAGTGCGTGTGGAGAGAGGAGGAGGAGTGAGGAAGTATATGTGTGGAGAGAGGAGGAGGAGTGGGGAAGTGCATGTGGAGAGAGGAGGAGGAGTGAGGAAGTGCGTGTGGAGAGAGGAGCAGGAGTGAGGAAGTGCGTGTGGAGAGAGGAGGAGGAGTGAGGAAGTGCGTGTGGAGAGAGGAGGAGGAGTGAGGAAGTGCGTGTGGAGAGAGGAGGAGGAGTGAGGAAGTGCGTGTGGAGAGAGGAGGAGGAGTGAGGAAGTGCGTGTGGAGAGAGGAGGAGGAGTGAGGAAGTGCGTGTGGAGAGAGGAGGAGGAGTGAGGAAGTGCGTGTGGAGAGAGGAGGAGGAGTGAGGAAGTGCGTGTGGAGAGAGGAGGAGGAGTGAGGAAGTGCGTGTGGAGAGAGGAGGAGGAGTGAGGAAGTGCGTGTGGAGAGAGGAGGAGTGAGGAAGTGCGTGTGGAGAGAGGAGGAGGAGTGAGGAAGTGCGTGTGGAGAGAGGAGGAGGAGTGAGGAAGTGCGTGTGGAGAGAGGAGGAGGAGTGAGGAAGTGCGTGTGGAGAGAGGAGGAGGAGGAGAGAGGAGGAGGAGTGAGGAAGTGCGTGTGGAGAGAGGAGGAGGAGTGAGGAAGTGCGTGTGGAGAGAGGAGGAGGAGTGAGGAAGTGCGTGTGGAGAGAGGAGGAGTAAGGAAGTGCGTGTGGATAGAGGAGGAAGAGGAGTGAGGAAGTGCGTGTGGAGAGAGGAGGAGGAGGAGGAGGAGGAGGAGTGAAGAAGTGCGTGTGGAGAGAGGAGGAGGAGGAGTGAGGAAGTGCGTGTGGAGAGAGGAGGAGGAGGAGGAGTGAGGAAGTGCGTGTGGAGAGAGGAGGAGGAGTGAGGAAGTGCGTGTGGAGAGAGGAGGAGGAGGAGTGAGGAAGTGCGTGTGGAGAGAGGAGGAGGAGTGAGGAAGTGCGTGTGGAGAGAGGAGCAGGAGTGAAGAAGTGCGTGTGGAGAGAGGAGCAGGGTGGAGAGGAGCAGGAGTGAGGAAGTGCGTGTGGAGAGAGGAGGAGGAGTGAGGAAGTGCGTGTGGAGAGAGGAGGAGGAGTGAGGAAGTGCGTGTGGAGAGAGGAGGAGGAGGAGTAAGGAAGTGCGTGTGGATAGAGGAGGAAGAGGAGTGAGGAAGTGCGTGTGGAGAGAGGAGGAGAAGAAGTGAAGAAGTGCGTGTGGAGAGAGGAGGAGGAGGAGTGAGGAAGTGCGTGTGGAGAGAGGAGGAGGAGGAGGAGTGAGGAAGTGCGTGTGGAGAGAGGAGCAGAAGTGAAGAAGTGCGTGTGGAGAGAGGAGCAGGGTGGAGAGAGGAGCAGGAGTGAGGAAGTGCGTGTGGAGAGAGGAGCAGGAGTGAGGAAGTGCGTGTGGAGAGAGGAGCAGGAGTGAGGAAGTGCGTGTGGAGAGAGGAGCAGGAGTGAGGAAGTGCGTGTGGAGAGAGGAGCAGGAGTGAGGAAGTGCGTGTGGAGAGAGGAGCAGGAGTGAGGAAGTGCGTGTGGAGAGAGGAGCAGGAGTGAGGAAGTGCGTGTGGAGAGAGGAGCAGGAGTGAGGAAGTGCGTGTGGAGAGAGGAGCAGGAGTGAGGAAGTGCGTGTGGAGAGAGGAGGAGGAGTGAGGAAGTGTGTGTGGAGAGAGGAGGAGGAGTGAGGAAGTGCGTGTGGAGAGAGGAGCAGGAGTGAGGAAGTGCGTGTGGAGAGAGGAGCAGGAGTGAGGAAGTGCGTGTGGAGAGAGGAGCAGGAGTGAGGAAGTGCGTGTGGAGAGAGGAGCAGGAGTGAGGAAGTGCGTGTGGAGAGAGGAGCAGGAGTGAGGAAGTGCGTGTGGAGAGAGGAGGAGGAGTGAAGAAGTGCGTGTGGAGAGAGGAGGAGGAGTGAAGAAGTGCGTGTGGAGAGAGGAGCAGGAGTGAGGAAGTGCGTGTGGAGAGAGGAGGAGGAGTGAGGAAGTGCGTGTGGAGAGAGGAGGAGGAGTGAGGAAGTGCGTGTGGAGAGAGGAGGAGGAGTGAGGAAGTGCGTGTGGAGAGAGGAGGAGGAGTGAGGAAGTGCGTGTGGAGAGAGGAGGAGGAGTGAGGAAGTGCGTGTGGAGAGAGGAGCAGGAGTGAGGAAGTGCGTGTGGAGAGAGGAGCAGGGTGGAGAGAGGAGCAGGATTGAAGACGCTGTTGCTGCGCTTGTTTTTCACTCAGTTTCTTGTTTGTTTGTTTTTTATTTTATTTTAGAGTTGGCAACACTGGCCGCGGGCTGCACAGCGGGTTAGGATGTACCGGAATGAGCCAGAGACAGTGAGGGGATGAGATTGGAGATGCTTGCGTAAGGAATGGTGAGAACATAAGTGATTCTGTGTGTATGGCGTGATATGGTGCATGTAGGTAGGCGCCGCGTGAGAGGGTGCAATCAGATGGGTGCCGCATGAGAGGGGGCATGCAGGTAGGTTATTGCTTTCTCCTGGATGGTTCTTGCTTCCTCCATGAAGTATGGCGCACAGCCTGTTTTAGGATTGGAAGGGGATCATCAGCTTCACATTGGCCAGGCAGGTAGGTGCCGCGTGAGAGGGTTCAATCATGCAGATAGGTAGGTGCCGTGTAAGAGGGGGCATGCATGCAGGTAGGTGCTGCATGAGACTGGGCATGGAAGTAGGTTCTTGCTTCCTCCATGATGTATGGCGCACAGCCTGCTTTAGGATTGGAAGGGTATCGTCAGTTTCCCATTGGCCAGGCAGGTAGGTGTCGCGTGAGATGGGGCATGCATGTGCGTGCCGCCTGAGAGGGGACATGTAGGTAGGTTCTTGCTTCCTCCAGAATGGTTCTAGCTTCCTCCATGAAGCACTGCCTGCTTTAGGATTGGAAGGGCATCACCAGCTTCCCATTGGCCAGGGAATTGCATTCAATTGTGTTGGCTCAGACAAAGAATTGAATGTCTCTTGTTGGTTAATGTGAAGCTAGCGCTCCCCAGCCAATCAGAGCATATATCAGGCACTGGAAGCCTTAGAACTCTCTGTATATGTCTTGCAGGGATGCAATTAAAATACCGGCTGTCGGGATCCCAGCGTTCAGGAGACCGATGCCGGACTCCCAACAGCCGGTAAAATGCAGACGGACGGAATCTCAACCACCGCTGGGTATTCCCACTCGGTTGGTGGTTCCACGTCACCAACCGAGTGGGAATATAACCAGCCTGAAGCGTGGCGAGAGCACTCGCTGCCGGGATTCCGACAGACGAGTTGCCACTGTCAGTATACTGATAAAGCTGATTATCTTTACAGGAATGAAAGCTATACCTTAAACACACCTTAAATACATTTTAAACCTTTAGCCGCTGTGGCTGCTATATTTAATTGACACTACGCACCTTTTACGCTATTAGCGTAAAAGGGTTCCGTAGTGTACAGACTTTGCGTACACACGCCATGCTGACGGTACAAAGTACTCGCAGCGCATACACACCAAGAGATACACTTTAAACCTTCTACAGCAATGCTATGCAATAATAGTAATAATACACTTTAAACCTTAGCAGGGCAATGAGCACATGACACCAATTGTGAGTTTACCGCTGGGTTCCGACACCACAGTGGATTATTTCTGAAAGGGGGTTTACAATACAAATTATACACTACAATACAAGACAATATATATAACAGAATAATGGCTACAGTCAATGTACATACGTGAGAATATTTGCGTGCGCTTCCTGGTCCAGTCCTCTGTAATCAAATAGATAACGTTGTGAGTCTTGTGTCTGGCCGGCCTGCAGCAGGCTTTATTTATACAAGTCTTCCAAAAGCAATACAATGGATACTGTAATCCCTTTGTCCATTGGACACAGGGATGCACTTTTACAGTACAGGAGAGGTCATAGGTTGATTTGAAAAGGTAGGCGATGTCTTTCTCAATTGCTCTTGTGGGTGGTCTCCTCTGGATTCCCGCCGCATACATAATATACAGTAAATACAGTTTATATCTATATTCTGCTTCTGCACATAACTATCCGCAGGAACATGCGATCTTCCGCAGACCAACACCGGAATGTTTCCCTTAAAATACCCTACAGCTGGATACCAAATACCACCTTATAACCTTCTGTCCCCTCTTATCCTGTAAAGGTGAATCCCTTTGTTCTGCAACCATTTAAACAGCTATAACTTTCTGATGTGGTGCAAGGAGACTATGTGTACATTGTGCACTATTTGGATTAAATATGTAATGTGTTCTGATGGCCCTCCATGCGTACACAAACTCTGCCGTAAATACCCATACCACGCGCCGAAGCGCAGGACCGCGGGAGCGACCATACGCAAAGTGCGTACATGTGCACGCACTGCAGAACAAGTGCATGCGCAGTGGGCATGTGTGTGCAGTTTATACGTGCTGTGTGTTCTGCAATATTTTTCGACTTTGACAGTCCACCCTTTGGCAGTCACCAATAACTGCCACTATCTAATCACTAAACAGAAAAATATCAATACAATATCTACAGACGATTGGATGGTCGGAGGAGAGTTGTAGGTGGGAAATGTATGACCTAGTGGGATAGTAAAAAGCATGTATGTATGAATCCATGTCTGAGGGGCATGTATCATCGTGCCGTATATGTTTTAAATAAGCTTCGAGGTATTGCGAAGTATACATTAAATCCTTCTTATCCCGTATTAAGGGTCTGTAAGTGGGCCGACAAACACTACCGAGCTCTTTTCGGCTTCTTGTTCCAACAAATGGGGTGCACATTTAGTTGATGATACATGGAGAGGGAACATATGTGAGTGCTAATATATGTGGATATCACCTGTCGACTATGTGTGTCATTAACTGAAGGTTGTAGAGATGAAGATAAGACACATATCTAAAATACATTCACATAACATTTACATAAACATTCTTGGGTAGGGCTGATGTCTTTTCCGGATGGGTGTATCTGGGCAGAGGGGGAGACAAAGGAAAAACGGGTGAAAGAAACAGGCCATGGAATTCATTTGCAATCCTTATCATAACACTGTCTCTATGGATGGGTCGTAAATTAAATCTGCTGCTACGACAATGCCCTCGCTCCTTAAACTCATCAAATTTGTGCTGTGCCTGCGCCGCATCAGAATTCGAACACACCTAAATATCAAGCCAATAATTATGACGACTCCCAGGATACAAAGGAGAAACTTCCCTACACTCATAATAACATTTTGAGCCCACTCTCCTAATCCTGAGAACCAATTTCGTGGGTTCAACCATGAGACCCAGCCGGTCAGCTCATTACCCACAGCGGTCAGGGTAAGGTTGTGTCTCCTCCGGAACTCCCACTTCAACTGCAAGATATCGTCCATCTTTTGATCGATGATCTCCGTGGGGTCGTCAGTGCTGTTTGTGATATATGTACAGCACTTCACACCATATTGAGTTGCCAGAGTAAAACAGTACCCACCCGTCACGGCTGTGATATAATTAAGGACCATCCTGTGCTGGATCAATTCCATCTTGTATGCTTGTAACTCCCTTCCCGTATACCTGAAGGTGTCGTCCTACATCTCAGTGATATTATCTATCAAGTTCGCTAGCGCATGGACATACCTATAATTTATAATTCCTCTGGCAATACGGGTGATGTCTAATGCGAGAAGGAATTGAATCCCGGTGGATTCGTGGATCAAATCAGAGGCTATGTGCTCTGTCCTCTCTATGAGGTGTCTCTTGATGATGTGTTCATAGTGAGTATGAGTATAAGGAGCCTGAGCACTGCGGTGAACATCTTTCATCTTATCATGGGTTATGGTCATGACCTCTGGCAACACTCTTCCAACATAACACAATCCCTCTGAGTTCGGGGCAAGCCACTTATACGCCTTCCTCCCACATATGAAATAGGCATCATCGGGGAGAACATAGGGGACAGAATATGACATTACCATATTACAAACTTTCCAAGTGAAAAACCCAATCCCTAGTTCTCCCATCTGCTCAGTACAAGTATCAGGCTGGATGATATGAGCACAGTACCCTGGTGATACTTCTCCAACCCACATGGTCTTGCTTCCTCGAGTATACCTATACCGGAAATACCTTCCACTGTTGGCTATTTGGCGTACAAGTTCAGAGTCTATGGGTATCCTATCAGCTCTGTGTGAAAAGGCCATTGTCTGGTTATTCCACGTCACTTCCCAATTTCCCGGTTTTCGGTAATTGGAAATATTGAAACATAATAAGGATCTAGCTACATGATACTGGTGGAGCTTCAAACTAGGGGGCCTAGAAATATTGAATTTCTTGTCCACCGGTCTCCCACCCCGTAATTCGAGTACCTCATCTATTGCTAAAGGGTACGGTACTAATCCTGACTTGCTCTGACCTTGAGGTACTTGTGAGCACACCCAGCATTCTGTCTGGTTTAAGACCTTACCCACTAGTGAGTGGTAATCACTCAATGGATGACGGTCCATGTTGATATTAAGGCTGGACTGACATCTCTGGATGCACCCATCCTCGACTATGTTCTCACAATTCCTACAAATGCAATTTTCCTCAGCCAATAACCCTTCACAGTGCCTCCGAGCTCCCTGACTACCAGATCGCTTTCTGATACTCGCCTTTGCTCGAGTGATGTGTTGCTCTTGAGATTCTACAAATCCATCCCCGCCATCAGAACCCATTCCAGATCTTTTCTCGACCTCTCTGGGACCCTCACCGAAACAGACTGTCCTGGTCAACAACAGGATTAACAGGAAAACCCGAAACGCAGTCTCTTGGGGTAGGTCCATCTTGTTAAAGGAAGAGAAGGGAGAAAGAGAAGAAGAGAAGGAGGGTAGGGGGAGATGGAGTAAAAAAAAAGAAAAACTGGTGCGACAACCGCCTCTGGTCTTGTTGTTCTCCGCACTCAGGTGCCGTCTCAACAGTCCTGCCTCTCAGCTTTCCCGAAACAGACGCTCCAGTGATACGATGTTCTCTACACTCTGCTCTTTGTCACGAGTTCTCTCCGGGTCAGCGACCTTTCTGTAGGGAACATAAATATTGCATTTCAATGTGTTTAACTGTTGTGTATTATCAGTTGTGTGAAGTAAACCATCTGTGGAAAGTGAAAAGAGAGGGGAAATAATAAAAAGAAAATTTGTCAGATTTGCGTTCACCATCAGGTTGTCACACCATCATGTATATCGGTATCTATGCACAGTCTCCCTTCACCAGTATTCCCATTCTCCACCCTTTGTGCATGACCAGGCACACTGATACTGCTGTCCCTATGCTGGTGAGATATACTGGGTTTGGGCAGAACTCTAAAAAGACCGAGTAGGCATGTGACGTTTGAACTGTTATCCTGTCGGTGAACTTAAGAGATGAAGAGGAAACTTTGAAAACAAATCACAGAGTTTAGTAACAGATAAGTTTGTAGAGGCAAAGAAGATTTTACAAAGTTTGACATCTGGATTGGGCACTACGGGGAATGATTCCCTAATCGGTCTGTTCCCCTAAAAAAAATTCTATGTGTGTTATATCTCTACTGGGACTATCCCAGCTATCAATCCAGTGTCCTGTCCATTCTAAATTCATAGGGAACCCGGTATCTTTGAGATAATTTCCTCTACCTGTGATGGACATGCATCTAAAACAGTGAAATGCAACATTAGTCTTCGTGGGTATCTAACATATTTTGTGCTTCCTGGGTGGGAGCACTCAATATGTTTACCATCTCTAACAAAACTCCTGTTAAGTTACTTAGAGGTCACTTCTGCTAGAGAGAGAAGCAGAAGTTTAGAGGCCTCCTAACCCCAGTAAGTTCTGCCAAAAGGGTAAAGTTGCATTTATTCTGTTCTTCCCATTAACCGAATCTGTGTGTTTCTATACTGTATCGTGATTCCTTACTATATGTCCCTTGATCCCGTCTATGTGTTTAATAACGTGGCTTGTTTTCTCTGTCTAGGGGTCTATATTGGCTATGTGTTCTACTATACCTACAATCTCTGGCAAAATGCCCTTCCTTCCTACAAATGTAGCATGTTCTCGGTCTTTTCCAAACAGCAGGGGTCTGGGGTTTAGGCTGATGAGACTTTGGTGTAAGAGCAGGGCCGGTTCAAGGGCGCAGAGCGCCCCGGGCAGGAAAGGGGCATGGCCTAATACAGGGGGCGTGGTGAGTCACGCCCCCTGTACATTGAAAGCGCCGCTTGAATGCTGAGCGGTGCGCGATGACGTCATCGCGCACCGCACAGCAAAAGGTCCTCTCCACGAAGAGAAACTAGACGCTATGCGTCTAGTTCCCTTCGTGGAGAGGACCTTTGCTGTGCGGTGCGCGATGACGTCATCGCGCACCGCTCAGCAGTTACTCTCCACGAAGGGAAACTAGACGCATAGCGTCTAGTTCCCTTCACAGGAGGCGCCGAGGACGGGGACGGCAGCGGGCAGCGGAGGCGGACGGGGGACACAGCGGGCAGCAGTGGCGGATCTTGCCACGGTGCGGCGCCCTCCGGATGGCGCCAGCGCCCTCCGGAAGGCGGCGCCCCGGGCAAAAGTCCTGCTTGCCCGTGGCAAGAACCGCCACTGTGTAAGAGCCTGTATACTTTCAATCCTCAGCCTTTCCTCCTGTTGTTTTCTACGCCTAACAATATTTTTGTGGTGTACAATTGCGCACTCTCTAAGGCAAGCTACTGTGACCCCTCTCCAATTAGGCAAAGATGTTTGTACTCTGTCCCTTACTGTCTTATCGAGTCCGTCCATTAGCACAGAGACAGCCACCTCCCTGTAATTCGTATCGTTCCCTGTATCCGATACCCCCATGTATCTATCCATTATTTGCAGGGCCCGATGGAAATATTCAGATGTCATTTCATTTTCCCTCTGCTTTATGGAGAAAATTCTTCTTCACTTAACAGTTGTGGGGAAATACAACTCTAGTTGCCTGTTAATTTGCTCTAAGTTCTCCTGATTGTGTTTGTCAGTCATAAGACTATCCGACTCTAATCTACAATCAGTGATACATTTTTGGGTGTCAATATTAGGGGATAGGCACGCTTTCAAAAGTATCCGCCAGTGTTTGTTTGTCGGTTCATACGCATTACCCAGATCTCTGATAAATTTCTGACATCTAGCTAAATCCTTCCGAGGGTCGGGGAATTCTGAAATGATTGATCGCAGCTCATCTCTGGGCCACGGGCAATACATTGCATTATTCCTGGTGAGGACTACTCCCTGACTATCGGTTCCCCCATTGGGAGTTACTGTTCCCAAGACAGGGTGTAATTCTACCATTCCATTCCTGATTTGTTTACTGTGAGGTGTTGTTGTCTCTGTGCAATGAGCCGTCTCACACTTACCGGTAGCTGTGACCTCACTAGTTCTTTCATTGGGGAATATTGTTACTGCACTACCTGGTTGGACAGACCCCACCTGATTGTCCTGCAAAGTGACTGCTTGGAGGAGAGCTGCGGTTTGGCTGGATCCTTCATCTTCCTGTGACCTATAACCTGGAAAAGACTTAAAAACAGGATACATCTTGCAAAAATTAGGGTTAATACATTGTTTTTGCATACTACTATCATTTACGGATATATCATTGACTGTAGCCATCTCTTCCCCTTCGACCTGTGTCAACACTGGTGTGTTTGTGTTCTCATTACCGCTAGGTTTTGAACCTGTTTTGCGAATTTGTTCTCTCTGCATATCCCCCTCCTGTTTCCATAATTTTAAACAATCATTATGTCTAATCCTTAGTTTTCTGGATTTTTAAAGACATATTTTACTGCTTACATTCTGCAGTACCTCTGGTTCAAAGCTGCCCACCTTAGGGAATGGTTCCCTATATTTGTCAGTCACACATTCCCATTCAGACAAAAAGTCTTCAATACTTTTTCCTTTAAACTCCGCTGACCCCATGGGCCGCGGCTCTACAACCTGAACCCTGGTTAAACGTCCCTTACTTGAGCAACTGGCTCCCATAATTGTGGGCCTTTTCCCACAAACACCAAAATACTCAATATAAGGTAACGGTGAAAGTTCTCCGAGCGCTCTTCACCCGCTCACCGCCCACATTGGCCAGTACTACCATACACTGTCGATAGCGAAGGCAATGTACCCAACTTAGGGCCCTATGTGACCTATATTTACTGGAAGTTTTTAGGAATAACTTACCCTTTCCAGTAAAGTATCGGCCGTTGGAGATTTTCCTGAGAGAGACCAGCGAAAACTCCCTATGCACTTTATTATACACAAATCACGCTTGCGTATGTTCTATACAGCGCTGATGATACCGCGATTTTACGCAAAAGCTCGTAAAAAGGATATCACGTTGCGCTATATATCGCACCCACAAACGCGCGGCCCAATCGCACAGCGTCTAGGTACTTGTTACTTATCTGCCGTACGACCACTGGAATCGATTTTCAGGCTGCGAAACCTCAGCCGGAGCGTATAAAAAAAAAACTATATGGGTCACAACACTTCACAATTCCCTACCACACTCCTGTGTAAGTCTCCTCACGACTTACGTATTAAACCTTATATTAACGTGAGTCAGCCGCCTCACGCCACCAAGTCTCCACTCACTTGATGTACCACACACTGAGATTCCAAATTCCGTGGTTCAAATTTCCACTCGCTCCTGCGTTCGCTCACTCAATTACACTTTGGTTTTTCTGTACAGAAAATTATCATTCATTCAGACAAGCAGCTTTACTCCCAGAGGCAATACAGTAAATAAGGGTTTTATACTAAACTTTGGAAGCTGGGCAATCTTGTGTTATTGTAGCGTGGCTACTGTCCCACCTTTAAACTAAACGAACTATTATGTAATTTGTACTTAGCGACCGTATTCTTACGCAATTTGCGTAAACACGCGACCGTGCTTACGCCGCGTGTGCTGTTCCGTACTTTGTCCGAGACACGTGTACAAAACCGTACGTCCGCAATAGCACAAATCATACAATTTCTATAAATGTGAGCAATATTAACTACTAGGTGCTTCATCGCGCCCTACGGGCACTCTTCACACCGTCGCAAGGAGCTACGCCCCCTTAACCCTTGCATGCCTTTATGGGGTTCAATATTTGTATTATATAAAGTATTACCTGCATTCCTTTGTTAGTGGTTAAATATTGCACAATGAAAGGGCGTGCGATGGTGAAGGAGGCGCAGTCCCTTGCGACGGCGTGAACAGCACCTGCAGGGCACGATGTACAGAATGTAGCGGGTGCGGGGGGGACTGCGGATGGTGTCTGTAGATGCTGCAGGTGGAGGGGGGGCAGAAGTGGGGGTGGGGCCCGGATGGGGAAGAGTCGGGAGGTGGTGGGGGAGGGGCAGAGGAGTGGGGGATGCAGATTAGGGAGGGGTCCGGAGGCACTGCAGGTGGGGGAGGGGCAGGGGTGCCATGGGTGGGAGAGGGGCAGGTGTGGGGATGTTGTGGATGGGTGAAGGGTTCCGGAGGTGCTGTGGGATGGGAAGGGGCGGGAGTGCCGGGGGTGGGGTAGGGGTCCGCAGGCGCCATGGGTAGGGGAGGGGCAGGTACGGGTGGTGCGGCGCATAGGGAGGAGGTCCAGAGGTGCTGCTGGTGGTGGAGGGGCAGGTGCGGTGGTGCCATTGGTGGGGGAGGGGTTGGTGAGGGGGGGACCACGGATGGAGGAGGGTGTCTGCAGATGCTGCGGGTGGAGGGGGGCAGATGTGGGGGGAGACATATAAAGGGGGTGGATGGTGGAGGGGGCCTGGAGGTGCTGTGGGTGGTGAAGGGGCGGAGGAGTGGGAGCCACGGGTGGTGTAGGGGGTCTGGAGGCACAGCTTGTGGGGAGGGGTGGAGGGGAAGGTGCGGAGGTGTGGTGCATTGGGGAGAGGTCTGGAGGCGCTGTGGGTACTGTACCTGCCAAAAAGGTAGTTGGAGGGTATGCAGTAACAGGGCCAGGACAGGGGTGACAGGGTCAGAACAGGGTTGACGGGGCCAGGACAGGGGTGACAGGGTCAGAAAAGGGGTGACGGGGCCAGGACAGAAATGACAGGGACAGGACAGAAATGACAGGGACAGGATAGGGGTGACAGGCCAGGGTAGGGGTGGCAGGAACAGGACAGGGGTGACAGGGCCAGTATAGGGTTGACAGGGCAAGCACAGGGGTAACAGAGCCAGCATAAGGGTAACAGGGCCAGCATAAGGGTGACAGGGCCAGGATAAGGGTGAAAGGGCCAGGATAAGGGTGACAGGGCCAGGATAAGGGTGACAGGGCCAGGATAAGGGTGAAAGGGCCAGGATAAGGGTGGCAGGGCAAGGCCAGGGGTGACAGGGACATGACAGAACACAGGGCACGGGAGAGATTGGTATTAGGGACAAAACAGTGGTGACAGACAGATGTGTATAACCGGAGTCACTGCTGCTGGCTGCTGCTGTTCCACTCCAACCTGTTGGGATCTGCTGCTGGTGGAGACTTGGCATGGCTGACTCTCTTAGGCTGGAGTCCTGCTTCCTCTGCCCGTCCGCATCCCTCCCCCCCTCCTCAGTCACACACCGCAGTCCTCGCGCAGCTGCCGGGCACTGTGGTAAGGGGAGACTGGGAGTGACTGGTTAGCCCCCAGGAGATGCTGCGGCTGGAGGGAGGAGGGGGTCAGAGCCTGCAAGCAGCTCGGACTTCTGCAGCGTTACCCGCCGGCTAAAGTGTGTGAAGGAGCTGGGCGCACCTCACTGTGGGTGGCAGCGCTGCAGCTAGCGGTGGGGTTGCCGGGGCTGGAGATAACAGAGGCAGTACGGAACCTGCACAGCGGCAGGTGCCCCACAAAACTGCAGCTAAGAAGCGTGGAGTGTGCCAGAAAGTGACGCTCCTCCGCGCCAGAGAGGGGGGGGGGGGGGTCAAGCACACAGTGAGCCGGTGCCCGTCTGTCTGTACGGCATACCCCCTCACACACCCCCATACCTCCCAAATGTCCCGATTTTCGCGGGACAGTCCCATTTTTTTGGGTCTGTCCCGCTGTCCCACCCGCGGGTTGCAGTGTCCCGCGGTAACGGGGGGGTCAGTTGGAAAGCTCCTGTACTCGCTGTTCTGCTTAGCAGAGCAGCGGTGAATAGTGGAGACAGAGGGAGAGGGGGCATCAGGGGGTATGGATTAAGGGGGGGTTCCAGCAGCAGAGCCGGATTAAGGGGGGGGGGGGCAGGGGGTACGTACCGTTGGCCCCACAGTTTTAGGGGGCCCCCCGGCTCGAGTAGCTCTGTCCCAGCTCAGAAGCCCCCCCCCTGTCCTGCCAGCAACAACGGCAGCATTGTGCTACTGTCAGCACACGCTGCTGCGTGTTGGCAGGTCTGTGGTGTTGCAGGGAGGCAGCAGTCTCCCTGCTTTCTTCTGCCTGTGCGGGTGTGTAGGTGGGAGCGACCACCTCCTCTGGATTTACCCCTAGCTGAGAGGCCAAAATTCCATTTAAAAACAAACAAACCGGAATTTGCATAAGGGGGCGTGGCCTCGCATCCCGCGATTAGGCCACGCCCCCAACCCACCGCAGGCACAGCAATGAGATAGGGCTCCCCTGTCTCAAGTGCCCTGGCCCCCCCGGACTCATAATCAGCCCCTGGGGGCATGTCAGCAGCTCACAGAGCACTGGGCATGCCCCCACATTGACGAAAATGGGGCCCTCCCATGAAGCCACGCCCCCTTTTCGCTGAGTGTGTGTCCCTCCTTCTGCCTAAAGAAAGCTCCTGCAGAAAGCTGGGAGGTATGCACCCCTGCCTGTGCCATGCCCATACTATCTGCTTCTGCTCCTAGTCTCCTGTAGATTTGGCCAGATCTGTGACTCATTTGACTAACTCCGCCCACTGTTGTGACTCCGCCCAGCGTTAGCAAATGAATCACAAAGTCACAGAACCTTTATAACTAGGCCAGACTGCGTTTGTGTTTTACACTTACTTCCTTTGTTTATATTATGAATCTAGTAATCTGAATGTTATGGCAACAATGTGGGAGAGTGTGCACAGAGTATGGGTGTACGCTTTTGTTGTGTACGCATTTGGCGCCAAAATTAAATTCACAGATTTTAAATAGCTTTGTTCCTGCTTACCTTACGAGTTCTTACCAGCATCCCTACAAACCATACAGAGCAGACACCATTTAATCGGCAATTAAGTAGGGTTTTCAGTATATCCATCGACCAAGAAAAGGATACGTAGGATCCCCGTCCACCCTTATGCTGATAGATTATGTCTGCTTGTGACCTGTTAAGCAGTAAAAATGTGGAAAATCGGACGATGCCCCAATTGATAAAGCTGATTATCTTTACAGGAATGAAAGCTATACCTTAAACACACCTTAAATACATTTTAAACCTTTAGCCGCTGTGGCCGCTATATTTAATTGACACTACGCACCTTTTACGCTATTAGCGTAAAAGGGTTCCGTAGTGTACAGACTTTGCGTACACACACCGCGCTGACGGTACAAAGTACTCGCAGCGCATACACACCCAGAGATGCACTTTAAACCTTCTACAGCAATGCTATGCAATAATAGTAATAATACACTTTAAACCTTAGCAGGGCAATGAGCACATGACACCAATTGTGAGTTTACCGCTGGGTTCCGACACCACAGTGGATTATTTCTGAAAGGGGGTTTACAATACAAATTATACACTACAATACAAGACAATATATATAACAGAATAATGGCTACAGTCAATGTACATACGTGAGAATATTCGCGTGCGCTTCCTGGTCCAGTCCTCCGTAATCAAATAGATAACGTTGTGTCTTGTGTTTGGCCGGCCTGTAGCAGGCTTTATTTATACAAGTCTTCCAAAAGCAATACAATGGATACTGTAATCCCTTTGTCCATTGGACACAGGGATGCACTTTTACAGTACAGGAGAGGTCATAGGTTGATTTGAAAAGGTAGGCGATGTCTTTCTCAACCGTTCTTGTGGGTGGTCTCCTCTGGATTCCCGCCGCATACATAATATACAGTAAATACAGTTTATATCTATATTCTACTTCTGCACATAACTATCCGCAGGAACATGCGATCTTCCGCAGACCAACACCGGAATGTTTCCCTTAAAATACCCTACAGCTGGATACCAAATACCACCTTATAACCTTAGTCTGTCCCCTCTTATCCTGTAAAGGTGAATCCCTTTGTTCTGCAACCATTTAAACAGCTATAACTTTCTGATGTGGTGCAAGGAGACTATGTGTACATTGTGCACTATTTGGATTAAATATGTAATGTGTTCTGATGGCCCTCCATGCGTACACAAACTCTGCCGTAAATACCCATACCACGCGCCGAAGCGCAGGCCCGCAGGAGCGACTATACGCAAAGTGCATACATGTGCACGCACTGCAGAACAAGTGCACGCGCAGTGGGCATGTGTGTGCAGTTTATACGTGCTGTGTGTTCTGCAATATTTTTCGACTTTGACAATACTGAAAGCCGAGATCCTGTCTGCTGGTAAAACATATGTAATCTGTCTTGCAGGCTTACTGTAAATATGGTGTAACCTTCTATTTTGTATTTGTCATAAAAAGTCTGTTGCTCAAACACACATGTTGCTTTTGTGACTGGTAAATATATTTATATTTCATTTTCTTGCACGGTGCACATAAGTGCCAGACCTTTACACAACACCACAAGACAGATTATCGCAACAATTATTTTTACTGCATATTCTAAAACAGGGGTTCTCAAACTCGGTCCTCAGGACCCCACACAGTGCATGTTTTGCAGGTAACCCAGCAGGTGCACAGGTGTATTAATTACTCACTGACCCATTTTAAAAGGTCCACAGGTAGAGCTAATTATTTCACTTGCAATTCTGTGAGGAGACCTGCAAAACATGTACTGTGTGGGGTCCTGAGGACCGAGTTTGAGAACCTGTGTTCTAAAACAACCTCTAACCCAGAAAGATCGTCATTCAGAATAACAGATGCTGCACATATAGATAGTATGGAGGCATGTTATGTTTTCAAAATATACATGCTATTGACATGTATATAGTTTTCTCCATATGGCTTATGGGCCCTACACACCTGCCGATTGCCGGGCGAGGAGTCCTAAGGCCAACGGACGCCCTAGCGGCAGGGGGGAAGGTGATTGGGGGAGTGAAGTTTCTTCACTCCCCCCCGGCCCCATCACCCTGCATGCTAATAAAGACGAGATTGTCCACATTGGCTTGCATGTATAAACGAGCCGCCACCAACGATGAACCAGCGCGGGGCCGCGCATCGTTAATCGTTGGCGCATACACACTGAAAGATATGAACGATATCTTGTTCATTAATGAACGAGATCGTTCATATCTTTCAGTGTAATCGATAAGTGTGTAGGGCCCATTAGACTTAGAGTATGGTCAAATTATTCTGAAAAGTGCTGTTGGAAAAGTTGGAAAACTGTAGTTGTAATAATCTCAGAATTGCTCCTGTAGTAGGCTTATCATACCATCCCTTTAAACCGGGACACACATTAATTACACAGGTTCTGCGGCTGATTAAAACAAGGTGAAATGCAGGATTGAAGTCAGCCACCGAACCTGTGTAAATCATTAGTATCTCGGTTTAAAGGGATAGTAT
The DNA here is from genome assembly GCF_028390025.1 of Pseudophryne corroboree. Lineage (NCBI taxonomy): Eukaryota > Metazoa > Chordata > Amphibia > Anura > Myobatrachidae > Pseudophryne > Pseudophryne corroboree. The sequence continues at coordinate 294,834,420 of NC_086454.1, forward strand.
AGTAAGTCTATCCTGTAGAGCAGGGCTGGCCAAACCAGTCCTCGAGATCTACCAACGGTTCACATTTTCCAGCCCACCTTGCAAGAGCACAGGTGTAGTCATTACTAATTAAGATGTGCTGCATTCATTCCTAACTGACAATTCTACAGATCTCCAGGAGGCCTAGAAAACATGAACTGTTGGTAGATCTCGAGGACCGGTTTGGCCAGCCCTGCTGTAGAGACACTTTGAGGTGTAGAGGGAACAGTCTCAGGCTTGCTATACTATCCCTTTTAAACTGGGACACATGAATTACACAGGTTCTGTGGCTGGCTTAATTCAAGCGTGCATTTCACCTGGCTGTAATCAGCCACAGAACCTGTGTGATCCATGAGTGTCCTGGTTTAAAGGGATAGTATGGTATGCCTTAACAGTCTTCCCCCATCACACAGCATCTCTTCATCTTTGCAACCAGAGCTAGCCCTAACCAATTTGGTGCCCTTGCCAAGATTTTGGCTGGTGCCACCTAGTCCAGGGAACGTGCCTCCTCGTGGAAGCTCCAGAGGTATGGGTGTGTGTGAGCAGATTGTGCTGACTGCTTACCTCTGCTCACTGCTGGCAAAGGTCTTGTCTGTGGACTGGTGTTGGATTCCATATTTATGTGGCCGGAGGTCCCATGCCAGATCGGTCTTTTTCCCATCCCGTACAGCCACACCACTCAAATGGGTGTCGAGCTGGGGCCTGAAAGGAATAGGGTGACACATACTAGGACCAGGGGAGGGATATGGTGACACATATACCTTAGGGGGGGCGGGCATGGTGACATACACACTGGAGCCTGGGTGGTGTAATATGGTGACATACACACTGTGGCCTGGGAGGTGGGGGTATGGTGACATACACACAGGAGGAGGGGTGGGGGTATGGTGACATACACACTGTGGCCTGGGAGGTGTAATATGGTGACATACACACAGGAGGAGGGGGAGACATGGTGACATACACACTGGAGCCTGGGGGGTGTAATATGGTGACATACACACTGTGGCCTGGGAGGTGGGGGTATGGTGACATACACACAGGAGGAGGGGTGGGGGTATGGTGACATACACATTGTGGCCTGGGAGGTGGGGGTATGGTGACCTACACACAGGAGGGGTGGGGGGCATGGTGACATACACACAGGAGGAGGGGGGGACATGGTGACATACACACTGGAGCCTGGGGGGTGTAATATGGTGACATACACACTGTGGCCTGGGAGGTGGGGGTATGGTGACATACACACAGGAGGAGGAGGGGGGGGGACACAGGAGGAGGGGGGGTATGGTGACATACACACAGGAGGAGGAGGGGGGGGCATGGTGAGACATACACACTGGGGCCTGGAGGGGTGGGGGGCATGGTGACATACACGCGGGGACCTGGGATGGTACAAGATTACACTTACTGTAGCTTGTGTGGGGTGGGGGGCATGGTGACACACACACAGGGCACTGAGGGGGGGCATGGTGACACACACAGTGGGGCCTTTGGAGGCATGGTGACACACACAGTGGGGCCTTTGGGGACATGGTGACACACACAGTGGGGCCTTTGGAGGCATGGTGACACACACAGTGGGGCCTTTGGGGACATGGTGACACACACAGTGGGGCCTGTGGGGGCATAGTGACATACACACAGGGGCCTGGGACGGTACAAGATGACATAACACATACTGTAGCTTGGGGTGGGGGGTATGGTTACATACACACTGGGGCCTGGGACGGTACAAGAGGGCACACACACTAGGGGGGGACATGGTTACATATACACTGAGGCCTGGTAGGATACATTATCGGCGCTTCTATTGGCTCCTCTACCATTTCTCCATTGGCCCGCAGGCTGCAGTGTGAGGAGAGAGAGAAGGGATGGCAGCCGCAGCAGTGTACTCCATCACTGTTGAAGCCTGCCCCCGCCAGTTCCCGCTCCGCCCACACCATGCTCTCGCATCCCTGCACGCTGATCACGATGGTCAGATCGGCTGCCGATACACAGACTTCCTGCACCGGCCACAGACAGTTTAAGAAAATAAATACTTTTCCTATGTGAATACATTTTGCTGGTGGTGATGGTGGATTGGTGGGCTGGTCTTAGGCTTTGGACGCCCCTAGGCATTCCAGATGTCCTAGGCGTTTGCGTAGAATGCCTATGCCTGGGGCTGGCTGTGTCTGCAGCAATAGAGGTGACACCATCTCTGGCTTGGCAATTGTGACATACATCGGGCAGTCAGATACATTCCATTCATTGATTTGTAGGGTAAATGACATTCCTTTACTTCCTTTTTCTCATATGTCCTAGAGGATGCTGGGGTTACCATAGAACCATGGGGTATAGCCGGGACCCGCAGGAGACATGGGCACTTTGATTCTTTGAAAGGGTGTAAACTGGCTCCTACCTCTATGCCCCTCCTCCAGACTCCAGTTTTAGAATTGTGCCCAGTGAGACTGGACGCACTACAGGGAGCTCTACTGAGTTTCTCTGAAAAAGACTTTTGTTAGGTTATTTATGTTCAGGGAGGCTGCTGGCAACAGTCTCCCTGCTTCGTGGGACTTAGGAGAGAGAAGTATGACCCACTTCCAGTGAGTTCAAGGGCTCTGCTTCTGGCTACAGGACACCATTAGCTCCTGAGGGTGCTGATAGCTGGGTACGCCTAGATGCTCACTCCCGCAGCCGGCCGTCACCCCCTTACAGAGCCAGAAGTCAGAAGACAGGTGAGCAGCAGAAGAAAAGAAGACTTCAGTGACGGCATTCTCTGAGGTACCGCACAGCGCGCGGACGCTGCGCGCCAAGCTCCCACATACACACAGCACTACAGGGTGCAGGGGGGGGAAGGGCGCCCTGGGCAGCTAATAAATCCTCAGTGGTCACTGGCAAGAGGGGACACTAGTGCCGAGGCACTGTCCTAACCCCCGCCAGTATAATCATATAGTAAAAGAAGCGGGACAGAAGCGCGCCATTAAAGGGGCGGAGCTTCGTCCTCACAGCTCACTCGGCGCCATTTTCTCCCCATCAGGCTGCAGAGACGCTGGTCCTTCCTTCACACTGACAAGTATCAGGGTGCAAAACGGGGGGGGCACTGGCTAATTTGGTGCAATATACTTTATAATATAAGCGCTGAGGGTCTGGGGCATTTATTGGGCGCTTCAGAACCGCTGATTGAGCGCTGGGGTGTGAACTGGCAAATCCCTTCTGTGTGTCTCTGACAGGCTTTACTGTGGGTCTGTCCCCTGTATGCCCGGTGTGTCTGTGGGTGTTTGGTGCACGTCTGTCGACATGTCTGAGGCTGAAGGCTCTTCCCAGGAGGAGGCTGTATTAGGGACACAAAAGGAAGTGGGGGTGAACATGTCGACACCGCCAACGCCTGATTGGGTGAATGTGTTGAACGCCTTGAATGCTAATGTGGCTCTTATTAGTAAGAGGTTGGATAAGTCTGAGTCTCAGACCCAGGCATGGAAGAAATCTGTGGAAGATATGTTATTGCAAAGTCAGGTTTCCTCAGGGTCACAAAAACGTACGTTGGCCCAGTTGGCAGACACTGCTACCGACACGGACTCTGATTCCAGTATCGACTACAGCGATTCCAGATTAGATCCAAAATTGGCAAAAAGCATTCAGTACATGATTGTGGCGGTTAAAGAGGTATTACATATCACTGAGGACCCGGCTGTCCCTGATAAAAGGGTCTGTATGTATAAGGAAAGGAAACCTGAGATAACGTTTCCTCCCTCTCATGAACTGAACACGCTATTTGAAAAAATCTGGGAAGGTCCTGACAAAAAGTTTCAGATTCCCAACAGAATTACGGTAGCTTATCCGTTTCCCTCGGCGGATAGGGAAAAGTGTGAGTCACCCCTCGCTGTGGACAAGGCCCTGTCACGTTTGTCTAAAAAGGTGGCTCTCCCGTCACCTGACACGGCGGCTCTTAAGGATCCTGCGGATCGTAAACAAGAAACTACATTAAAGTCCATTTATGTGACCACAGGTACGCTATTCAGACCTGTCATTGCGTCTGCGTGGGTAAGTAGTGCTATCGAAAAGTGGGCAGACAACTTGTCTTCTGAAATAGATACCCTAGATAGGGATAGCATCTTCTTGACACTGGGTTATATCAAGGATGCTGCAGCATACCTTAAGGAAGCTGCGAGAGATATTGGTCTTTTGGGATCAAAGGCCAATGCCATGGCAGTGTCAGCTAGACGAGCGTTGTGGATTCACCAATGGAATGCTGATGCTGATTCCAAGAAAAGTATGGAATCTCTACCATATAAGGGTAAGGCCTTATTTGGCGACGGCCTTGATGATTTGGTATCTACAGCTAACGCGGGTAAGTCATCTTTTTTGCCTTATGTTCCTCCACAACAAAAGAAAAAGCACCACTATCAGATGCAGTCCTTTCGGCCCAATAAATACAGAAAGGGCCGAGATTCTTTCTTCCTTGCTACTAGAGGAAGAGGTAAAAGATCACCAGCCTTGTCAGGCTCCCAGGAGCAGAAGTCCTCCCAGGCTTCTGCCAATTCCACCGCATGACGTTGGGGCTCCTATGCGGGAGTCCGCACCGGTGGGGGCACGTCTCAAACTCTTCAGTCAGTTTTGGTTTAGTTCGGACCTAGACCCATGGGTTCTACAATTAGTATCCCAAGGGTACAAGCTGGAGTTTCAAGACATTCCCCCTCGCCGTTTTTTCAAATCGGCCTTACCAGCTTCTCTTCCAGACAGGGAGGTAGTTTGCGACGCACAAAAATTGTGTCAAAATCAAGTTATCGTCAGGGTTCCCCAATCACAACAGGGAGAAGGTTTTTATTCGAGCCTGTTTGTGGTCCCGAAGCCGGACGTCTCGGACAGACCAATCCTCAACCTGAAATCCCTAAATTTCTTCCTAAAGAAATTCAAATTCAAGATGGAGTCTCTCCGAGCAGTGATCTCCAGTCTGGAGGAAGGGGATTTTATGGTGTTGGTGGACATAAAGGATGCCTACTTACATGTTCCCATTTATCCTCCGCATCAGGCTTACCTGAGGTTTGCAATACAGGATTGTCATTACCAATTTCAAACGTTGCCGTTTGGTGAAAATCCTCGGAGCCGTGGACAGACCAAAGTGATGGCGGAGATGATGGTTCTCCTTCGCAAGCAAGGAGTCACGATTATCCCGTACTTGGACGATCTCCTGATAAAGGCGAGATCCAGGGACCAGTTGGTGCAAAATGTTGCACTCTCCCTGACAGTTCTTCAGCAACATGGTTGGCTCCTAAACTTGCCAAAATCACAGTTGATTCCGACGACGCGGTTGTCATTTTTGGGAATGATATTGGACACAGAACTACAAAGAGTCTTTCTTCCAGTGGAAAAGGCTCTGGAAATTCAGTCTGGTCAAACAAATTCTGAAACCAGCAAGAGTGTCAATCCATCAATGCATTCGGTTGCTGGGGAAGATGGTTGCGGCCTACGAGGCCATTCGGTTTGGCAGGTTCCATGCCAGAGTGTTCCAGTGGGACCTGTTGGACAAGTGGTCCGGGTCCCACCTACACATGCACCAGAGGATAATCCTGTCTTCCAAGACCAGGGTATCACTCCTGTGGTGGCTGCACAGCTCTCACCTCCTAGAGGGGTACAGGTTCGGGATACAGGACTGGATCCTAGTGACCACGGATGCAAGCCTCAGAGGCTGTGGGACAGTCACAATGGGAGAAAACTTCCAAGGAAGATGGTCAAGTCAGGAAACTTGTCTCCACATAAATGTTCTGGAGTTAAGGGCCATTTACAACGGCCTTCTGCAAGCGGAACATCTTCTTCGAGATCTGCCTGTACTGATCCAGTCAGACAATGTAACGGCAGTAGCGTACATAAACCGTCAGGGCGAAACTAAAGCAGAGCGGCAATGGCAGAAGCCACAAGAATTTTCGGTTGGGCGGAAAAGCATACAAGCACTCTGTCAGCGATCTTCATTCCAGGAGTGGACAACTGGGAAGCAGAGTTCCTCAGCAGACACGATCTCCATCCAGGAGAGTGGGGTCTCCACCAAGAAGTCTTTGCAGAGGTGACAGGTCATTGGGGAGTTCCTCAAGTAGACATGATGGCATCTCGTCTCAACAAGAAGCTTCAGAGATATTGTTCCAGGTCAAGGGACCCTCAAGCAATTGCAGTGGATGCTCTGGTGACGCCAACCCAGTCGGTGTATGTATTCCCTCCACTTCCTCTCATTCCAAAAGTTCTAAAGATCATAAGAGGAACAAGGATCCGGGCGATCCTCATTGTACCAGACTGGCCAAGGAGGGCTTGGTATCCAGATCTTCAGGAATTACTCATAGGAGATCCCTGGCCTCTTCCTCTGTGCGAGGACCTGTTACAACAGGGGCTGTGTGTGTATCAGGACTTACCGCGGCTACGTTTGACGGCATGGCAGTTGAGCGCAAAATCCTAGCCTGTAAGGGTATTCCCAGTGAAGTCATTCCCACACTTATTCAGGCCAGAAAAGGGGTAACGTCTAAACATTACCACCGTATTTGGAGAAAATATGTTTCTTGGTGTGAATCCAAGGGAGCTCCTATGGAAGAGTTTCGGCTAGGACGTTTTCTCCATTTTCTACAAGCAGGTGTGGATGCGGGCCTAAAACTGTGCTCAATTAAGGTAGATTTCGGCCTTATCGGTTTTCTTTCAGAAACAATTGGCCTCCCTTCCAGAAGTTCAGACTTTCGTGAAAGGCGTGTTGCACATACAACCTCCATATGTGCCTCCAGTGGCACCATGGGATCTTAATGTGGTGTTGCAGTTCCTTCAATCACATTGGTTTGAACCTTTACAGAAGGTGGAGTTGAAATTCCTCACTTGGAAAGTGGTCATGCTGTTGGCCTTGGCATCTGCAAGGCGGGTGTCTAAGTTGGCGGCCTTGTCTCACAAGAGCCCTTATTTGATCTTCCATGAAGATAGAGCTGAATTGAGGACACGTCAACAATTTCTACCGAAGGTGGTTTCCTCTTTCCACATGAACCAACCTATTGTGGTGCCTGTGGCTACTGACGCCTTCGCTGAGTCAAGATCTCTGGATGTGGTCAGAGCTTTGAAGATTTATGTCGCCAGGACGGCTCAGATTAGGAAAACAGAGGCTCTGTTTGTCCTGTATGCTCCCAACAAGGTTGGGTGTCCTGCTTCCAAGCAGACCATTGCACACTGGATCTGTAACACGATTCAGCATGCTCATTCCACGGCTGGATTGCCGTTACCGGAATCGGTGAAGGCCCATTCTACTAGAAAGGTGGGCTCATCCTGGGCGGCTGCCCGGCGGGTCTCGGCATTGCAACTTTGCCGAGCAGCTACGTGGTCGGGGTCAAACACATTTGCAAAGTTCTACAAGTTTGACACCTTGGCCGATGAAGACCTTAAGTTCGGTCTATCACTGACCTGGTTTGGGAGTGTTGTGGACTCGGGGCTTCTTCCGATGACCGGGAAGAGGAACCGCCACTGGGTCGTAGTAGAGATGGCCGGATGTAGGTCTTCCTCATGCAGAACTAAGACGGCAGGCGGGAGGCCCAGAGGAATTCTTGTAGGTCTCCTGTAAGACAAGACTTGTAGAAATAATGAAGGCTGGGGTACTGAGATATTGGAGACACTGTGGTATTGAAGGCACTGAGGTACTGGGAGTACAGGGAGTGCTGGGAGACCCTTGGAGGCACGGAGGTGTTTGGAGGCACGGAGGTGCTTGGAGGCACGGAGGTGTTTGGAGACACCGAGGTGTTTGGAGGGACGAGGTGCTTGGAGGCACGAGGTGCTTGGAGACACGGAGGTAACTGGAGGCACGGAGGTGCTTTGAGGCGCGGAGGTGCTTGGAGGCACGGGGTGCTTGGAGGCACGAGGTGCTTGGAGGCACGGAGGTGCTTGGAGGCACGGAGGTAACTGGAGGCACGGAGGTAACTGGAGGCACGGAGGTAACTGGAGGCACGGAGGTGCTTGAGGCGCGGAGGTGCTTGGAGGCACGAGGTGCTTGGAGGCACGAGGTGCTTGGAGGCACGGAGGTGCTTGGAGGCACGGAGGTGCTTGGAAGCACAGGTTGCTTGTAGGCACAGGATGCTTGGAAGCACAGGTTGCTTGTAGGCACAGGATGCTTGGAAGCACAGGATGCTTGCAGGGACAGGATGCTTGGAAGCACAGGATGCTTGCAGGGACAGGATGCTTGGAAGCACAGGATGCTTGCAGGGACAGGATGCTTGGAAGCACAGGATGCTTGCAGGGACAGGATGCTTGGAAGCACAGGATGCTTGCAGGGACAGGATGCTTGGAAGCACAGGATGCTTGCAGGGACAGGATGCTTGGAAGCACAGGATGCTTGCAGGGACGAGGGAGCTCTGGATCATAGCTTCCACAGGAGAAACGAAGATACTCAGGCATCGGATCTCTGCCTGGTATCTGATTTTAAATTCCCCGCCCTAGCCTGATTGGCGGAGCAGGCAGGTGACGTCAGACCTGCTCCGCCTCCTTGCCCTTGCTTGTGATGGCGGCGCCCTTGCTTCCGGGAAGCCGCCGGAGAGCAGCGCCGACCCGCCGCTGAAGCCGGAGACTGACAGGGGAAGAGAGGCGCCGGGCAGACCAGGCCACCCGCAGGGACAAGCGCGGTCGCCGCTGCCCGAGGTTCGTGACAGTACCCCCTCCTCCAGGAGTGGCCCCTGGACACTTCCCGGGCTTAGTCGGATGTCTGGAGTGGAAGATCCGAATCAGACGAGGAGCCGTTACTTCAGTAGCCCCAATCCAACTTCTCTCCTCAGGTCCATAACCCTTCCAGTCCACCAAGTACTGTAATTTTTTATGAAGATAACGAGAGTCCAGAATAGCTTTGATTTCAAACTCCGCTCCAGCTTCTGCCACTACGGACGTTGGCCTTGGGAGTGCTGAGTGGAATCGATTCAGTATGAGGGGACGGAGTAGAGAAACATGGAAGGCGTTAGGTATGCGAAGATGGGCAGGCAAACCCAGTTTACAGACCACAGGATTTAAGACTTGTAGCACAGGGTAAGGACCGATGAACCTTGGAGCGAATTTCATGGTGGGCACCTTCAACCGGAGATTCCGTGTGGACAGCCATACCCTGTCCCCAACTTTATATTGAGGTGCGGCTTGCCGTTTCTTATCTGCAAAGAACTTGTACCGAACAGAAACCTGCTTAAGATTAGCATGAACCTTTCTCCAAATTTGTCCAAAGTGTCGTAGAGTGGACGCTACAGCAGGAACCTCTATTATCGGAAGGCTTGGAAATTCCGGAACACGGGGATGGAACCCGTAGTTGACGAAAAATGGTGATTCCCCAGTGGAAGAATGAAACAAATGGTTATGGGCAAACTCCGCCCAAGGCAACAACTCCACCCAGTTGTCCTGTGAAGGAGAGAGATACAACCGAAGAAAAGTCTCTAGATCTTGATTGACTCGTTCCGTTTGTCCATTTGTTTGGGGATGATAAGCCGACGAAAACTTAAGTTTAATGTGTAGAGTTGAACAAAGGGCTTTCCAAAACCTGGCGGTGAACTGTACTCCACGGTCAGAAACAATCTCTTGTGGCAACCCATGCAAACGAAAATGTTCTCGGATAAACAATAGAGCCAGTTTCGGTGCTGTCGGAAGACCAGTCAAGGGCACAAAGTGTGCCATCTTCGAAAAACGGTCAACGATAACCCAAACGGTGTTGCAACCCTTGGAACAGGGCAAGTCAGTGATGAAGTCCATGGAAATGTGAGTCCAGGGTCTCACAGGGATAGGCAGAGGACGAAGTAACCCTGCAGGAGGCAGACGAGGAGATTTATGTTGTGTACATTGGGGACATGAATTAACGCAATCTTGTACATCCTTCCTCATGGTGTTCCACCAGTAAGACCTTTGCAGAAACTTGTACATCTTCTGAGCGCCGGGATGACCGGAAAACTTGGAGTTATGGACCCACCGTAGTATTCCTGGGCGGAATCTAGCTGGTACGGACATTCTTCCAGGAGGAGGAGCTGGAGTAGTTAAAGCAGCAGAGACAGAAACTGGATTCAGAATTAAACCCCGCTCCGGAGGTTCATCCTCGTCTGTGGGAACCTGTGAACGGGAAAGCGCATCTGCTTTAATATTGAGAGTCCCGGCACGGTACTTGATAATGAACGAGAATCGGGAAAAGAAAAGTGCCCATCTCGCCTGGCGAGGATTCAAACATTGTGCGGATTTGATGTACAGTAAATTCTTGTGATCCGTGTAGATGGTAAACACATGTTTAGCCCCTTCTAGAAGATATCTCCATTCTTCCAAGGCAGATTTGATTGCCAAGAGTTCCTGGTCTCCAATAGAGTAATTTCGTTCGGCTGGAGAGAATTTACGAGAGTGGAAGCCACACGGATGTAATTTCTTATCAGAGGAATGCTGGGAGAGGACAGCCCCCACCCCGACTGAAGATGCATCAACTTCTAAGAAGAAGGGTTCCTCGAAATTTGGTTGTTGGAGAACTGGAGCCGTCGTGAAAGCTAACTTTAAGCGAGAAAAAGCTACAATGGCTTCCGGAGGCCACAAACTAGGGTTAGAACCCTTTCTCGTCAGGGCAGTAATGGGTGCAACAATGGTGGAGAAACCTTTAATGAATTTCCTGTAGTAGTTCGCAAAGCCCAGGAACCTTTGTATTGCTTTCAGGGAAAGAGGCTGAGTCCAATCACGAATGGCCGACAACTTTTCCGGATCCATGCGAAGCTCCGTCCCCGAGATGACATAACCGAGGAACGGAATAGATGTTACTTCAAAGGTACATTTGGAAAGCTTGGCGTAGAGATGATTCTCTTGTAAACGGTGTAGCACCTCTTTGACTTGAGTCCTGTGTTCGACAAGATTCTTGGAAAAAATCAGTATGTCGTCCAGATATACCACAACGCTCTGATACAGCATATCACGAAAGATTTCGTTGACGAATCCCTGGAAAACCGCGGGAGCATTACTAAGACCAAACGGCATCACCAAGTATTCGTAATGCCCATCTCGGGTATTAAAGGCAGTCTTCCATTCATCCCCCTCTCGGATGCGTATAAGATTATAAGCTCCTCTCAAGTCGAGTTTTGAAAAAATGCGGGCACCACGAACCCTATCAAATAACTCTGTGATTAGTGGCAAGGGGTATTTATTCTTAATAGTAATGTCGTTTAGGCCGCGGTAGTCGATGCATGGTCTCAACCCCCCGTCCTTTTTCTTCACGAAAAAGAAGCCTGCACCAGCAGGGGAGGAAGAGGGGCGAATGAATCCCTTGAGCATATTGGACTTAATATACTCCGACATGGCTTGAGTCTCGGGAAGAGACAGAGGATATGTGCGACCACGAGGTGGCGTCTTCCCTGGGACAAGGTCAATAGGGCAGTCCCAAGGCCTGTGAGGTGGTAACAGGTCAGCAGCTTGTTCCGAAAATACGTCCTTGTACCCTTGATATGCCTCCGGAATGTGCTCTTCATCCGTTTTGGAGGTAACACGGAGCGGACAAACAGGAGTAAGACAATTAGTGTGACAAAAGGAACTCCAGGACAGAATTTGTGACGACTTCCAATCGATGTGGGGGTTATGACTTTTCAGCCAAGGCATTCCAAGAACCAGATCATGGGGCATTTCTGGGATTACCAAGAGTTCCAAATCTTCCTGATGTAGAGCCCCGACCCGCAGCTTAACTGGCCCCGTGCGCCACATTATGAGACCTTTGGAAATTCTAGTCCCGTTGATAGCCGTCAGTGAAATTGGCCGCTCGATAGGCCGTAACTTTAAACCCAAACTTTGGGCACAGAAGGAAGAAACGAAGTTCCCTGCAGCTCCGGAATCCAATAGGGCTTCACAAGACCTGGAGACTGAATTGGAGACTAGAGTTACTGGAAGCAAGCAGTCCGAAGTTGGAGAAGCTTTTGTCGTAACTCCCAGCTTGACTCCTCCGGAACAAGCTAGGTCTGCCCGTTTCCCGGACGGACTTTACAAGATTTAAGAAAATGATCTGCGGCTCCACAGTAAAGGCAGAGTTTACCCTCACGACGACGCTGTCGTTCTTCCGGAGACAGTCGGGAGCGGTTAATTTGCATGGGCTCATCTGAGCTAGGTGAGGCCACCGGCCTAGGAGTAGGATTCCGGAACCTGGAACGATCCGAACGGTTACGTTCTCTTCCACGCTCCTGCATCCGAAGATCCACCTTGACGCAAAGGGAAATCAAATCTTCTAATGGATCCGGCAGATCTCTAGTAACCAGCTCGTCTTTCAGCCGGTCGGAAAGACCGTTCCAGAAGGCAGCTCTCAGGGCATCATTATTCCAGCGTAGTTCGGAAGCAATGGTCTGGAAATGAACCACGTACTGGCCCACGGAACGGGCGCCCTGCCGAACACGGAGCAAATCGGAAGAAGCAGTGGTCATTCTGCCGGGCTCGTCGAAAATCCTTCGAAAGGACGAGATGAAGTTGGTGTAGTTGGAAACCATGGGATCAGATCGTTCCCATAATGGAGACACCCAATCCAAAGCAGAACCTTCCAACAGAGAAATAATATATGCTACCTTGGACCGGTCTGTAGGAAAGTTGTGTGCAAGTAGCTCGAAATGTACCTCGCACTGGTTCAAGAAACCACGACAATTTTTGGGATTCCCATTATAGCGGGACGGAGTAGGCAACTGAAGGCGTGGAGTGACACCGGCCGATGGTTGAACATTGCTGGCAACGGCAACTGGTGCGACTGCTGGAACAGGAGCCGGAATTACTGAGGCCAGAGACGCCTGAATCTGATCCAGACGCCCGGACAACTGCTGGAGGTACTGCATCACCTGACCTTGTGCTGCTTCCTGACTTTGCACTCGAGAAGCCAGGTTCTGGATGGCACTAGAGTCCGTGTTCCGATCCCCCGAGTCCATGAGGCCTGAGTATACTATCACTGACCTGGTTTGGGAGTGTTGTGGACTCGGGGCTTCTTCCGATGACCGGGAAGAGGAACCGCCACTGGGTCGTAGTAGAGATGGCCGGATGTAGGTCTTCCTCATGCAGAACTAAGACGGCAGGCGGGAGGCCCAGAGGAATTCTTGTAGGTCTCCTGTAAGACAAGACTTGTAGAAATAATGAAGGCTGGGGTACTGAGATATTGGAGACACTGTGGTATTGAAGGCACTGAGGTACTGGGAGTACAGGGAGTGCTGGGAGACCCTTGGAGGCACGGAGGTGTTTGGAGGCACGGAGGTGCTTGGAGGCACGGAGGTGTTTGGAGACACCGAGGTGTTTGGAGGGACGAGGTGCTTGGAGGCACGAGGTGCTTGGAGACACGGAGGTAACTGGAGGCACGGAGGTGCTTTGAGGCGCGGAGGTGCTTGGAGGCACGGGGTGCTTGGAGGCACGAGGTGCTTGGAGGCACGGAGGTGCTTGGAGGCACGGAGGTAACTGGAGGCACGGAGGTAACTGGAGGCACGGAGGTAACTGGAGGCACGGAGGTGCTTGAGGCGCGGAGGTGCTTGGAGGCACGAGGTGCTTGGAGGCACGAGGTGCTTGGAGGCACGGAGGTGCTTGGAGGCACGGAGGTGCTTGGAAGCACAGGTTGCTTGTAGGCACAGGATGCTTGGAAGCACAGGTTGCTTGTAGGCACAGGATGCTTGGAAGCACAGGATGCTTGCAGGGACAGGATGCTTGGAAGCACAGGATGCTTGCAGGGACAGGATGCTTGGAAGCACAGGATGCTTGCAGGGACAGGATGCTTGGAAGCACAGGATGCTTGCAGGGACAGGATGCTTGGAAGCACAGGATGCTTGCAGGGACAGGATGCTTGGAAGCACAGGATGCTTGCAGGGACAGGATGCTTGGAAGCACAGGATGCTTGCAGGGACGAGGGAGCTCTGGATCATAGCTTCCACAGGAGAAACGAAGATACTCAGGCATCGGATCTCTGCCTGGTATCTGATTTTAAATTCCCCGCCCTAGCCTGATTGGCGGAGCAGGCAGGTGACGTCAGACCTGCTCCGCCTCCTTGCCCTTGCTTGTGATGGCGGCGCCCTTGCTTCCGGGAAGCCGCCGGAGAGCAGCGCCGACCCGCCGCTGAAGCCGGAGACTGACAGGGGAAGAGAGGCGCCGGGCAGACCAGGCCACCCGCAGGGACAAGCGCGGTCGCCGCTGCCCGAGGTTCGTGACACGGTCAATCGGTGCTGCAGAGTCATCCGCACTCTCCCGCCCGTTCTAGAGCTTTGGTATAACCCCATGGTTCTATGGTGACCCCAGCATCCTATAGGACGTATGAGAAATTAGGATTTTAATACCTACCGGTAAATCCTTTTCTCTTAGTCCGTAGAGGATGCTGGGCGCCCGTCCCAGTGCGTACTGTATCTGCAGTTATTACTTGTGGCTACACACATGTTGTGTTACGTTTATTGTCAGCATGTTGCTGCAATTGTTCATGCCGTTGGCTTGTGTTCTGTTGAATGCCATGTTGTGCGGCATGCTTGAGGTGTGAGCTGGTATGAATCTCTCACCTTAGTTTAACAATAAATCCTTTTCCTCGAAATGTCCGTCTCCCTGGGCACAGTTCCTATAACTGAGTCTGGAGGAGGGGCATAGAGGGAGGAGCCAGTTCACACCCTTTCAAAGTCTTAAAGTGCCCATGTCTCCTGCGGATCCCGTCTATACCCCATGGTTCTATGGTGACCCCAGCATCCTCTATGGACTAAGAGAAAAGGATTTACAGATAGGTATTAAAACCCTGTAATTCACTATCGGGATCAATCCGAGTTGTTAGCTCATTATTTTTTTCTCGCAACGGAGCGATTAGTCGCGCATGCGCAATGTCCGCAGTGCGACTGCGCCAAGTAAATTTGCTATGTAGTTAGGTTTTTTACTCACGGCATTACAAGGTTTTTTCTTCGTTCTGGTGATCGTAATGCGATTGACAGGAAGTGGGTGTTTCTGGGCGGAAACTGTCCGTTTTATGGGAGTGTGTGAAAAAACGCTACCGTTTCTGGGAAAAACGCGGGAGTGGCTGGAGAAATGGAGGAGTGTCTGGGCGAACGCTGGGTGTGTTTGTGACGTCAAACCAGGAACGACAAGCACTGAACTGAACGCACTGGCAGAGTAAGTCTCGAGCTACTCAGAAACTGCACAGAGAAGTCTTTTCGCAATATTGCGAATCTTTCGTTCGCAATTTTGATAAGCTAAGATTCACTCCCAGTAGGCGGCGGCTTAGCGTGTGCAAAGCTGCTAAAAGCAGCTTGCGAGCGAACAACTCGGAATGACCCCCTATATACAGGTTTACTCGCCCATGTTCTGTTTTAGCAGTGTGCTCTCTACACAGTTTGGGGGGCTTTGCATTTTTAATATTTATATTCACTAAGCCATTCATGTTGGCTGCATGTGTCATTTTGGTGTATTAATGTTGCAGCTGATGAGAAGCCAGTGATTGGAGACCACCGGAACCCAGGCCGCAACCAGGGGAATTGTAGGGATTATCACAGCTACGATACATTGCTCCGGAGGATAAATGCCATGGATATCAGAAGGCACGATGACTTAGAGGTCAGTGTGAAATCATCCACTTGTCACATTTCTGGAATCTTTGTCAAAGTTTCTATTTTGTTAAACATTTTATGTACTGTATCCAGGGGCGGATTGGGATGGAAAACCAGCCCTGGAAATTTATGGTAGCAGTCCTAATGGCGGTGCGGTCTGATTGTATGCAACTGGGCCTTCCGTGCATCTTTTGCTGCAGTTGTGTCTGAGACCAGGGGCGGATTGGGAACTAAAAGTGGCCCTATGAAATTTTGTAGAAGTGGCCTGACATTGGCAGCACAAGGGGCATAACACACCGTGTAGCCATGACAGCATCACTGGATTGTGCTGTACTGCAGAGATGGAATAACAGAATGAATTAGGACAATGCAGTGTACTGAGTGCAGTGGGCTGCCTGTCATGTGGGGGGTGGGGCCACATAACAACTCACAAAACAGGCCCCACAGGCGCATTCGCCTACCAGGAATCTTCCTGTTGAGCCCTATGGCCAATCCGCCCCTGACTGTAACAGTAAGTGGGTAAAGCAGACCATTACAAGTAGCTAGTACCAGGGGCGGATTTGCCGCTAGACAAACCAGGCATGCGCTTAGAGCCCCGTGAGTTTCTGGGGGTCTGGCTGCGGGCACGGATTGCATAGCGGCTGCAGAAGTTTTTTTTGTTTTCATGCATCTCTGAGCTGGCCCGGCCCCAGCAGACTGTCAGCATGCTGGCATCACACGCTGATTGGACAGCTGCCGCTGCGACCAGCGCCAGCTCACGCCCACAGTGCAGCCACCGCCTCCTCTCCTCCATGTGACGGACGAGCACCGCAGTGGCAGCACGGAAATCATGAGAGACTAGAGAGGCGAGCCGCTGCAGTGCCCAGCCATAGGAGAGAGGAGAGGTCACCGTGAGCCGCGGCCAAACGGAGGGAGAAGAGTGTGACTCACTGGCAGAAGCTGCTCAGCGAGTATCGTGGCTGCAGGCCGGCTGTCTTTAAAGTTGCTGCGGGAGGGGGGGGGGGAGCTAAGGGGACGATGATCGATCCTCAGTTCCTCACCCTTCCTGCTTGTTGATGGGGGCCGGGGGAGTGTGCCAGCCAGTGGGGGGTGCAATCGGCCGGAGGGTGACAGTGTGCCTCTGGCAGGCACCCATGCCCCCTTCTCCCCCACACACATGCTGATTGTTGGCCTCACCCTCACCTCCAGCAGTACTGGCAGTGGCAGGCAATCAGTGTATGTGTGTGTGGGGGGGAGGGGGGGCGTGGGTGCTGTGGAAGGGTGGACTGGCATAATGTATATTTCAGCTCATACTATGGTGCATAATACAAATTTTTACTCACGTATGGTGTAATATGAATTTCGGCTCATACATACTGTGTGGCGTAATGTATATTTTGGCTTATAGTGTGTGGCATAATATGCATTTTGACTCATATCATGTGGCGTATTGTGAATTTCGGCAAATACCATGTGGCGTAATGTGAATTTTTGGCTCATACTGTGTGGCATAATGTATATTTCTCTTACGTCCTAGAGGATGCTGGGGACTCCAAAAGGACCATGGGGTATAGACGGGATCCGCAGGAGACATGGGCACACTATAAGACTTTGAATGGGTGTGAACTGGCTCCTCCCTCTATGCCCCTCCTCCAGACCTCAGTTAGATTCTGTGCCCAGAGAGACTGGAAACACACTAGGGGAGCTCTCCTGAGTTTTAGGTTTTTTATTTTCAGGGAGACCTGCTGGCTACAGGCTCTCTGCTTCGTGGGAGTGAGGGGAGAGAAGTCAGACCTACTTCTTCTGAGTTAAAGGCTCTGCTTCTTAGGCTACTGGACACCATTAGCTCCAGAGGGTTCAATCACTTGGTGCGCCTAGCTGCGTGTTTCCCGGAGCTGCGCCGTCACCCCCCTCACAGAAGCCAGAAGAAAGAAGCCGGGTGAGTATATAGAAGAAAGAAGACTTCAGTAACGAGGTACAGCGCAGCGGTCGCGCTGCGCCCCATGCTCCCACACATACTTCCAACGGCACTTACAGGGTGCAGGGCGCAGGGGGTGCGCCCTGGGCAGCATGTTACTGAGGCAAAAAACTGGCTAAAGAGACATATTATAAGTGCCTAGGCATTAAATATAAGCCCCCGCCAGTATAAATATTTGAAAATTGAGCGGGTCTACAGCGCGCCGAGGTGGGGGCGTGTCTTAGCCCTCACAGCTCACCAGCGCCATTTTCTCTCTTCACAGACTTGCAGAGACGCTGGACCGGACCTCCACTCTCCTGATCAAGTACATATATTATTTTTCAGTATTGTATGGGCGCTGGGGTGTGAGCTGGTATGCTCCCTCTGTGTTTCTCTAACAGGCTTCCCTGTGGGTCTGTCGCCTATAGCCAGTGTGAGTGGGTGGGTGTCGGTACGGTGTGTCGACATGTCTGAGGCTGGGTGCTCCTCCCCGGAGGAAGTTACTGGGGGCGCAGAGAACGATTTGGGAGTAACTCTGTCAGCACCGCCGACTGCTGATTGGGTGAATATGTTGAGTACATTGAATGCAAATGTGGTGTTATTGTCTAAAAGGCTGGATAAATCTGATTCTCTGATACAAACATGGAGAAAATCCATGGAGGATGCCTTGTCCCAGGTACAGGTCCCCTCAGGGTCACAAATACTGACACGGACTCTGACTCCAGTGTCGACTTTAGTGAGGCCAGTTTACATCCGAAATTGGTTAATAGTATTCAGTACATGATTATGGCTATTAAAGATGTTTAACATATTTCTGAAGTGCCTGCTGTTCCAGATACCAGGGTTTGTTTGTATAAGGGAAAAAAGCCTGAGGTGACGTTTCCTCCCTCTCATGAACTGAACGCTCTTTGTGAAAACGCTTGGGAATCGCCTGATAAAAGGTGGCAGATTCCCAAGAAAATTTTTATGGCATATCCTTTCCCCTCTGAAGACAGGGAAAAGTGGGAGTCATCTCCCAATGTGGACAAAGCTCTGTCACGACTGTCCAAGAAGGTGGCGCTTCCGTCTCCCGCCACTGCTGCCCTCAAGGATCCTGCGGATCGTAAGCAGGAAACGACATTAAAGGCCATTTATGTCACTACGGGTGCACTCCTCAGACCGGCTGTGGCGTCTGCATGGGTGAGTAGTGCTATTGTTAAGTGGGCTGATAATTTGGCATCTGACTACTTACTCTCGGTTATATCAGGAACGCTGCAGCTTACCTAAAGGAGGTGGCGAGGGATATTGGCCTCTTGGGAACAAGGGCCAATGCCATGGCAGTCTCGGCCAGGAGAGCGCTGTGGATTCATCAATGGAATGCTGATGCCGACTCTAAGAAAGCTATGGAAGCGCTCCCATATAAAGGTAGTATCTTGTTTGGTGACGGCCTCGCTGACCTGGTGTCTACGGCTACCGCGGGTAAGTCATCCTTTCTTCCTTATGTTCCTGCACAACAGAAAAAGGCACCCCATTATCAGATGCAGTCCTTTCGGCCTACTAAATACAAAAAAGGAAGAGGGTCGTCCTTCCTTGCCTCTAAAGGTAGAGGAAGGGGAAAAAGGTCGCCTGCTGCACCAGGCTCCCAGGACCAGAAGTCCTCCTCGGCTTCTGCCAAGTCCACCGCATGACGCTGCGGCTCCCCTACGGGAGTCCGTGCCGGTGGGGGCTCATCTCAGACTCTTCAGTCAGGTCTAGGGCCTAGATCCTTGGGTGTTAGACATAGTGTCCCAAGGGTACAAACTGGAGTTTCAGGAGGTGCCCCCTCTCCGATTTTTCAAATCAGCCTTGCCAGTTTCTATCCCAGAAAGGGAAGTAGTGAGTGCTGCGATACAAAAGCTGTGTCAACAGAGTGTCAGACCGATCCTGAACCTAAACTCCCTCAATCTGTATTTGAAAACTTTCAAGTTCAAGATGCAGTGATCTCCAGTTTGGAAGGGGGGGATTTTATGGCTTCAGTCGACATAAAAGATGCCTACTTACACGTCCCGATATATCCTCCACATCAAGCTTTCCTGAGATTTGCGGTGCAGGATTATCATTACCAATTTCAGACGTTGCCGTTTGGGCTTTCCACAGCCCCGAGGGTCTTCACCAAAGTAATGGCGGAAATGATGGTGCTCCTACGCAAGCAAGGTGTCACAATTATCCCGTACTTGGACGATCTCCTGATAAAGGCGAGATCGAAGGAGCAGTTGCTAAGAAATGTGGAACTCTCCCTGACTGTTCTGCAACATCATGGTTGGATTCTAAATTTGCCAAAGTCTCAGTTGATTCCGCCAACTGGGCTGCCTTTCTTGGGCATGATCCTGGACACGGAACTGCAAAGAGTGTTTCTTCCAGCTGAAAAAGCTCTGGAAATCCAATGCATGGTCAAGGAGATTCTGCAACCGGAAGAGCCATCTACAACGGCCTTCTGCAAGCGGAACACCTGCTTCGAGGTCTACCTGTTCTGGTTCAGTCGGACAACGTAACAGCGGTAGCGTGCGTAAACCGCCAGGGCGGAACAAAGAGCAGAGCGGCGATGGTGGAGGCCACAAGGGTTCTCCCCCGGGGGCGGAAAAGCACGTGAGCGCTCTGTCAGCAGTCTTCCTTCTGGGCGTGGACAACTGGGAAGCAAACTTCCTCAGCAGACACGATCTCCATCCAGGAGAGTAGGCTCTTCATCAAGAGGTATTTGCAGAAGTGACAAGGCGTTGGGGAATTCCTCAAATAGACATGATGGCGTCTCGCCTCAACAAGAATCTTCCGAGGTATTGTTCCAGGTCAAGGGACCCCCAAGCCAGTGCAGTGGATGCCCTGGTAACTCTGTGGGTGTTTCAGTCGGTGTATGTGTTTTCCTCCACTTCCTCTCATTCCAAAAGTGTTGTGGATCATAAGTCGAACAAGGGTTCCGGCAGTACTCGTCGTTCCAGATTGGCCACGGAGGGCCTGGTTTCCAGATCTTCAGGAATTGCTCATAGAAGATCCTTGGCCGCTTCCTCTCAGAGAGGACCTGTTACTGCAGGGACCATGTGTATTTCAAGACTTACCGCGGCTGCGTTTGACGGCGTGGAGGTTGAACGCCAAATCCTAGCTCGAAAGGGTATTCCTGGGGAAGTCATCCCCACTTTCCTTAAGGCTAGAAAGGAGGTCACGGCGAAGCATTATCACCGTATTTGGAGAAAATATGTGTCGTGGTGTGAAGCCAAGAAGGCTCCTGCAGAGGAGTTTCAGCTGGGTCGTTTCCTCCATTTTTTGCAGGCAGGCGTGGATGCAGGCCTGAATTTGGGTTCCATCAAAGTGCAGATTTCGGCTTTGTCTATTTTCTTTCAAAAATAATTGGCCGTCCTTCCTGAAGTTCAGACTTTCGTGACGGGAGTGCTGCATATCCATCCTCCGTTTGTGCCAACCGTGGCACCGTGGGATATTGACGTGGTGTTACAATTTCTTATGTCTCACTGGTTTGAACCTTTGCGAAAGGTTCAGTTGAAATTTCTCACTTGGAAAGTTGTCATGCTTTTAGCCTTGGCGTCCGCCAGACGGGTGTCGGAATTGGCGGCTTTGTCTCACAAGAGCGCATATTTGATTTTCCATGCGGATAGAGCGGAATTGAGGACTTGTCAACAATTTCTGCCGAAGGTGGTTTCTTCGTTTCACATAAATCAACCTATTGTGGTGCCTGTGGCTACGGATGCCGTGGCGGTACCAAAATCTCTCGATGTCGTGAGAGCTTTGAAAATTTATGTCGCCAGAACGGCTCTTGTTAGGAAAACGGAGGCTCTGTTTGTCCTGTATGCTTCCAACAAGATTGGAAATCCTGCTTCCAAGCAGACTATTGCACGCTGGATTTGTAATACGATCCAGCAGGCTCATTCTACGGCTGGATTGCCGTTGCCGAAGTCAGTGAAGGCCCATTCTACCAGGAAGGTGGGCTCATCTTGGGCGGCTGCCCGAGGAGTCTCGGCACTTCAACTTTGCCGAGCAGCTACGTGGTCGGGTTCAAACACTTTTGCTAGGTTCTACAAGTTTGATACCCTGGCTGATGAGGACCTCATGTTTGCTCAGTCGGTGCTGCAGAGTCATCTGCACTCTCCCGCCCGGTCTGGAGCTTTGGTATAGACCCCATGGTCCTTTTGGAGTCCCCAGCATCCTCTAGGACGTAAGAGAAAATAGGATTTTAATACCTACCGGTAAATCCTTTTCTCCTAGTCCGTAGAGGATGCTGGGCGCCCATCCCAGTGCGGACTGTTACTTGCAGTTGTATTGTTAGTTGCTGTTTTCGGTTACACAAAGGTTGTGTATCGGTTATCTTCAGCTTGTTGCAGTTTTTCGTTCATACTGTTCTCTGGTTTTCCTGGTGATCCAGTTGTACGGTGTTTTGTGGTGTGAGCTGGTATGTATCTCACCTTTAGTGTAACAGAAATCCTTTTCCTCGAAATGTCCGTCTCCCTGGGCACAGTTCCTATAACTGAGGTCTGGAGGAGGGGCATAGAGGGAGGAGCCAGTTCACACCCATTCAAAGTCTTATAGTGTACCCATGTCTCCTGCGGATCCCGTCTATACCCCATGGTCCTTTTGGAGTCCCCAGCATCCTCTACGGACTAGGAGAAAAGGATTTACCGGTAGGTATTAAAATCCTATTTTTCGCTTATAGTGTGTGGCATAATATGCATTTTTACTCATACCATGTGGTGTAATGTGAATTTCGGCTCATAGTATGTGACATAATGTGAATTTCGCCTCCTGCTGTGTGGTGATAATTAAATATTATGTTTGCACTGTGTTTTTATGTACCTTTTTAATGTTTGTGATGCTAATAATGTTTAAAGTTTTAACAAGTAGAATATAAGGAGGAAAAATTACAAATAATGTAAGGGGAATATATCAGGAATGAAAATATAATGTTATGGATTGTTTGAGGAAGAGGAGCCCCAAATCAGTGTCTTGCTTAGGGCCCCATGAGATCTAAATCCGCCTCTGGCTAGTACGGTATAAACCAACAAGATCAGAGAAAGGAATACCTAGGAAAAAGTCAGGGCACATAGATTGTGTGAGAGGGATTGGAAGGCGAGAATGGGGGAGGGTGTGGCCGTAACTGTAAATCAATCGTGTGGAAAATGGGGAATCAAGAATGAGTTTCCTAGAGGTCAGGAGTCTCGGGAACAATCATTGGTCTTTCTCAGAATATTTAATGTAGAAAGTCATTAAGGTCTATTGTACAGTTGTTGTAGGCACTGTTATGTAGATACCTTTTTCGTTGTTTAAAGAATACAGGTTTTATGAGAGATAGCTTTACGCAGTCCAAACCCATAGCAATCTGTTCACTCTGCCCATAGAGGTGGGTGGCCATCAATTCGAAGTGACTAAGGGGGACATTTACTAAGCAGTGATAAGAGCGGAGAAGTGAGCCAGTGGAGAAGTGCCCATGGCAACCAATCAGCACTGAAGTTGCAACTATAATTTGCATAATATAAAATGATACAGCGCTGCTGATTGGTTGATGGGGCCACTTCTTCACTGGCTCACTTCTCTGCTCTTATCACAGGTTAGTAAATGTCCCCCTTTGTTACTCCACTTGGGCCTGTCAGGAGATGACGCCACACACCGGTCTAAATTGCGGTTTTATTCTAGCCGCATTTACCGTATCATCAAATTGATTCTGTCAGGGCCATTATTAGGAGTTTGTGTCCTGGGATGAGAGATGTGTACTGATTGTGGCTTATGATTGGTTGCTGCTGTTGTCCAATAAGAAGCTGCATTGATTACATATCTCCCACCTTTCAACAGTCTTCTCTCCCTCCTACAGTAGAAAGCTCAATGAAGGGCCGGATGTAATGGCGGCCGTGCAGGATGCCGTTTTTTTTTAAAGGGGTAATCATTTACAAGGCATGGTTGTGCCTTTGTAAGTGATTGCTTCTTTAAAAAACATCCAAGTTTAGACGGCATCCTGCACCGCCGCCGAATTCGGGCGCCGTTCCGTCTGGACTCGTATCTTCTATTCAATAGCTTTTATGCTGTTACAGATAATATTATTTCCTTATGCTGTGGTTGACACCTGGCGTGACTGTATGTTATCTGGGGTACACTGTTTGTTTCCATTTCAACAAGGGGATCCTATATGTAAGAACTAGGCAGCAGATGCCGTGATCTCTGCATAAGTGGACTTAAGGTGCATACACACTTGGTGATATAGTAAATATCGCTCATTTTCCCCCTCCTGAGTGATATAGTTTTCTGTATCGCTCAGGGTGTATGTAGCTGACGACCTCCGATGCGCGGCGCGAGTCGTTAACGATCCTCGGTGTTGGCCATACACGCAGCTCAATTTGGACTCATCGTCCAAAGCCGCATGTACAGACCAGCTGCGGCACGACGTCACTGTGCGATATCGCACAGTATGTTTGGCCTCCTGGTCCGGGAGGAGTTATTCTAGGCGATGTGGCACATGGTCTAGTGTGTACCCACCTTAAGTGTTGTACATGCCAATCAGCTCTCGGAAGGTGTTCCTAACACTTTTCATCTGCTCTTCCTGTTGTACAACCTTACATACAATAGGCCAGATTAGCCGCTACTGGGAAATTATGCTAATGCTGCAGCTGATGGGCTGTCTATTGAGACACCTACCGGCTGCACCTGTGACCCGCCCCGGTGCACACAAAGGGGCACCATTGAACGGGCATTGGCTGCACCATCCGACTTTTGACGAGCTCTATAGATTCTCAGAATGCCCATCAGAATTTGGCCACTGGGCTCAGAGAAACGTCTGACGCAGTCCCTGACACCAGCATGCCGCCGACTCGAGCCACCCCACTGTCGCTGCCCAGGAATGCCTGTCAGAACTGCAACAATTCTATTTAGCTTAAAATTAGCCTTAACTGTAATTGCAGCCTAACGCTAATTGCATGTGTTGATTTACTCATAAAGTGACTGACAGCTATGGTCCGTTTGGGGGAGTGGTGCCACAAATGCAGGCACATGATCCGAATCATTTTGGGGGCACGTTACTGCTTACGACTGCGATTCAGTAAATGGTAGAAATGTCTTCTGCGTCTTACTTCCTCCGTGGCCACAGGTCTACTTAGATGGTCGGCGATTGGCTGACGTGTTCCGGTGGGGCACCTCAATACAAATCCCGTTGGCTTCTATTACATTTGCATATTTTCGCACAGATGCAGCTGCAACTCCATTGGCGTCCATCTCCGAATCAGGCCCTGGGTTCCCAATGGGCTCACTAATAATGCTATTAGGAAAAGTTGTGTTAGGGCAGCATCCTCTTCCTGTTTGTCAGGGGTGGCCTTGCAGTCTGCACAGTGATTGGTGGGTGGTTCTGGCCATTCACCAATCAGCATGCTGGGTTTGGGGAAGGAAAACTCTGCTAAATGCTTATACATGTCTTGTGTAGATGTACCACAAAGATAACTACTGGCAATGTTTTCTGTTATCACTGCCCAGCCCTCCTCGTGTGAGGGCTCCCCCTCCCCTTTCAGCTGGGTAAGATCCTTTGTTGGAGACTAGGGGGTATATTTACTAAAGTGCAGGTTTATAGAAGTGGAGATGTCTCCCATAGCAACCAGTCAGATTCTAGCTATTATCTTCTAGAAGGTGCTAGATAAATAAGTAGAATCTGATTTGTTGCTTTGGGCAACATCTTCACTTCTAGAGACCCGCTCTTTAGGACATATACCCCAAGGATTAATTAGTTCTGATGGATTGTGAAGGGTAGGCTTGTAGAGGTTGCGCAGCGCTTACAAAGTGGTTCACACAGGAGTCTGCTATGGAGAGTTAGTTGAGATGAGTGATCTGCATCGTTTTTTTTATACAGCTGGGCACTGTATATATGCATGGGCCCCCGCCATATTTTTACACAGAAACGCGGGACAGAAGCCCGCCGCTGAGGGGGCGGGGCTTCTTCCTCAGCACTCACCAGCGCCATTTTCTCTCCACAGGTCCGCTGAGAGGAAGCTCCCCAGGCTCTCCCCTGCAGAATCACGGTAGAAGAGGGTAAAAAGAGAGGGGGGGCACATAAATTTGGCGCAAAAACAGTATATACAGCAGCTACTGGGTTAACACTAAGTTACTGTGTGATTCCTGGGACATATAGCGCTGGGGTGTGTGCTGGCATACTCTCTCTCTGTCTCTCCAAAGGGCCTTGTGGGGGAACTGTCTTCAAATAGAGCATCCCCTGTGTGTGTGGTGTGTCGGTACGTTTGTGTCGGCATGTTTGACGAGGAAGGCTATGTGGAAACCGAGCAGGAACAAATGAATGTGGGGTCGCCGCCGACGGCGCCGACACCCGATTGGATGGATATGTGGAAGGTTTTAAATGATAATGTTACTTCCTTGCATAAAAGGTTGGATAAAGCTGAAGCCTTGGGACAGACGGGGTCTCAGCCCATGCCTGATCCTATGTCGCAGAGGCCGTCAGGGTCTCAGAAGCGTCCCCTATCCCAAATTGTTGACACAGATATCGACACGGATTCTGACTCCAGTGTCGATGGCGAGGATGCAAAGTTACAGCCTAAAATGGCTAAAGCCATCCGTTACATGATTATAGCAATGAAAGATGTGTTGCACATCACAGAGGAAACCCCAGTCCCTGACAAGAGGGTTTATATGTATGGGGAAAAAAGGCAAGAGGTGACCTTTCCCCCTTCACATGAGTTAAATGAGTTATGTGAAAAGGCTTGGGAGTCTCCAGATAGAAAACTGCAGATTTCCAAACGGATGCTTATGGCGTATCCTTTCCCGCCAACGGACAGGTTACGCTGGGAATCCTCCCCTAGGGTGGACAAAGCTCTCACACGCTTATCCAATAGGGTAGCCCTGCCGTCATAGGATACGGCCACCCTAAAAGATGCTGCGGATAGAAAGCAGGAGGGTATCCTGAAGTCCATTTATACACATTCAGGTACCTTACTAAGGCCGGCGATTGCGTCGGCCTGGATGTGTAGTGCTGTAGCAGCATGGACAGATACCTTATCTCAGGAACTTGATACCTTGGACAAGGATACTATATTAATGACCCTGGGGCATATAAAAGACGCTGTCCTATATATGAGAGATGCTCAAAGAGACATTAGCCTACTGGGCTCTAGAATAAATGCAATGTCGATTTCTGCCAGAAGGGTCCTGTGGACTCGGCAATGGACAGGTGATGCCGACTCAAAAAGGCACATGGAGGTTTTACCTTACAAGGGTGAGGAATTGTTTGGAGACGGTCTCTCGGACCTGGTCTCTACAGCTACGGCTGGAAAGTCAAATTTTTTGCAATATGTTCCCTCACAACCTAAGAAAGCACCGTATTACCAAATGCAGTCCTTTTGATCACAAAAAGGCAAGAAAGTCCGAGGTGCGTCCTTTCTTGCCAGAGGCAGGGGTAGAGGAAAGAAGCTGCACAATACAACTAGTTCCCAGGAACAGAAGTCCTCCCCGGCTTCCACTAAATCCACCGCATGACGCTGGGGCTCCACAGGCGGAGCTAGGCCCGGTGGGGGTGCGTCTCCGAAATTTCAGCCACAAGTGGGTTACCTCCCAGGTGGATCCCTGGGCTATGGAGATTGTGTCTCAGGGATACAAGCTGGAATTCGGAGAGATGCCCCCTCACCGTTACCTCAAATCGGCCCTGCCAGCTTCCCCCTTAGAGAGGGTGATAGTGTTAGCTGCAATTCACAAATTGTATCTTCAGCAGGTGGTGGTAAAGGTTCCCCTCCTTCAACAGGGAAGGGGTTACTATTCGACCATGTTTGTGGTACCGAAACCGGACGGTTCGGTCAGACCCATATTGAATTTAAAATCCCTGAACATATACCTGAAAAGGTTCAAGTTCAAGATGGAATCGCTCAGAGCGGTCATCGCAAGCCTGGAGGAAGGGGATTTTATGGTGTCTCTGGACATAAAGGATGCTTACCTTCATGTCCCCATTTATCCACCTCATCAGGAGTACCTTAGATTTGTGGTACAGGATTGTCATTACCAATTCCAGACGTTGCCGTTTGGTCTTTCCACGGCACCGAGAATATTTACCAAGGTAATGGCGGAAATGATGGTGCTCCTGCGACGGCAAGGAGTCACAATTATCCCATACTTGGACGATCTCCTCATAAAGGCGAGGTCCAGAGAGCAGTTGCTGATCAGCGTGGCACGCTCTCGGGAAGTGTTACAACAGCACGGCTGGATTCTGAATATTCCAAAGTCGCAGTTGATTCCTACGACTCGTCTGCCCTTCCTGGGCATGATTCTGGACACAGGCCAGAAGAGGGTTTATCTCCCGATGGAGAAGGCTCAGGAACTCATGACACTGGTCAGAGACCTATTAAAACCAAAACAGGTGTTGGTGCATCACTGCACTCGAGTACTGGGAAAGTTGGTGGCATCATACGAGGCCATTCCCTTCGGAAGGTTCTATGCGAGGACCTTTCATTGGGATCTGTTGGACAAGTGGTCCGGATCACATTTACAAATGCATCGGCTGATCACCCTATCCCCCAGGGCCAGGGTGTCTCTCCTGTGGTGGTTGCAGAGTGCTCACCTTCTCGAGGGCCGCAGATTCGGCATTCAGGACTGGATCCTGGTGACCACAGACGCAAGCCTCCGAGGGTGGGGAGCAGTCACACAGGGAAGAAATTTCCAAGGTCTGTGGTCAAGTCAGGAGACTTGCCTTCACATCAACATCCTGGAACTAAGGGCGATATACAACGCCCTACGTCAAGCGGAGACCCTGCTTCGCGACCGACCGGTGCTGATTCAGTCAGACAACATCACTGCAGTGGCTCATGTAAACCGCCAAGGCGGCACAAGGAGCAGGGTGGCGATGGCGGAAGCCACCAGAATTCTTCGCTGGGCGGAGAAACACGTAAGCGCACTGTCAGCAGTGTTCATTCCGGGAGTGGGCAACTGGGAAGCAGACTTCCTCAGCAGGCACGACCTCCACCCGGGAGAGTGGGGACTTCATCAAGAAGTCTTCACGCAGATTGCAAGTCGGTGGGAACTGCCACAAGTAGATATGATGGCATCCGGCCTCAACAAGAAGCTACAGAGGTATTGCGCCAGGTCAAGAGACCCTCGTGCGATAGCTGTAGGCGCACTAGTGACACCGTGGGTGTTCCAGTCGGTCTATGTATTTCCTCCTCTTCCTCTCATACCCAAGGTGCTGAGAATCATAAGAAGAAGAGGAGTGAGAACAATACTCATTGTTCCGGATTGGCCAAGAAGGACTTGGTATCCAGAGCTGCAAGAAATGATCACAGAGGACTCATGGCCTCTGCCTCTAAGACAGGAATTGTTGCAACAGGGGCCCTGTCTGTTCCAAGACTTACCGCGGCTGCGTTTGACGGCATGGCGGTTGAACGCCGGATCCCAGCAGAAAAAGGCATTCCAGATGAGGTTATTCCTACGCTGATAAAGGCTAGGAAGGACGTGACGGCTAAACATTATCACCGTATATATGGCGAAAATATGTTGCTTGGTGTGAGGCCAGGAATGCCCCTACGGAGGAATTCCAGCTGGGCCGTTCCTTCACTTCCTACAGTCGGGAGTGACTTTGGGCCTAAAATTGGGTTCCATTAAGGTCCAGATTTCAGCCCTATCCATTTTCTTTCAAAAAGAACTGGCTTCTTTTCCTGAAGTTCAGACGTTTGTAAAGGGAGTGCTGCATATTCAGCCCCATTTTGTGCCTCCAGTGGCACCTTGGGATCTTAACGTGGTGTTGAGTTTCCTGAAGTCACACTGGTTTGAGCCACTTAAAACCGTGGAGTTAAAAATTCTCACGTGGAAGGTGGTCATGCTATTAGCCTTGGCTTCAGCTAGGCGTGTGTCAGAATTAGCGGCTTTGTCACATAAAAGCCCTTATCTGGTTTTCCATATGGACAGGGCGGAATTACGGACCCGTCCGCAATTTCTGCCAAAAGTGGTGTCATCTTTTCATATGAACCAACCTATTGTGGTGCCTGTGGCTACTCGTGACTTGGAGGATTCCGAGTTATTAGATGTGGTCAGGGCTTTGAAGGTTTATGTAGCCAGAACGGCTAGAGTCAGGAAAACTGAGTCACTGTTTATCCTGTATGCACCCAACAAGCTGGGTGCTCCTGCTTCAAAGCAAACTATTGCTCGCTGGATCTGTAACACGATTCAGCAGGCTCATTCTGCGGCTGGATTGTTGCTGCCAAAATCAGTTAAGGTCCATTCCACTAGGAAGGTGGGCTCTTCTTGGGCGGCTGCCCGAGGGGTCTCGGTATTACAGCTTTGCCAAGCGGCTACTTGGTCAGGTTCAAACACTTTTGCAAAGTTCTACAAGTTTGATACCCTGGCTGAGGAGGACCTTGTGTTTGCTCATTCGGTGCTGCAGAGTCATCCGCACTCTCCCGCCCATTTGGGAGCTTTGGTATAATCCCCATGGTCCTTACGGAGTCCCCAGCATCCACTAGGACGTTAGAGAAAATAAGATTTTACTTACCGGTAAATCTATTTCTCGTAGTCCTTAGTGGATGGTGGGCGCCCGTCCCAAGTGCGGACTTTTTCTGCAATGCTTGTATATAGTTATTGCTTACATAAGGGTTATGTTATAGTTGCATCAGGGTTGATCTGATGCTCTATTGTTGTACATACTGTTAACTGGGTAAGTTTATCACAAGTTATACGATGTGATTGGTGTGGCTGGTATGAGTCTTGCCCTGGATTCCAAAATCCTTTCCTTGTACTGTCAGCTCTTCCGGGCACAGTTTCTTTAACTGAGGTCTGGAGGAGGGACATAGAGGGAGGAGCCAGAGCACACCAGTATCCAAATTCTTTCTTAAAGTGCCCTGTCTCCTGCGGAGCCCGTCTATTCCCCATGGTCCTTACGGAGTCCCCAGCATCCACTACGGACTACGAGAAATAGATTTAACGGTAAATAAAATCTTATTTTTGATAGGATGCTGTGTTTTTCTGGAAGCTCAAAAAACTATGGGGTAACTCAAATTCTATATCCTTTACAAACCGGAAAGCCACCTGCCACCTAGGGGCCAGTGGAATGACTCTCTTGGACTGGGGGTATTCTGTAATACTCTAGATGAGCATGGTGGCCAACCTGTGGCTCTCCAGCTCTTGGGAAACTACATATCCCAGCATGCTCTGATACAGTTTTATCATTCCCTAATAGCAAAACTGTGACAGGGCATGCTGGGACTTGTAGTTTTATAGCTGGAGAGCCAGGTTGGTCAGGCTTGCAGAGGGTGACAAGTGGTTAGTAGGGGTGTTATTAGGGATTATGCCTTAGGGCATAGTACCATATGGCTGAAAAGAGTGCTAACACTGGGTGACACCTGGACAAGGGCTGGATGGCTGTATCCTGGTAGCTAGAGAGGAGACCAGGCCAGTGGAATCTGAATAGGTTTGTGTCGTTGTCTACACCTGTCCCAAATGTAATGCAGGCCAGTTGTGGTGAGTGGTGAGATTTTGAAGATGTGTCCTTGAGATACCTGGTGCGCTGCGTGCCGCGAGAAGGGTGTGTGGCCTCATGGGAGGGTGTAGCTTCGCATAGGGGGCATGGTTTAGAGTCCCAGATCTCTTTATTCATCACTCTGGGCTCTGGGACCCCAGAAAATGCGGACTGCCATTGGAGACTGCTGTGGTTGCAGTGCCAGCTTCTGCGCTATGGCAGGAGCCAAGTGCTGCGTGCATTGTTACAGTGCAGGAACCAGCATTTTGGTGACATTCGGGTGCGGCCAGCACCCCCCTTTGTGACGCCACTGCATGACGCCTCTTTTACTGTGTTACCACTCAGTGTACTACTTGGTCCACAGATCATTCCTTATTTAATAAAACAGTGCATGGAGCAACCACTCATGTGTTAGCTGTGAGTGGTCACACTACCTTGGGGATCTCTGATTGGTGCCTGTAAATTCCCGTATTTTCTCTGTGTTACTTTATAAGCCGCAGTATATTTCTACTGGAAGCGGGGTACTATTGCAAGAGAATTTGTTTCCTCCCAATTTAACTATACTGTTGATTTCTTTGACGTCCTAGTGGATGCTGGGGAGTCCGTGGAAAGTGGTCATGCTTTTGGCCCTGGCTTCGGCCAGGCGTGTGTCAGAATTAGCGGCTTTGTCCTGTAAAAGCCCTTATCTGATTTTCCATATGGATAGGGCAGAGTTGAGGACTCGTCCTCAGTTTCTCCCGAAGGTGGTATCGGCTTTTCACTTGAACCAACCTATTGTAGTGCCTGCGGCTACTAGGGACTTGGAGGATTCCAAGTTACTGGACGTAGTCAGTGCCCTGAAAATGTATGTTTCCAGGACGGCTGGAGTCAGGAAAACTGACTCGCTGTTTATCCTGTATGCACCCAACAAGCTGGGTGCTCCTGCTTCTAAGCAGACTATTGCTCGCTGGATTTGTAGCACTATTCAGCTTGCGCATTCTGCGGTGGGACTACCGCAGCCTAAATCTGTAAAAGCCCATTCCACAAGGAAGGTGGGCTCATCTTGGGCGGCTGCCCGAGGTGTCTCGGCTTTACAACTTTGCCGAGCTGCTACTTGGTCAGGGGCAAACACGTTTGCAAAATTCTACAAATTTGATACCCTGGCTGAGGAGGACCTGGAGTTCTCTCATTCGGTGCTGCAGAGTCATCCGCACTCTCCCGCCCGTTTGGGAGCTTTGGTATAATCCCCATGGTCCTTACGGAGTCCCCAGCATCCACTAGGACGTCAGAGAAAATAAGAATTTACTCACCGGTAATTCTATTTCTCGTAGTCCGTAGTGGATGCTGGGCGCCCATCCCAAGTGCGGATTGTCTGCAATACTTGTAAATAGTTATTGTTACACAAATCGGGTTGTTATTGCGAGCCATCTGTTCAGAGGCTCCGTTGTTATCATACTGTTAACCGGGGTTCCTATCACGAGTTGTACGGTGTGATTGGTGTGGCTGGTATGAGTCTTACCCGGGATTCAAAATCCTTCCTTATTGTGTCCGCTCTTCCGGGCACAGTGTCCTAACTGAGGCTTGGAGGAGGGTCATAGGGGGAGGAGCCAGTGCACACCAGGTAGTCCTAAAGCTTTCTTTAGATGTGCCCAGTCTCCTGCGGAGCCGTCTATTCCCCATGGTCCTTACGGAGTCCCCAGCATCCACTACGGACTACGAGAAATAGAATTACCGGTGAGTAAATTCTTATTTCTCTGACTTCCTAGTGGATGCTGGGAACTCCGTAAGGACCATGGGGAATAGCGGCTCCGCAGGAGACTGGGCACAAAAGTAAAAGCTTTCTGACTAGCTGGTGTGCACTGGCTCCTCCCCCTATGACCCTCCTCCAAGCCTCAGTTAGATTTTTGTGCCCGGCCGAGAAGGGTGCATGCTAGGTAGCTCTCCAGAGCTGCTTAGAGTAAAAGTTTTAAATAGGTTTTTTTATTTTCAGTGAGACCTGCTGGCAACAGGCTCACTGCATCGTGGGACTAAAGGGAGAAGAAGCGAACTCACCTGCATGCAGAGTGGATTGGGCTTCTTGGCTACTGGACATTAGCTCCAGAGGGACGATCACAGGTTCAGCCTGGATGGGTCCCGGAGCCGCGCCGCCGGCCCCCTTACAGAGCCAGAAGAGCGAAGAGGTCCGGAAAAATCGGCGGCAGAAGACGTTCCTGTCTTCAATAAGGTAGCGCACAGCACTGCAGCTGTGCGCCATTGCTCTCAGCACACTTCACACTCCGGTCACTGAGGGTGCAGGGCGCTGGGGGGGAGCGCCCTGAGACGCAATAAAACATGTTTTAAACCTTATATGGCTAAAGAAATGCATCACATATAGCTCCTGGGCTATATGGATGCATTTAACCCCTGCCAGTTTTCCTAAAAAAAAGCGGGAGAAAAGGCCGCCGAAAAGGGGGCGGAGCCTATCTCCTCAGCACACAAGCGCCATTTTCCCTCACAGCTCCGCTGGAAGGACGGCTCCCTGACTCTCCCCTGCAGTCCTGCTACAGAATCAGGGTAAAACAAGAGAGGGGGGGCACTAATTGGCAGAAAATACATATACAGCAGCTATAGAAGGGAGAAACACTTATATAAGGTTATCCCTGCATATATATAGCGCTCTGGTGTGTGCTGGCAAACTCTCCCTCTGTCTCCCCAAAGGGCTCGTGGGGTCCTGTCCTCTATCAGAGCATTCCCTGTGTGTGTGCTGTGTGTCGGTACGATTGTGTCGACATGTATGAGGAGGAAAATGATGTGGAGGCGGAGCAATTGCCTGTAATAGTGATGTCACCCCCTAGGGAGTCGACACCTGACTGGTTGGTAGTATGGAAGGAATTACGTGACAGTGTCAGCACTTTGCAAAAAACTGTTGACGACATGAGACAGCCGGCAAATCAGTTAGTGCCTGTCCAGGCGTCTCAAACACCGTCAGGGGCTCTAAAGCGCCCGTTACCTCAGATGGTCGACACAGACCCAGACACGGATACTGACTCCAGTGTCGACGGTGACGAGACAAACGTAATGTCCAGTAGGGCCACACGTTACATGATCACGGCAATGAAGGAGGCTTTGAACATTTCTGATACTACAAGTACCACAGAAAGGGGTATTATGTGGGGTGTGAAAAAACTACCCATAGTTTTTCCTGAATCAGATGAATTAAACAAGTGGCGTTACCGTCTCCTGATACGGCCGCCCTCAAGGAACCAGCTGATAGAAAGCTGGAAAATATCCTAAAAGGTATATACACACATACTGGTGTTATACTACGACCAGCAATCGCCTCAGCCTGGATGTGCAGCGCTGGAGTGGCTTGGTCGGATTCCCTGACTGAAAATATTGATACCCTGGATAGGGACAGTATATTATTGACTATAGAGCATTTAAAGGATGCATTACTATATATGCGAGATGCACAGAGGGATATTTGCACCCTGGCATCAAGAGTAAGTGCGTAGTCCATTTCTGCCAGAAGAAGTTTATGGACACGACAGTGGTCAGGTGATGCGGATTCCAAACGGCATATGGAAGTTTTGCCGTATAAAGGGGAGGAGTTATTTGGGGTCGGTCTGTCAGACCTGGTGGCCACGGCGACGGCTGGAAAATCCACCTTTTTACCCCAGGTCACCTCTCAGCAGAAAAAGACACCGTCTTTTCAAACTCAGTCCTTTCGTCCCCATAAGGGCAAGCGGGCAAAAGGCCACTCATTTCTGCCCCGGGGCAGAGGAAGGGGAAAAAGACTGCAGCAGGCAGCCTCTTCCCAGGATCAGAAGCCCTCCCCCGCTTCTGCCAAGTCTTCAGCATGACGCTGGGGCTTTACAAGCGGACTCAGGCACGGTGGGGGCCCGTCTCAAAAATTTCAACGCGCAGTGGGCTCACTCGCAAGTGGACCCCTGTATCCTGCAGGTAGTATCACAGGGGTACAAATTGGAATTCGAGACGTCTCCCCCTCGCCGGTTCCTGAAGTCTGCTCTACCAACGTCTCCCTCCGACAGGGAGGCAGTATTGGAAGCTATTCACAAGCTGTATTCCCAGCAGGTGATAATCAAGGTACCCCTCCTACAACAGGGAAAGGGGTATTATTCCACGCTGTTTGTGGTACCGAAGCCGGACGGCTCGGTGAGACCGATTTTAAATCTGAAATCATTGAACACTTACATAAAAAGGTTCAAATTCAAGATGGAATCACTCAGAGCAGTGATAGCGAACCTGGAAGAAGGGGACTATATGGTGTCTCTGGACATCAAAGATGCTTATCTCCATGTCCCAATCTACCCTTCTCACCAAGGGTACCTCAGGTTTGTGGTACAGAACTGTCATTATCAGTTTCAGACGCTGCCGTTTGGATTGTCCACGGCACCGCGGGTCTTTACCAAGGTAATGGCCGAAATGATGATTCTTCTTCGAAGAAAAGGCGTCTTAATTATCCCTTACTTGGACGATCTCCTGATAAGGGCAAGATCCAGGGAACAGTTAGAGGTCGGAGTAGCACTATCTCAGGTGGTGCTACGTCAGCACGGGTGGATTCTAAATATTCCAAAATCGCAGCTGATTCCAACAACACGTCTACTGTTCCTAGGGATGATTCTGGACACAGTCCAGAAAAAGGTGTTTCTCCCGGAGGAGAAGGCCAGGGAGTTATCCGAGCTAGTCAGGAACCTCCTGAAACCAGGACAAGTGTCAGTGCATCAATGCACAAGGGTCCTGGGAAAGATGGTGGCTTCTTACGAAGCGATTCCATTCGGAAGATTCCATGCAAGAACTTTTCAGTGGGATCTGCTGGACAAATGGTCCGGATCGCATCTTCAGATGCATCAGCGGATAACCCTATCTCCAAGGACAAGGGTGTCTCTCCTGTGGTGGTTGCAGAGTGCTCATCTTCTAGAGGGCCGCAGATTCGGCATTCAGGACTGGATTCTGGTGACCACGGATGCCAGCCTGAGAGGCTGGGGAGCAGTCACACAGGGAAGAAATTTCCAGGGCTTGTGGTCAAGCATGGAAACGTCTCTTCGCATAAATATCCTGGAACTAAGGGCAATTTACAATGCCCTAAGCCAAGCAAGGCCTCTGCTTCAGGGTCAGTCGGTATTGATCCAATCGGACAACATCACGGCAGTCGCCCACGTAAACAGACAGGGCGGCACAAGAAGCAGGAGGGCAATGGCAGAAGCTGCAAGGATTCTTCGCTGGGCGGAAAATCATGTGATAGCACTGTCAGCAGTGTTCATTCCGGGAGTGGACAACTGGGAAGCAGACTTCCTCAGCAGACACGACCTCCACCCGGGAGAGTGGGGACTTCATCCAGAAGTCTTCCACATGATTGTAAACCGTTGGGAAAAACCAAAGGTGGACATGATGGCGTCCCGCCTCAACAAAAAACTAGACAGGTATTGCGCCAGGTCAAGGGACCCTCAGACAATAGCTGTGGACGCTCTGGTAACACCGTGGGTGTACCAGTCAGTGTATGTGTTCCCTCCTCTGCCTCTCATACCCAAGGTATTGAGAATTATAAGACGGAGAGGAGTAAGAACTATACTCGTGGCTCCGGATTGGCCAAGAAGGACTTGGTACCCGGAACTTCAAGAGATGCTCACAGAGGACCCGTGGCCTCTACCTCTAAGAAGGGACCTGCTCCAGCAGGGACCTTGTCTGTTCCAAGACTTACCGCGGCTGCGTTTGACGGCATGGAGGTTGAACGCCGGATCCTGAAGGAAAAAGGCATTCCAGATGAAGTCATCCCTACCCTGGTCAAGGCCAGAAAGGATGTAACCGCAAAACATTATCACCGCATTTGGCGAAAATATGTTGCGTGGTGTGAGGCCAAGAAGGCCCCTACAGAGGAATTTCAACTGGGTCGTTTCCTGCATTTCCTGCAAACAGGACTATCTATGGGCCTAAAATTAGGGTCCATTAAGGTTCAAATTTCGGCCCTGTCGATCTTCTTCCAAAAAGAACTGGCTTCAGTGCCTGAAGTTCAGACGTTTGTCAAAGGGGTACTGCATATACAGCCTCCTTTTGTGCCTCCAGTGGCACCTTGGGATCTCAGTGTAGTGTTGAGTCTCCTAAAATCACATTGGTTTGAACCACTCACCACTGTGGAATTGAAATATCTCACATGGAAAGTGGTCATGCTGTTAGCCCTGGCTTCAGCCAGGCGTGTCTCAGAATTGGCGGCTTTGTCATATAAAAGCCCTTACCTAATTTTTCATTCAGACAGGGCAGAACTGAGGACTCGCCCTCAATTTCTCCCTAAGGTGGTTTCAGCGTTTCACATGAACCAGCCTATTGTGGTGACTGCGGCTACTAGGGACTTGGAGGACTCCACGTTGCTGGACGTAGTCAGGGCCCTGAAAATATATGTTTCCAGGACGGCTGGAGTCAGAAAATCTGACTCGCTGTTTATCCTGTATGCACCCAACAAGCTGGGTGCTCCTGCTTCTAAGCAGATGATTGCTCGTTGGATTTGTAGTACAATTCAGCTTGCACATTCTGTGGCAGGCCTGCCACAGCCAAAATCTGTAAAAGCCCATTCCACAAGGAAAGTGGGCTCATCTTGGGCGGCTGCCCGAGGGGTCTCGGCTTTACAACTTTGCCGAGCAGCTACTTGGTCAGGGGCAAACACGTTTGCTAAATTTTACAAATTTGATACCCTGGCTGAGGAGGACCTGGAGTTCTCTCATTCGGTGCTGCAGAGTCATCCGCACTCTCCCGCCCGTTTGGGAGCTTTGGTATAATCCCCATGGTCCTTACGGAGTTCCCAGCATCCACTAGGACGTCAGAGAAAATAAGAATTTACTTACCGATAATTTTATTTCTCGTAGTCCGTAGTGGATGCTGGGCGCCCATCCCAAGTGCGGATTGTCTGCAATACTTGTATATAGTTATTGTTACAAAAATCGGGTTATTGCTGTAGTGAGCCATCTTTTCAGAGGCTCCTACGTTTATCATACTGTTAACTGGGTTCAGATCACAAGTTGTACGGTGTGATTGGTGTGGCTGGTATGAGTCTTACCCGGGATTCAAGATCCTTCCTTATTATGTACGCTCGTCCGGGCACAGTATCCTAACTGAGGCTTGGAGGAGGGTCATAGGGGGAGGAGCCAGTGCACACCAGCTAGTCAGAAAGCTTTTACTTTTGTGCCCAGTCTCCTGCGGAGCCGCTATTCCCCATGGTCCTTACGGAGTACCCAGCATCCACTACGGACTACGAGAAATAGATTTACCGGTGAGTAAAATCTTATTTTTTCATTCCTCCTTTTATGATTCAGTGATTTACAATTCACGATGGTTTCCAATTAACAAGTTTAATCTCTGTGGAAAAGAATAATTATTGTACAGTGACATTTGAACAGTGTCCCTGGATTTCAGCATCGAAATCTATTATCTTGGTGTCATTTACATGTTTGGTTAAAACCACTTATTTCCCTCCATAATTACATGTCACAATTTGTTTCCACTCGGAGCTCAGGTTTATACTGTAATTAAGCGACAGAAGAGAAATCCCAGCCCCGAATTAACATGTAATGAATGTTTTGGTAGAAAAAGAGACGGCTTGAGATTACACACATGTAGTTATTATTCAGGGGTGCTGGTGTGAACTATAAATAACATGATCTCTGACATCACGAGTGCGGGCCAGTCATTGTTAAATTATAATAAATGATACAATATAATTTAACAGTTGGCCTGAAAATACTGTATATCATTGTGTACCGTGTTTTGCCATTGGGCTTATGAACAACAACAACAAAGGAAAATGCCACGTTCAGCCACGTTGACTGACCGCTGACACTGTTTAAAGTAGATTTTGCCCAGATTGTGATACTTGCTGCAGTATTTATTGACCCCCGTTGCCCTTTATGGAAGGGACACCGTACTTCAGCTTTCATAGCCTCCTATTTGTCACTTTGCTTTTTCCCAGTGGGGGACACACGGCTGCAGGTGTAAGGCAGCGACCAATTGTAACCCAAGAATATTGGGAGCTGAAGAGTAATTACATTTTTTAATTTTTTGTAAAACCATTTTCACCTGCCAAGTTATCTGATCCACTTTGTCGGAGTCCATCCTCTGGGACATCCTCCTCGCTATGGACCCTATTCAGGTTGGATCGCAACTCGCGATCCAACTGCAAAAGAATATGATGATGATACGGGCGCATGCGCAGGGCCAGTTTTGCGCATGCGCCTGCATTTACTGAGGGAGGGGGTGGCAATGCTCCGTTTCCTAGGCGGAGATGAGACATTGCAGGGGCGGCGACAGTCAAACAGGGCTGCGTGTGACGTAACGCAGCAGCTCCAATCAAAAAGATGGCGGTGGCTCTCCTGCCATTGCAGCCAAACTGCGCCGGCAGGAGGCTTCCCTACTTTTGGGCGGCTTTGCCCTGCGATGGGCGGCCCCCCAGCATGCGACTCAAAGGATTGCAAATTCGGCTAAAAAGCACAATGTGCAGTCCTTACTGTATAGGGTCCTATGTACTGTCGGGACTGAAACTGAGCCACCACAAAGTAGGACCCGACCACACTGACTAGGCTGAGCCTAGAGATATTTTATGATTGACCCCCATTCACCCGCAGTTCTGCACGCCAGTGTTGTGTATGACGTGCTCATTCACTATTCACATTGGGGCTTTTACGTCACAAACTCGGATCATAGAAAGAGTACAATGAAATGTGGGAGAATGGAGAGCTAAGCACTTTGTCAGGCTCCGGCCTAGTTAGATGCTTGGGTCCCACCTTGTGGTGGCCAGGTTTTATCTGATGTCCCACCTGTGTAGAGCAGTAGTTCCCAGACTCGGTCCTCAGGACCCCCACACAGCTAACGTTTTCCAGGTCACCTGGCTGGGGCACAGGTGTATTCATTACTGACTAACACATTTTAAAACATCGACAGGCGGAGCTAATTATTTCACTTGTGATTCTGTGAGGAGACCTGGAAAACATGCACTGTTTGGGGTCTTGAGGACTGAGTTTGGGAACCTGTGGTGTAGAGGAGGAATGTTAGGGAGGTACCCCCAACAAACTGGAATGGCTGGATTACTAAATACTTTATTTCCATTTATTGATTTTAAAGTTGGAGACAAATGGAAACAACCATTTCTTTTATAGATTGATTAGCTCCTTATGGGAAGATGTATCAAACCTTGGAGAGAGAAAGTAAATAGTTTGCGATGACGCATCTAATGTGCATCATGTAGTGTGTACGCAGTCTTAGCCCATAACAGGTAACTACTCAGAGAGAAGATGGGACAAGTAATGTAATGAAGGGCATTGTTTTACCTAATAGTTATTTGGGGGGAGTACTGTTTGTGGTACCAGGGGCACCTCTTTTGCACCCACCTTTTCTTGACGGTTCACAAGAGTCCCCACGTTAAATATTTTACTGTTCTGTTTAGCAATCCGTTTTTCTTTTTTGTTTTGTTTTTTAACCAACAATATTACTACAATTATTTTTACCTAGAGAGAAATCCGTGTTTGTGGTAGGGGGATGTGTTTAATTTGCTGACAGTCGGGCAACCAGTGGTCAGGATACAAATGCCGCAATCCCGTCAGCCGACAATGCCGCTAGCCGGAATCCTGGTGCAACAGGGCTATTCCCACTCGTGGGTGTCCACGACACTCATAGAGTGGGAACAGATCCTGTGGCGAGCCTGCAAGGGAACTCTTAGAGCTCGCCCCACTGCCAGCGTTTTGGTGGGCGGGATGCCAATGTTGGAATATCGACAGCTGGCATCCCGTCTACTGTTAAAACCTACTGAATCCGTGGTAGGGAATGTCCAGCCCTACAAGGAAATCTCAAGGTCTATTTATTATGACTGAGTGAGTAGTTTGTGTCACTTCGAGGTGCTTTTTTTTCCTTCTCATTAACAAGTTTGTTTACTTTAAATATAATTACAGAAGAGAAAACAAATATAAACACAGGACCCACAAAATGTAAATAAAGAAGTAGGAAGTACTGTAGCAACAAGTTCCAAATAGCGTTCCAGTTGTAGAAAATCATCCATGGACTTGTCCCTCTGGTATTACTGCTCATGTCTGCTTTGAAGACTGCTCCATTTGTCATCGGGCCACTGTTGCTGGTGTGGACTAACTCTAGGTACTTCACCTGCCCCTTGGTTTCTCCTTCCTGTCGGAGTGTGAGTAGAACGGCTGAAAAGATCATGTGCGGTGTAGTGCTGGAGCCGCTTATGTCTTTCCTCTGTACTAGTATCGCGATATAAGAGATCAGCAGCGCTTCTACTCACCCACTGGTAAAGGCCTTCTACACCTATTCTGGGGCTTTGTAGGCTTGATTACTATGATTGTTACCAGGATTCTATCTGCTTCTGCTTTAAGGGAATGGTCTTTAATGTCCCAAGTCACCTTTTAAATCCCTTAACATTGCTCAGAAGACATGTAGATTTGAAAGACTTTTTTCTATAGTGGGATGGAGCTTAACCCTCCTTCATATATCAATTGTTATTTTACTCTTCCCAGCAACTACTTGGTTTGCCGACTTCTCCTGTGTGGACTCTTGCCCCTTATTCCTTGTTCCCTAATCCTGTTACCTCCCCTCTTATGTAATTTCCTCTCTCCCACGGTTCCTTCTTACCAGTAGACAAGGAACCTAACTTCACCCTCAGGATATTGCAATTTATTTACTAGGATACTGTCACAGACTAAAGCAACCACCTGTTCTGTCTACTAATGATTACACTCCCCAGTATCTCACACGTTGACAATTCGTTCTCAAATTCTGCCACTACAAGTAATTGGTTCAGGAGCAACTCACTCCAAGTAGGAAGCCTTAACTTCTCCCTACATAACTACAATTACACCTTAAGTCCATCCCAGTTATCGTTACCCAAATGATAACACGTAGTACAGACCTGTAGGAGGCCAATCCCGAGCCATTTTTTCAGTCCTGGGAATCGGGATTGAACGCTGCCCGGGATTGAAAAAACAAAGTGGTTTCCTAATCCCTAAATCCCCGGGATAAGAAGGCCCAGTCCCGGGATTGAATCCAGGGCAATTTTTGGCCATAATCCAGGGATCCCGCCGATCTCGGGATCGGCCACCATACCTGTAGCTTTGATTGGACTAATCCACATTGGCAAAATGGATGCGAAAAGAATCACAAAGACCAAAGTTATTAAATGAAGTTTAATATGAGAAAATGCTCACAATGCTTAGAGGATATTTAAAAACAACTAATAAAAATGACATACAAAGATAGTTTTAGGCAAATAATTTTCTTATAAAAATAAAAGGAAAAAATGAACAGAAATGTTTCACTTACCTGATCCTGTTTTTTCTGGGTGACAGTCTGGAGCAATTCCCGATTGGTGCCAAAGGATTGTACAAAGTTTTGTAGGTAGGATAAGGTATTTATCCTTACCTGAGTGTCCGTACCTGCGGGTTACCTTGCTTTTGGCACTAGCCAGTTTCTGTGTCTATGCAGAGGAAGCGTAAAACAACTGTCGTGGGGTAGAATAAAAGACTTCAAACATATTATACTGTATCTCTGCACGTGTACATCGGAGAAGGATAATATTAGATTAAAGTAATACAGCATCTCATTATGAACAAATATATAGGAGACATGAATACATTATGATGCGGCCTTCAAAGTATATGATATTATCTAATTTATTTCATTTGACATGGCTGGAGGGGTCTTTTTGAATAAGATTAGGGTCTGTGACGTTTCACAGATATTCAAGGAATGTGGGGAGTGGAATAACATATTGGGTGGAATTCAATTGTAATTTGCGACAGCAGATGGCGCTCAAATGGAGCTATTAATTTGTCGCTACACTCGGGCGCGATCGGTTGCCGGCGCAGATTTTTTCAACTCGCACCCCCAGGAAGTGTGAGCTGAAATGTGTGGTAAGATACCTGTTTGGGCACCCAAACTGCACTTTTTGGGTTCGCGCCCATTAGTTTAGTCGAGTTTAGCTGCTTTATGTGGCTAAACCCAACACTAATGGTGCGATAACAGGGATTGCCCCTGTGATCTCCCGTCACTTTAGACTAGAGATTGGGCGCGATAACAATTCAATTCCCCCCCATTTTATGAAAACTGACATATTGGTAATAAGACTTTTTTATGACCTTAATCATAAACCTCTATCTGTTCCATGATCTAGCGAGCATCTGGTTGCCCCTTTTTCTGTAAGCAGGCGATGGGAGAGAAATGGCCACTATGAAATGCAAGTGTACAAGTAAATACACTTATTCTCATGTGATATACGCTTTTCCATCAAAATGTTTATACTTGCCCGGGTTTAATGGCTCTGTGGGATGGAGAAAATGGGGCTCTTCATCCTTTTTGGTGAGTGTTGGCCTCTGGGCAAAGCAATGCATTGGGGTCCCTACCCATTTCCCCAGCGGTAAGGGTGGGAGGTGCTATCAGCAGCAGCTTGAAGTCCCGCAGGCGGTAGGGGGTGTTCTATTTTCCGCTCAGCATGTAGGACCTGAAGCAGTAATTTCTATTAGTTACTGCTATACTGCCACTTGAAATTTATGAACATTAAGCCTGATCCACTATCCATCTCTCCCCTGTATATTACACACCCCCTACCACCCTGAAAATCAGGTACCGGGGGGTCCTTCATTCAGCCCAATGCCTCCTTCTACAGTTTCGTGTTCTCCAGCTTCATCTCCCACTATCTGCGCAGTTTTACTTCCTGTAAATAGATTTCTTAGCTTTAAATTGGATAAAAAACTAGAGAGTCCCACCTTTCAGGAGGCACTGGGGACTTGGGATCGGAGTTCAGAAGCCAGAGCAATCCACCGACAAAAATATTAAACTGTATGGTGCTGGAGCAGGGACCAGCTGCTGGAAGGCTGATTTCTCCTGCAGGGTCTACAGGTTATCCACAGGATAACATTGGGATATGAGGTAGCGACAGCGGATTGGCACCAAACAATCAAAGCTTTCAACCTCCCAGAATGCAATGAGTCCGTCCCTATATCCCCGCCTCCTGGCTCAGTCAATTCAGTTTTTTGTTTGGAACAGAAGGAGCTGGACCATGGTCAGTGGGCTGCTGGTTTTTAGAAGCCGTAAGCTTATTTTAATTTTATAGTCTTACAATTTTTTTGAGCGATCTTTTTAAAAAGCGAGACACAGCTGCACTGTTTTCTGGATGGGGACTACCGAACAATCGCTGACGAGGCTGCTACCTTTGGTGCACCAGCACTAGGCCTCAGGGAACATAGGCTCCAGGGGTAGTATGAGGCCGCGATCCCTAGAGTTGATGTCAGCGGTGGGGAGTAATACGCTCTCTTGGTCGCCCCTCCCCTGGTTCATGACCAGTAACCTCAGAGTTTCCAGCCATGAACGGAGTTCCCGCTTCCGTCTGAGACACTGTGTATCTAAAAGGACCCAGTCGCAGCATAGGCAGCTGTATGACTGGTGCGTCGGTGTACACTTGGGTGTCTGTGTTCACTGTAGGTTCACGGGGCGATTGTGTACACTTATAGCATCTGGATCCACTCAGCGTTCACTAACGTATTGATCGATCCTGGAAGCGGGGTGAAGTCTCCCTGTATCCCACTCTCCTGAGCCGGATGATACAGCACTAAGTATCTACCTTTGGTACGAATAATTGGATGAGTGCCTGATGCATATGAGTTTGTAAATTATTGCTGCTGT
Source organism: Pseudophryne corroboree (assembly GCF_028390025.1). Lineage (NCBI taxonomy): Eukaryota > Metazoa > Chordata > Amphibia > Anura > Myobatrachidae > Pseudophryne > Pseudophryne corroboree. The sequence goes on from NC_086454.1 coordinate 294,878,950, forward strand.
TTCTTTCGCTGTGCGACTGAATACGTCTAAACTCGTATGTAATGGATATGCAGGAATATGTTTCTCCTACATACTTGAAATGTATCTGTAGTTGATTATGTGCTCATATTGCTTATTATACTAATGTATAACCTGTGACTGATTGCTAGGGTGATTGCTGATTTTCTGTCAGTTTCTGTGTATTCTGATCCTCAATGCTGGTGCAAAGCATGGAGTGATTGGATTGTATGTCACTAACAAATTTTAAAGTGATTGCAGTAACTATTTGTGCAGTTAACACTGTAAAGGTGTGTGATTTATTTATCATGTTTAAGAGAGGCAAGGGTGAGGAGGATACATTCTACACAGCAGCACCAATACTCATGTCATGTTTGTCTTGCAAAGCTGGATTAACCTCTCAGGATCTGGTTCAAAATGGATTATGTGCAAATAGTTTTAGCTTTCACCAAAGCCTATTGAATAATCCGAGGCAGGCACAGGTTCAAGTTGAACCCCCATGGGCTACTTTTGCACAGACATTATCCAGTAAAGCTGAGCGGATAATGCCAGCTCCTATACCAGGGATAGGTTACCCTGTTAACCCTTACAGGCAAAATTCCACCCGAGGGTTATCACATCCAGTACAGGAATCGGCAGCCTCTCAACAAAAACAGGCTGAAAGGCCGGTGGTAAGTAAATCACAGACATGAAACAACATCTTCACAATCTACACATGTTTCAGATGAGGACTCATCGGAGGATGAGGACTCATCGCACTCAGGGTCTGCATACAGAGACGAGAAGGAAGGCCTCCGCTCAGTGGACATTCCTGAGCTAATTAGTGCTATGAAAGCCATTCTATCCTTAGAGGAGTCAGCAGAGCCTTTGTTAAAATCTAAGGGACCTGTGTTTAAACTTCCCAAAATAGTTAGGACTGAGTTTCCTTGGTCAGAACAGCTGACGGAAATTATGCAAGATGCTTGGGATACACCCAGTAAGAAGTTTAGAATTCCAAGGAAATAGAATTCCCATTATCCTCTTCCGGCTGGGGACTGTTTAAAAAGGGAGGTGGTTCCCAAAGTAGATACGCATGTCATCCGATTGGTGCGAATCTGCATTACCTCTGCCTTCAACATCATTAAATGATGTCACAGATAGGAAAATAGATGATTTTATTAAAACCATTTTCTCCTTGTCTGGGGCAATCATAAGACCAGCCATGGCTTCAGCGTGGATGGCAAAAGCAGTGGCAGCCTGGGCTGATGCATTGGAGGATGACCTTTCAATGGCATCTAGAGAGCAAAAATCCCATTTTGCACACATCAAACAGGCAGCTATTTTTATGGAAGAAGCAACCTTGGATATGGGTACAATTGCCTCTCAGGCATCAGCCTCAGCAGTAGCAGCTCGCAGATCGGTTTGGCTACGTATATGGAAAACCGACTCAGAATCCAAGAAGGTTCTGGAGTTTTTGCCTTTTTACTGGAGATATTCTTTTTGGTAAAGAATTAAACAGTATTTTATAGTCAGAAGCCGACTCCGAGAAAGTGAAGTTTCCTTCCACACACAAATCCAAGACTAGCTTTCCAGCTTTTCAGCCCTTTCGGACTCAAGGAAAAGCAAAAGGAAATGGCAAACAGTCTCAATCTGACAAGTCTGGTAACACTAAAAAAAAAGCATTGGGCTACCAGAGGGCGGCTTCCAAATCAGAAGATAAGCCATCAGCCTGATGGTGCGGGACTCCACCTGGGGAACCCCAGAGTGGGAGGCCGACTTCTTCAGTTTGCACAGATCTGGCAGCAGTCTTACACAGATGCCTAGGTGCAAGAAGCGGTATCTCATGGTTATGCGTTTGCTTTCAAGAAACACCCTCTTTTTTGTACCAGCCCGTCTTCAGTGGAAACGAAGGCCAGGGCTTTGCAAGAGGCAGTTCAGAAGTTGCTTCAGTCAGGAGTGATAATTCCAGTTCCTCCTGCACAACGAAGACAAGGTTTTTATTCCAACCTGTTTCTAGTCCAGAAGCCAAATGGGTCGTTCCGGCCCATACTCAATCTCAAAGTGCTGAACAAGTATATTTGGGTGCCTCGGTTTCATATGGAGACTTTACATTATTCTGGCTATGGAGCCGGAGGATTTTATCGTATCCCTGGATATCCAGGACACTTACCTTCATGTTCCTATAGCACTGTCCCATCAGTGCTATCTCAGGTTTGCTATCCTCCAGCAACCTTTTCAGTTTCAGGCCCTACTATTTGGACTGGCCACAGCTCCCAGAGTGTTCACCAAAATGATGGTGGTAATGGCATCTTATCTCACAGTTGGCTCATAAATTGGGCAAAGTCATCCCTGGTTCCGTCACAACGGATGACTCACTTGAGGATTGTGTTGGATTCGAGTCTTCAGAGAGTAATTTTACCTCTGAACAAAATATCCAAAATTCAGTCAAGGATTCAGGAGCTTCTACACAGTCTAAAGGTATCCATTCATGCAGCAATGTGTGTGATGGGCTTGATGGTGTCGACAATTGACATGGTGGAGTATGGTCAGTTCCACTTGAGGCCTCAGCAACATCTGATCCTTTCCAAATGGAATGGTTTTCATCAGACAATAAAATGCAGACTATGGTCCTTCCTCTGGAAGTAAGGAAGTCATTAGCCTGGTGGCTACAGACATCCCATCTGGACAAAGGGAGACCCTTTTGGATATCAGATTGGGAAATTTTGACAACGGATGTCAGCCTTCAGTGCTGGGGAGCGGTGTCAGGAAGGAGTTGCTTCAAGGGGCAGTGGACCAAGGAAGAAAGTTGCCTGCCAATAAATATATTGGAACTATATAACTAAATATATATGGCACTTATTCAGGCAAAGGACATCCTTCAGGGGAAACCAGTCCAAATCCGCTCGGACAACGCAACGGCAGTAGCGTACATCAACCATCAGGGAGGAACTCACGAAAACTTGAACGTCAGTGGCGTAAATCTCGTATTTCAAGTGACTTCCTCACATATAAGACTGTCTACCATATAAAAATGCCCTGGACACTTCCAATCAAACATATTTCCAAACTCTTATCTCTGCTCAAGCCTCTAACCCCAAACGACTCTTTAATACATTTAAATCACTTCTGAATCCTTCCGCACCTACCCCACCCGCCACTATCAAGGCACAGGATCTTGCTTCCTACTTCAAGGAGAAGATTGATAAGATTCTAGATGAAATGGTATGCTCTTCGGCAGCCAGTGACCTGCTCCGTTCTTTACCTGAACCCTCTGGCACTCTTTCTTCATTTGATCCCACAAATGAAGATGAAGTATCATCACTCTTCTCATCCTGCTTCTCTACTACCTCTCCTCTTGATCCTTTACCCTCACAAATAAGTAAAGCTCTGTCTCTGGTGCTCATCCCTACCTTAACTAACATCTGTAATCTCTCTCTCTCTACTGGTATTTTTCCTTCACTCTTCAAGCATGCAGTGATTACTCCCATTTAAAAAAAAACAAAATTCTGACCCTAATGCTCTCTCAAACTACCGCCCTATCTCTCAGCTCCCTTGTTTCTCTAAGCTGCTTGAGAGACTTGCCTACACTCGACTCACACACTTTCTTAACTCATACACTTTGTTGGACCCACTCCAGTCAGGCTTCCGTTCCCAACATTCCACAGAGACAGCACTGACTAAAGTGGTTAATGATTTGGTCACTACGAAGTCTAAAGGCCACTACTCACTACTTATTCTTCTAGATCTATCTGCTGCATTTGACAATGTAGACCACTCTCTTCTCATGCAGACACTACAATCCCTAGGTCTTAAAGACACAGCCCTTTCTTGGTTCCTATCGTACCTATCTAATCGCTCCTTCAGTGTTCGCTTCTCTGAATCTACCTCCTCTTCGTTACCTCTTTCAGTTGGAGTACCGCAAGTCTCAGTCTTGGGTCCTCTGCTTTTCTCTATCTATACCTCATCTCTTGGTAAACTAATCAGCTCTTTTGGTTTTCAGTATCATCTGTACGCAGATGATACTCAAATCTACCTATCCTCCCCTGACTTGTCCCTATCTGTACTGGACAGTGTCACTGAATGCCTTTCTGCCATTTCATCCTGGATGACATCTCGCCACCTCAAACTGAATATTTCAAAGACAGAGTTAATTATATTTCCACCAGCCAATAGTAGGTACCAACCTGATATCTCTATCACTGTTGAAAACTCGACTATCTACCCTACCCCACAAGCTCGCTGCCTACGTGTCATCCTTGACTCTGATCTGTCCTTTGTTCCCCACATTCAATCTGTCTCAAGATCATGTTACATGCATCTAAAAAACATATCCAAAATACGACCATACCTTACACAAGACACTGCTAAAACTCTAATCCACGCTCTCATTATCTCCCGCATTGATTATTGCAATAGTCTCCTAACTGGTCTTCCCAAAACGAGACTCTCACCACTACAATCCATTCTGAATGCAGCGGCGAGGCTTATCTTCCTCGCTAGACGTTCATCATCTGCAGATCCACTCTGTCAGTCCCTCCATTGGTTACCTGTACTCTACCGCATTCAATATAAAATACTTTTACTCACACACAAGGCCATTAACCAAACTGCACCAACGTACATCACTTCGCTTATCACAAAATATCTCCCAACCCGACCTCTTCGCTCTTCACAAGACCTGCGTCTCTCATCCACACTCATTACTCGCTCCCACTCACGACTGCAGGACTTTCATCGGGCTGCACCCACTCTGTGGAATGCCCTACCACGCACAATAAGACTCTCCTCTAGTCTCCAAACCTTCAAGCGTTCCCTGAAAACTCACCTCTTTAGGCAAGCGTATCAAATTCCAGAACCGCCCACATAACTTTCATAAGCCTTCCTATCAAATTGCATCCACTCTGTACAGTCCACACACATCCTCACATGTCTTCTCATTCTATGCAATAGATAGGCATATGTACACAAGGAAAGGTGCTATTTCCCTATAGATTGTAAGCTTGCGAGCAGGGCCTTCCTACCTCTGTGACTGTTATCACCCAGTTTGTTATTGTTATTTCAAATTGTAAAGCGCAACGGAATTTGCTGCGCTATATAAGAAACTGTTAATAAATAAATAAATAATAAACTCGCAGCCAAAACGCAATGAAGGAGGTAAGTCACACGTTAAAGTGGGCAGAACTTTATCATTCAGCCTTGTCCGCAGTATTCATTCCGGGAGTCCTAAACTGGGAAGCGGATTTTCTCAGTTGACACACCATTCATGCAAACGAAAGGGCTTTACACCCCGAGGTCTTCCAAATTCAAGTGGGGGTTACCGGAGATAGATCTCATGGCGTCCCGTCAAAACAACAAAGTTCCTGCATACTGGTCAAGAACAAGGGATCCCAAAGCGATCTTTGTCGATGCCCTGTCAGTGAGATGGGACTTTTGTCTGGCCTATGCGTTTCCACCAATCGCCCTGTCACCTAGGGTGATGCGAAAGGCAAAACAAGGAAGGGGCGCCGTGATACTAATAGCTCCGGCTTGGCCCAGAAGACATTGGTACACAGATCTGTAAAGGCTGTCGATGGATGTTCCATTCCTGCTTCCTCAACGTCCAGATCTACTGACTCGTGGTCCTTGCTATCACAAGCACCTGGATCGACTGTCTTTGATGGCTTGGCTCTCGAGACTTCCATCCTGAAAGCAAGAGGATTCTCACAACATTGCAAGGAAACCTTCCTCCGCTCGCATTATCACAGAATATGGCAAGCCTATATTTAATGGTGCAGAGACCGGAAATTTGATACTACGTTTTTCAGAGTTTCCAGAGTCCTAGCATTCCTTCAGGCAGGAATGAACAAAGGTCTAAGGGTGGCTTCCTTGAGAGTGCAAGTATCAGCATTGACTGTATGGTTCCAAAAGAAGAAGAAAATTACTAACCTACAGGATATGCTGCACATTCAACCTCCTTTTGTTCCTCATACAGTGTCTTGGGATTTAAGTTTAGTTCTAAAGGTCCTTCAAGTTGCCCCATTTGAACCACTAAAACGAGTGGATCTTAAATGGTTGACAGCTAAAGTTCCATTTCTACTGGCTATTGCTTCAGCTAGAAGAGTTTCAGATTTAGAGGCATTGTTATGTCACCCTCCTTTTCTGATTTTTTTTTTTATTTTTTTTATCCAGATAGAGCGGTTCTCAGAACCAAATCTGGGTATCTTCCTAAGGTGGTGTCTAAATTCCACCTTAACGAAGAAATTGTAGTCCCGGCCTTACAAGGGACCTCTCTGCGGGAGATGCATCGTTGGACGTAGTCCGTGCTTTAAGGATCTACGTGGAACGTACCAGTGCCATCCGAAAAACAGATACTCTCTTCATTCTCTATGGATTTCACAAGAGAGGATGGCCTACTGACAAGCAGACACTGGCGAGGTGGCTTCGAATGACGATTTCAGAAGCATATTCTCAAGCTGATCTCCCTGTTCCGGCTAATGTCTCTGCTCACTCTACTCGTAAGGTAGGACCGTCATGGGCAGCACAACGTGGTGCTTCAGCAGCACAGATATGTAAGGCAGCCACATGGTCTTCCATTAACACATTCATTAGACATTATGCCTTTGATACCTTTGCCTCTCAGGACGCTGAATTCGGGCAAAGGATTCTCCTGTCCAATCAGGAGCGTCCCCACCACTAAATTGCTTTGGGACATCCCAATGTTATCCTGTGGATAAGCTGTGGACCCTGCAGGAGAAATAACTATTATGGTAGACTTACCGTTGATAACTCTATTTCTGCTAAGTCCACAGGGATCTCACCCTGACGCACCTGAATTAAGGATCCTTTCACTCACTAACCTCTTCCTTCTTCTACGGAAGGGTGTGCATGTATGTTCTTCTCGCCTGGTTAGGGCTCTCTATGATGCTCCTGCCTTGAGCTTTGGAAAACAACTGAAATGCCTGAGCCAGGAGGTGGGGATATAGGGACGGGCCCGTTGCATTCTGGGATTCCGAAAGCTTTGATCGTTTGGTGCCAATCCACTGTCACTACCTCATATCCCAATGTTATCCTGGGGATCCTGTGGACTTAGGAGAAATAGAGTTATCAACAGTAAGTCTACCATAACGATTATATTTCTGGTTCTGGGCATAGTAGGGACAAGCTGCCAATGTCCACTGAAAGCAGAGTGTCGCAGCTTTTGGAGTATATCATCAGACAAACTCTAATACCCCTTTTCCTCTAGCTCCTTTCCTCTAGCGGGGGCGCGCATTTACCCGTGTTTTTCCCTAGTGGAAATGGGTACCCCGGCAAATTCCCGGATCAAGTGATCCGGGAATCCTACCCTGGTAGCTGGCCGGGTTGAACGCGTGTTCAACCCGGCTAGCTGTCTAGTGTGAACGGGAGCCGTGTCGAGGAGACACGGCTCCCATTCACAGTGCATAGGGAGGGCGGCGCTGGGAGATCATGTGATCTCCCAGCGCCGCCCCTGCCGCGATTGCCGCAATTGCCGGGTTGGTGAGCGCTGTCTGCAGGGGGCTGTAGCACGGGACGCAGTCGTGTCAGGCGACACGGCTGCGACCCGTGCTACTCTAGTGGAAAAGGGGTATAAGTCGTACAGAATCTGAGATATCTGGTTGCACAAAACAGGCGATGAGGATCGCTGCATTGAAGTCAGATATCTCCGGTTCCCCATGGATGATTTTCAAAAATTTAGTATCCCTGGAAAAAGAGGACCCTCAGCTATCAGCCTAAGGCTCTTATACTCCTGGGGCCCTTGGGCAACTGCCTATTGAGCCCATATGAAAAGACGGCCCTGCCGTACACACTAGGCGATATAGTAAGCGATTTCACTCATTTTTACCCTCCTGAGCGATATCACTTGCTGTATTGCCCAGTGTGTATGCTGCAGACGATGGCTGATTCGCGGTCACGGCGGTCTTTAACAACCCCCTCCATCGGTTGCGCATGCAGCTCAATCTGATGATATCGTCAGATGCTGCATGTTCAGGCCGGCTGCAGCATGACGGCACCGTGTGTATGTCCACTTTGGGCAACCCGGCTAGGGAGGAGACACACTAGGCGATAGCACTCCTGGAGCAAATCGCTTATACCCCTTTTCCACTAGCTCAAAAAACATGGGTAAATGCATGGGGGCGCGCATTTACTTGTGCTTTTTGCTAGTGGAAAAGGGTCCCCCCACAAAAACCCGGATCAAGTGAGCCGTGAATCCTACCTGGGTAGGACACGGGAATAATCCGTCTAGGGTTGTAGTGTAAACGGAAGCCGTGTCGATGCGACACGGCTCCCGTTTCCACTGTAAGGAAGGCCGGCGCTGGGAGATCATGTGATATCCCAGCACCGCCCCTGCCGCGTCACTAGCAGCGTCACCAACCCGGCAATATGCCGGGTTGGTGAGCGCAGTGGGAAAGGGGGCTGAGCACGGGCCGCAGCCGGGTAGAACCCGTGTCAGGCTCCCGGCTGCGACCCGTGCTCAGTAGTGGAAAAGGGGTATTAGTGTGTATGCACCTTAATTGTTCACATCAATCATTTAACAAATAATATACTGTACAAAACAAAAAATATTGCAATAAAAGAAAAAGCTTCATATCAATAGTGGAATCGGCTATCAGGCATTAGCAAGTACCACAACTTTGGAACAAGGAGGTATATACACTACAGCATCAGTCACTCTGCAATTGGGCTGACGTGTAACTGCTTTATAGAACTCCAAATGAATCCCTCTAACTAGGGTCCAACTATTCTTTGGGCAGTCCTTGCACAGATAAGAAACAGGTGAGTTCAACATAGAGTCCCCCTAGGTCTTTATTCCAATAAAATCTCTTGATCCGGAGAGAGCACAGCTGTGACCAAGTGACACCGGTGTAAGCAACAGAGACACTCTCAACGCGTTTCACTGCTATCCAGTACTTCCATCAAAAGCCAGCTTTATAAGTATGCTACGCTACTTGTATAACAGTGAATAGCCAAAGACTTGGCTATAATGGAAATAAATATGTTCCTCAATATATCAACCGTGGACACAATAAAATAAAAAAACTCTAGTCATTCAGACACATCTCGGAGCCAGAGGACAAGTGCACTTACAGAGACCTATTGTAGCCCAAAAACTGCCTCTTGGGATGTTTTCCAGCTTCGGAGGACATCTATTAGTACTGATTACTGTACATAAATCCAGCTGACCTTGATGGGTGGCAATGCCATTACACCAAAGAAACAAACAAAAAAAAGATTGCAAGCTCTGCTTGACAGATAACACGATCATTTTAATGAAGTGTCCCAGTCTATATATAATCTCAGAGCCACATTTCTAAAAAAAAAAAAAAAAAAAAAAGAGATTTAAATAAATAAATAAATAAATACTTTTGGTCATGTAGTTTAATAATATATCGGTAACCATACAGACAACAGGGCTCTCAAGTGTATGAAACCCCCCCCCAGTTGGAATGATTGGATTTCAGTGCTGGAATGATTATTTTTAACAAGTCCCAAGCATTTAAGTTCTTCATTTATATTCTCTGTCTGTCTGAGAGCTGGCGGTGACAGTATAAATTGTGATGCATTTTTCCATTTACATCTGGCTTGTGCGGAATAACTTATTTTTTTTTTCTTGTGTTTTTTATTTATTTATTAAGAATATGGCGTGGAAGGGGGGGGGGTTTACAGGGAGGTTAAGGCTTTGTATCCCTTTCTGTTTCATTACCCATGCGAGAGATTGAAGTGTGCCGTGGCAGGAAGGTGCTGAGATTGGCTGTTATTTGGATATCCTATGCATGCCCAGAATTTCTCACAAAGGAAGGCAGCGCGATGGCTGGCAATTATAATTCAGAAGACCTCGTCCTGCAGCAATTACCAGAGCCGCTCTACAAGAGCAGGGGTGCTATGTGTCTGGAAATTGGAGCTGCTGCAGTAACAGCCTGTTGTGCCGTACATATTAGAGTCCAGTAACCGAGATCCAAAGTCATTTCACAGCTGTAATTGAATCCTCTGGCTGGTGCTGGAGAAATCTTTGATATCTCTCAGCCCCTGTTGCTATACGGAATGTCGTCTTACATATTTGCATTATGTCTGGCCAAAGCAACGGCTGATACATTATGAAGTCTCTCCGGGGGATTCAGTCCTAAACGGCCCGTTTCAAATGCGCAGAATTTCGAAAGACAAAAACGGAGCTCGTGCCAACATACTCCATTATTTTCTCAAATTAGGTTTTCTCTGTAATGTTTTTTTTTTACTAGGTTTTGTATGGAACTAAAGCCGTTACCTGCTTAAGGTATAAAATTGCAAGCGTTTCCCAGCTAGTCTTATTTTTGTTGTGTTCTAGATCCATAGTAGAGAACGTTATTTTGTAGACTACTAAACCAATACTGTTTGTATACTGAATGTCTGTTGGTGCGTCCTTACTAAAGGTTTGGGGGCATATTTATCACCAGCCACATTTTTCTGCATGCGTTTATGAAAATTGGGTCACTTTGACAGCTTCCGATAAAGCTCCGTCTTGGCGAAGAGCTTTAAGCAATGTGTTTGCTACCAGCACATGTGGCATGCAGTTCATTTCCCAACAGTCAGGATCCCAGTGGTCTAAATCCCGACGCCGTAACCCCGATAACAGTGAAAATCCCGTCCGCCGCCCGGTATTCCCACTAGGGTGGTGGTCCACACCACCACCCGAGGGAGAATATACTAGTGTGGCAAGCAAAGATCGCCATCGAAGCGTGATGAGTGCAGCGAGCCCGCAAAGTGACACGCTGCACTCCATGTCGGGATCTTGACGGTCAGGATTCCGGCATCAGTATTTTAGCTGCCGGGATCCCGACTGTCGAGAAATCATAGTGAATCCGCACATGCATCTACCCTACAACTGTACCTTTTTTGGTCTGTACAGTACCGTTATTTTTTAAATGGTCTGTACCCGCCGAAAAGAGCTTTGTACAGTGTTCAGCGTCTCCATAGTTCCATAGAGCTATATAGCAGCGCAGCGGGGACATGCCCCCTTTACCCGTGGCCATGCCCACTTTCTTGCTCTGCACTGCACTGGTATGCATGCATGGCCACAGGCTTCTCATACATAAGTGGTGGCTAATGGAGAGAGATCCGAACACATATGTAAAGTAGCCCATAGGCTGAAAATGAGGTTAACCACTGGAACCAGGCTCCGGAATTGTTTGCAACGTTGGTAAATATGTCCCATAGAATCAGGGGATTTTTGTTTGTGATATACATTTTTAGATGAAACAAATGTAAATGAATACCTAACCCCAATGATTCATATTTAGTTGATAAGAAGGCAGATTTTGCTCAGAACATGAACGCACTCAGCTTTCATGAATATAGGGCCACGCGCACCTGGCTCTTATGACTGTGACTGAGCATTTAAAGACTAGCAGTGTTGCGTATGCCATATGTATGCCTGTTATGAGGGGTGTACACCTGACACAGGACAAATACAAACTGACGATGTAATGTCCTAAGCCAGGCTCACATCTTGTGGGTATACTCTGCAGGCCTTAAGCAATAGCCTGCAAGAAACTGGCGCAAGTTAGCCCATGATTTTAAAGTGTCTTTAATGTAAAAGGGTCTTGCCATTTAAATTACTGCCGCTTTAAATCTACGGACGACCTTGCCGGATTTGCGCCCATGCCCCCCCCCCGTTTTGCTTATAATGTTACATCCGCCACTTTATATTTTAGTTTTTTTTCCTGTCAATATTCCCCAATACAATAGTCTGTCCTGCTGAAAAGCATACTTCTATACTTCTGCAGTTCTTCAAGCCTGAGTGATGCTTGTTCTACAAAATGAAAATGATGCTAGACCAAGGGGCAGATGTGTATATAAGTCTTGGAATAATGAGAAAGAGAAACGCACCAGTCAATCAGCTCCTAACTGTCATTTTTCCTGGAACACGGCAGTTAGGAGCTTATTGGTTGATACTTTGGGGCAGCTGTATTGAGCTTGGAGAAGTAATAAAGCAGTGATAACGCACCAGCTGATTGGCTGATGTGTTATCACCTTACACTTATCACTGCTTTATCACCTTTCCAGGATTAATACATTCTGCCCCTCTATCTCTCTCCACTTTATCACTCTCCAAGGCTGAGTACATCTCCCCCCAAAATCAAATGGGGCAATGACCATTTTCTTTAATAACCATTGCCAAATAGTCACTAAGCTGAACATACGTTATACTGTAGTTACATACTAAACCGGGATATTAACAAGTCATTCTGCCAGAAGAGTGCTTACGTGACTTCAGAGTGCACTGAGATACCGAGATGGCACAAGACGTGTAAATAAGTCCTGCCCAATCCGTCGCCCTGATGTCACAGCTGGGCAGGCATTTAAATGTACTTATCCAGCTGAGATGTCAGTCACTTGCAGTCCCTGCAGCCAGATGTGCGGATATATCAAACCCGCAAGGGTCTTCGTTGCGCTCGACCTCCCCGACGGCATTCTAGCGGCCTCCGGTATCCCATACCCAACGCCTTTAGACGAGCAGTTTTTGAGCGAAGACTCTCGGACAGTTCTCCTTATATATTAAAACAGCCTGTAAACCATATATAGCATTCTAAATTGACACTTTTGTTTACTATTAGATTTGTCACAATGTACAAGACTTAAAGTTCTTTTGTATACTGGACAAATCTCCATTTCTGAACTGTCGGTGATGACGGTAAAGGTGGGTACACACTAATAGATATATCTGCAGATCAATTGATACACACTGCCCGATCCGTCGCGGACTGACGTCATGAACTGGGCGGGCGTGTATGCACGCCCGCCCAGTTCATCTGTCAATTACCGCCGGCCGCCGCAGCATGTGTACCGTACACACACAGCGACGCGCCAATATATCGGTAGATATATTGGCCGCTGGCTGTGCTGCGCGGCCGACGCAATACGTCTGTGAACGACGAAGTTCACAGACGTATTGGCCGTACACACTGGCCGACGGTCCCGCGATATATCTGCCGTTCAGGAGAACGGCCGATATATCGACCAGTGTGTACGGGCCTTAACTAAAGCTGGGTACATACTGGCAGATATATCTGCAGTTCAGTCGATCTGCAGATGGTTGTTCATACACACTGAAAGATGCACTATTATATCTGCAGATGGTTGTTCATACACACTGAAAGATGCACTATTATATCTGCAGATGGTTGTTCATACACACTGAAAGATGCACTATTATATCTGCAGATGGTTGTTCATACACACTGAAAGATGCACTATTATATCTGCAGATGGTTGTTCATACACACTGAAAGATGCACTAATATATCTGCAGATGGTTGTTCATACATACTGAAAGATGCACTAATATATCTGCAGATGGTTGTTCATACACACTGAAAGATGCACTAATATATCTGCAGATGGTTGTTCATACACACTGAAAGATGCACTATTATATCTGCAGATGGTTGTTCATACACACTGAAAGATGCACTAATATATCTGCAGATGGTTGTTCATACACACTGAAAGATGCACTATTATATCTGCAGATGGTTGTTCATACACACTGAAAGATGCACTATTATATCTGCAGATGGTTGTTCATACACACTGAAAGATGCACTATTATATCTGCAGATGGTTGTTCATACACACTGAAAGATGCACTATTATATCTGCAGATGGTTGTTCATACACACTGAAAGATGCACTATTATATCTGCAGATGGTTGTTCATACACACTGAAAGATGCACTAATATATCTGCAGATGGTTGTTCATACACACTGAAAGATGCACTAATATATCTGCAGATGGTTGTTCATACACACTGAAAGATGCACTAATATATCTGCAGATATATTGGTCATCTGTGTCGCACAGCAGATGCAATATATCTGTGAAAGACGTCTTTCACAGACATATTGCTTGTACACACCTGCAGATCAGCAAAGATATATTGGACAACCAACTGATTGGCCAATATATCTGCCAGTGTGTACCCAGCATAACATGTATATCAGAAAGGAGGAAGCCTGGGACAAACCATGACCAGAACCGCAAGCCGCCCCTAAAGGCCCGTACACACTGGCCGATATATCGGCCGTTATCTTGAACGGCCGATATATCGCGGGTCCGTCGGCCAGTGTGTGTACGGCCGATACGTCTGTGAACTCCGTCCCGCAGCACAGCCGACGGCCAATATATCTACCGATATATTGGCGCGTCGCTGTGTGTGTACGGCGGTCGGCCGACCGCCCGTACACATACTGCGGCGGTCGGCGGTGATTGACAGCTGAACTGGGCGGGCATGTGTACACGCCCGCCCAGTTCATGACGTCAGTCCCCGACGGATCGGGCAGTGTGTATGCTCAACACACTGCCCGATCCGTCCATAGATATATCTGCAGATCAATTGATCGGCAGATATATCTACTAGTGTGTACCCACCTTAACTCTGATTCAGTTATTCCTCATTTCTTGTTTTTGTTATACATTTTTCAGGAGCAAATCACAATGTTTTTGAATCCTTTGGAGATAAATGCAGATGAAGGCTTGGCCTCAGGGAGACTGACCTGAGCCAGTATAAACTATGATGTTTTTATTCATTTTTTTTTATTCCGACCCCCCCTCCTCCTCTTCCACCCATCCCCCAAATCTAATTTTCCACGGTGAGGTTTAGAATGAGTTACAGCTGCAACAGAAGCTTAACCTACTAAGAGTATCTAAATATTCCTTCTAATTTGGCTGCTGTAGCCATTTTTCCAGGAAGCCGTGCGCGCTACGGAGGTGTATAACCTTAATGGCTTGTTGTATGCCATTAAAAGGTATTGTACACTCATAAAAGAATGACATTTTGATCAATGCTGTTAAAAGAATTATTGTCTTAACACAGAAAAGCTTTCCTGTTACAAGTTTAAAAATATGCCTTTAAAAGCTTTTTATTGAATATCTCTGTGTCCCGGAGAAAGCAGGCTGTTTTGGCACGTGCTTGCTCTGAAATATTCTGCATTTAAACCTGGATACAAAGGCTGCAGCTCAGCGATGGGAGGAGCGCGGTCGTCTACTACACACACATAGATTTGCCTCAACTCCCCTGTGGCATCATCCTGTCTAGCTGTACAAATGCACATAACAAATCAGGGCTGGAGGTGTCAGAACAGCCCCCTGCATGCAGTGTGCATGTGTAACGCTCTTCTGTATACACTTACTGACATACTGTATATAATCCTGCCAGGATGGTAAAAGGTAGATGAGGGCTGCAGCCTTGGAGGGTTCTTAAAGGGGATGTCTGCCCTGTTTTCTAAGTAACCTTTTATTATCCATTTTTGTTGTCATAAATGCTTCTGTGATTGGTTGTATTTACTAACGAGAGCAGGAGCAGCCATGTTGTTTGCTCCTGGTCATTTCAAACTAAATGGCGTCAATGGTGGGTAAAATAAAAATAGAAGAACACATGCTGTACTTATGGGGCTATTTATCAAAGCTTGGAGAGAGATAACATTTTGAGAGATAAAGTACTAACCAATCAGCTCCTAATTTGCATTTTACAGGGCGTTGGGTGCCGGCAATGTAACCGCATACCGTTACAGGCTGTGGGGCAGATGTATTAACCTGGAGAAGGCATAAGGAATTGATAAACCAGTGATGAGTGCGAGGTGATAAAGGCACCAGCCAATCAGATCCTAACTGATAATTTACATATTGGAGCTGATTGGCTGGTGCCTTTATCACCTTGCACATATCACTGGTTTATCACTTCCTTATGCCTTCTCCAGGTTAATACATCTGCCCCTGTGTTTGAAAATTTGAGAGGAGGTGATTGGTTGGTACTTTATGTCTCACAATTTTATCTCTCCCCAGGTTTTGATAAATCCCCCCCTTAGTCAAGCAATGCATTTACGTAAAAAAAAAAATGCATCTTAGAGTGTTTTATGTAACCGGAAAAACAATAAAATATAACAATATAAAACAATATTATGTATATAATAATTTATATGCGCCATGAGGCCCCCTTAAAGTTCACCTTGCCCCCCCTCCCCCTTTTCCCCCCATGTACACAAAGGGAGCATTTCTAGGCAACTCTTGGCATTAGTACCACAAGCAGTAGGGATGACCATCGATTGTACTAAGCCATCTACGGTATATGGTTGATGAATACTTTACCATAGATGGTGGTGAACCAGATGGGTTTCCACCATCAATGGTACAGTAGGCTGTCTGTCAGCAGCAAGAGTTGCCATCGTAAGAACCGTATTTTGCTTTGAACGCATGAAAACACAGATGGTAACCCATCGCTGGTACTATATAGAACAGTTAACTATCATTAATGGTTTATACCACCATCACCATCGATGTGGACATGACGATGGCCGACCCTAAGAAGCGGCCACTCTATGATATTTCAATTTCAGTGGAACCTACAGGATCCATCCTTTTTATAGTGCACGTGTGCCTTCCCTCCTGCTCCACTGCTATCCCTCACAGAGGAGATCTATTCAGCCTGCTACACCACCTCCAAAATGGAGAGCCCTCAGCCAAGAGTGGGCCTCTGGTAAGGAATACCTGACACAGTTTATCTTGCTCACAAGCGAATAACAGTACAAAATTCTAAAGCCTGACTTTATCTCCATACTACAAATTATCAACTTAACTTGGGCAGACAAGCTTCAAAAAAGGAGGACAAGGAAGCCACTTTTGCAAATGTACAGTATATGGTGGTGGTGGCTCTCCGAAAATATTTGGCTGGTAATGCTGAACATCTGGCACCTAAAGAGAAAAACATCTCCCTCTGTTGTAGACGACGCTGGTTGCTCTGTTGTACATAAGTTAGACCATAAGCTCAAAGGGGTCAAGGACAGAGGTGATTGCTCATTGGGATGTATGTAAGAGCCTACAAGATTTTGTTGACTTAGGTCCTAGATTCAAAAAGGTAATTTTTGAAAAGGCATAATCAGGTTGGTCCTGCCTTAACCCCCTATAACACCACCCCCTTTTCCCAGTAGAGTAGTGGAAAGAAGCCAGGGCAGTAGTGATGAAGCCATCGGCCACAAGTGCCGCCAGGTGGCCGTCTCTTTCATCACTCCTGCCGCAGCTTCTGGGATCCACAGCATTGGCCACACAACTCTGCCGATAAAAGGAGTGTGTATTATAGAGAGCAATTTGCCTTGTACCCACCCACTGTGATCTGCAACTTGGTCAGCTCCACCCCAAAGGTATGTTATACAAGAGAGCACTTTAGCCTGAACGCTAATACTAGCTCCTAGTGGATTGATGGGCTACATTGTGAATACTGAATGGAAATTGGTGCCTTCATTGTGTATTGGTGACTGTTTGACTTTACATAACTAAGTAATTATAGAAACTGTGATATAGATTATTATATGAGGGTGGTTCAGTAAGTAAGGTCACATGATCTCTCACGTGTGTAATGTTCTCGATTTCATTCTAATTTCCCGCCAGAGCAGGTAGACTACTGCTACCCCTCACGGCCATTAAGCTGCACCTCATATCAATCATCGGGTTATATTTACTAAGGCTTCTAGAATGCAATAGAGAAATGATAGAAAGAATCTAATTGGTTGCTATGGGCAACATCACCATTTATAATTTTTAGAAGCTTTAGTAAACTTACCCCATAATGTCCCAACATCAGCTGTAAATGGCGGAACTGGCGGAAAGACGGCGAAGCATTAAAGGGCCCCATAAACTAGAAAGATAATGCCCGATTTCATCCAATTTTGGGCTTTTGGCCCGATATATAGGATGAAATCGGGCATTTTGGAGGTGTTTCCGATCCAATGCGCATTCCCGTGAGGATCGGATCTTCCAGATTGACCGTGCTGCGCTAGCGATCATGTCCGACCCCACAGGCATGGCTGGGATTGCACAAGATACATCGTATGCAGAAGGACAGCATACGATGTATCTTGGGCGATCCTGCCGCCTGGGAGGCTGCCGGGGTGATCACCTGCGACATGATGGTCGGACATGTCGCATAAGGGCCCTTTAGGTGCATAGGGGGGTATTCAATTAAGTGGCACTAATTCGACACAGGGTATTCAATTGCGGTCATTTTCACACTTTTTTTTAATCCATTTTCGCCCATGTCTTTTCACTTTTTTTTTTGTCATTCGCCGATACACGTGGTTTTCGCCAGTGCCGTATTTTCGACCAGTTGAAAAAGTGACACGGCATTGAATAGGTCGAATGTAAATTCGAGCTAAAACAGGCGAAAAGTGCAGTTTTTTCGACTGGTCGAAAAAAACGGCACTAATTGAATACCCACCCATAGTGTGATCAGATTTCTGCATCTAAAGGGCACATTTGCAGCTGAAATTCATCGTCAACTTCGAGGTGTACGGTGATACCATCATGTTACGGAAACAAGCTTAGGTTTGCTGCACTGCCTGTGACGGATGTGCTTTGCCAGTCGGATCTGAACCAGGACGTTCTCTGTGCTTGTTGTAACGATCTATCCTATGTATAATTCTGTGGATTGGACAATGAATATTCCTTGTAGATCCTGGTGAGGCTTTGTGCCACTACCCATGTCTTTGGTAGCGACCATGCGGGACTATATTCTACCATAAACATTACAATTCTGCCCCTCTCTCTTGTCCCTTGTAATCACAACACGAGTTTGGATGAGCTAATATTTTCAGTTACCTGCCTCTGCCAAGGAATGAATTTGATCTGGTGACTTATTGAAATATAACGGACAGATGCGTAGTATTCTTGTCCTGCAGGGATAGTGATCTGTGTATTCTGTTTCTTACGTTACATTTTCCTCCGCAGAATAGCAGAAGGCGCAGTTACACAGCTCACCCCATCTTCAGATTCAGCACATATCCTCAATCTCTCAATCTGTAAAGTATCAGTCTTGCAAACTGTTATTGACTGAAGATACATTTGGTTCATTATTAACTTGTCCGTGTTTCCCTTCAGGAGATGCATCAAAATGTTTTGTTTCTCGTCCACGTATTTAACCGCAAGGAATTTTCAGGCTGGAAGAATGGGGCTTTGCAAGGCAGACATGTCTGTTTTATTAGTAAAATATTATCCTCCTGTGTTTTCTGTGCATGATATCTTCAGCACCTCGTCCTAGGGGGTTGTTGTACAAGTGAGAACGGTAACAGACAGTTATTGAGAGGGCTTAAAGTGATTTGCCAATACAGACTTTCCTTTACGGCTAGATCATTGATTCGTACTGTGATACCAGCGTCTGCCTTTCCTCTCTATTTTAAATCGGATAAGTGAATTTTTGTAAGGGGGCTGGTGGGGGGATTTGGGCTGGTTTGAAGAGCAGAGGGCTTCATTTTAATGTTAATCCTAAACATCTGTTGCGTTACTATACTTAAATCAGTCCAGTTTGTAGGTGTGTTTTTGTGTAAGGCAACTAAGTACACTTATCCCATCTGGATGTATCTCTGAATGCGCGTACGCATTGTGCAAATTATAAGCAACCTATAAGTGGGGGAGCATATATAAAAAAAATTATTCTAACCTATTCACTTGTGAGCTGGGGGTTTCAGTGATTTTTCAAAAATGTGTGATCTCTCCATTTACAAATATTCCCCCCCTCCACAAAATCTACACTACAGTTGAAGTTAGTAAAAAAAAACTGGATTAATGTCTTTTACTTACAAATAATCTTTTAGCATTCTGCAAAGCTGAGCCATCTTCACTGTAGGTTTCTTCCGGGACACAGCGCATATGGGAGGGGTAGGATCATGAAATTGTTTGCCCTATATTTTGCGCTTCTTCCGATCTCCCCCGCCCCCCACCAAACTAAACATCCGTGTGGACATAATTGTAATGCTGCTAAAAATGACGATTCCCTACTATAGGGCAGTAGGATAAATACGGAATAAAATGTTAGCCAATGATCTTCTCTTATGGTTCGTCCGCTTAAAGTGCGTGATCCCTTTTTGCGTGGTTTGTATATGGAATTAATAATGCCTTATTAATGGACTTACTAAAATAGTTAAATTGATCTGTAACTTGTTTGGTTCTAAGCCTATAATGGCCTTGTGGGGGAACCTGCCACCCGTTCACTAGGTAATAACTGTACGCTTTCTTTTCAAGTGCCTGCAATAAATCACCCTACCAGTATATTTATTAGGAAAGGACGATGTGCCCAGGACACTCTCCCCATTGTTGTTTCCGGCCTGCAAACGCGTGTCTCTCTCTGCTATTTAATTATATGCTGAGAATGCTTTTCTCATGCTAATATGCCTAACCAAATAAGCAGCAATAAAACAGACAGAGTGGAAAAGGCCTCCTATTCACATTCGCTCTCGTTGTGTTTACTCTCTCTAATGAACTAGATCAACCAAAAGCTCATTATTTAAGCAGAATGACAGCGAGTCAAGTTCAGCTCATTTGCTTGGCTCTAGACTCAAGCTGAGTGAATCCCTTGCACCAAACCCCCCGAAAAATTCACATGTGCTGACCTGGCTTCTTTTTATTTTCCTTGGGCAGAAGACATTACAATATCCATAAGACGGCTGAACTGTGAATCTGCAGGCATTGGCAGTTCTTCATTTGTCCTGATTGGCAGTGAGTATCATTGCTGATCAGTGTTCCTAGGCATGGTGCCAGGTGGTACATACAGCGGTTTTATGATTTATTTGCAGTTCTGTGGCTGGTACCTTTTTTCAGGAATTCTTCATTTGCATCCTGTGTGAAAATCACCCTTAAAAACCGTTGTAGAAAACAACACCATCTACAAAATAAAATATTTAAGCAGCCTTTGTTTCCTTGTGACTTTCCTATAACTAGGTGGTACCTTATGTTGTTGCTGAATGTATGAGGGTGGTTCAATTAGTAAGGTAACATGACCTCTCATGTGTGTAATTTTCTCTATTTCATTCACCAGGCTAGAGCAGGTAGACCACTGTTTCTCCTCATGGCCATTAGACTGCGTCTCATATCAGTCATACTGTCCTAACATCAGTTGTAACATGGCGGGGCTGTGGAAACATGATCAAGCATTGAGGTGCATAGGGTGATTGGATTTCTGCATATAAGTGGCACATCAGCAGCTGGAATTCATTGCCAACTTGTTGAGTTGTACGGTGATAACATCATATCATGGCAACTGGTTTGGGTTTGGTGCACTGCCTGTGATGGACTTGTTTGGCAAGCTGGACCGCTGCTCATCCTGAAAATCTGTCCTGCACCAACCACGTCCATCCCAGGCAGTGCACCAGCCACGTCCATCCCAGGCAGTGCACCAACCACGTCCATCCCAGGCAGTGCACCAACCACGTCCAACAGTGCACTAACCACGTCCATCCAAGGCAGTGTACCAACCACGTCCAACCCAGGTAGTGCACCAACCACGGGCAAACCAGGCCGTGCACCAAGCACGTCCATCTCAGGCCGTACACCAAACCTGTTTCTGTGACATGACGTCAATAAATACTATTGATGATGATAAAAAATAGTCTCATATTGCCTTCTGGGTAAAACCATTTATATACCACCAAACGGTCCAGATTTCAGTGGCGCGGTCTCTTATTGAGGGGACTGTCTTGTCACCAGCACCTTTGGTGCATAGGGAAATTCATTGGTGTGCTCGTGATTACTCAGAAAGGAGCATCAGGGGAGGGAAGGGGGCAGCTGTTTTGCCTCATCTCCTCTTTGGTTTCCCCAATGCTGAGCCCTGTTTAGTAGTGTCCCAATGACCTTATAGGAGAGATCCAGATGTGCATTAGCATTGCTGGAAGGGAGTGTTTGTATCTTTTTTGTCTAAAAATACTTATCCTGCAGGACTCGTGATCCATGAAAGTTAATTGAAAAAATTCTCTTCAAGTTTTGGCAAGCGAGGCATGCATTATAAGCATTAATATCTATAAATTGAATTGTTAATGAATCTAGACACTAATAATGAATGCAATTTTGCTGTCTTAACTAGAAAGGCTGAAATTATCAGCGTCTCTGATAGAATTTCTAATCATTTTTGCTTATTAAATAGCAAAGCTATGCTTTTAATAAGCTAATCACTTTTATCTGACCCCACCGGAGAATCCATCCTGATTAGAAACAGGTTTCCAACTGCAAAGCATGTTGTTTTCCTTCCCTGTAGTAACGTCTTTGATTCAGCTCTTAAGGGGGGCCACCGGGACCCCATGGCGCGTCCTCCTGTTAATCTGCATCTTTGTCAGCGCTGCGCATCTCGTGCCGTGAATAAAAGGTGCCCTTTACTAACTCGCGTTCACCAGGTCTCCGCCAATGTCAGGTTGCTTTGGGAGTTTGCACTTTACATTTATAACGATTTCAGAAGGAAAACTGGGTTCTTCTCAGTTGCTCTCAATAATGACAACTTCTGAGAAGTGACACACTATAGTATCTGTTGAAGACATGCCCTCCATTCTTTTTCCAATTTGCATTGCCTGAACATGTTGGGCCTCATATGTAACAAAGCGGCCGAGTTGCGGTGTAAAATTCAATTTGCCTTTTGTACGATTCCAATTACGTTTACATTTGCAGAAGTGCAGACATTTGCACTGGCTGATAAGAGTTTGGCGAAGGGAAGGGGAATTTACGACATACAGAATACACAAACCTATGTAGCTCTGCGCCACAGGGACATTTGCAAGATAATTGAAAGTGCCGAGCGTTCGGAGAGTGGCGTCACGGTGTTTCGCGGGTGGGACGGGAGCGTATTCGGGGCAGTTGCGTGATGTCACACACAGCCTATCCAGTTTAAAAAATGGCGGCGGACCACCTGACCGCAGTCAGG
Organism: Pseudophryne corroboree; assembly: GCF_028390025.1. Lineage (NCBI taxonomy): Eukaryota > Metazoa > Chordata > Amphibia > Anura > Myobatrachidae > Pseudophryne > Pseudophryne corroboree. Next base: position 294,901,628 of record NC_086454.1, read on the forward strand.
CTGCGCTGCCAGGGGTCAACCTTAGTTGGATTGTTACATTGTGGACGTATCGGGAGGCGACCCTTCACCCTTGCTGGGTGGCCCCCCAGTGTGTGAGTATCCAGCGATCTGCGTCGATCTATAAATCAGGTCATTGGATGGTTTTAAATAGCATAATTTGGCCAGTAAAGACATGGCAGTTTGAGGTAAATCTCTTTAAAGAGCTCAAAAATGAAATAAATAATGACGGACAGGTACCTGTATGTGTTGTATTGATTGGGGGTGATAGAACGGGTTTAGTATGGAATACCTACAATCAAAATCCCGACAACAATTGACCGACAGTCAAAATCTCAACATTTAAAATCTGGACAGGTCAAAACGTCGACACAGGTTTTTAATTTGGTTTTTGTATGTCGACATGGACACCGTATAAGTGTACCGCTTCCCCTCGCATGGCTCGCTATTATATTTCCCCTCCAGCTCCATTGGGATGGTAAAGTGTGAACAAGTCTGTTTCAGTGAAAAAATAATGAAAGACTCATGTCGACTTTTTGACCTGTTGACATTTTAAATGTCGGGATTTTGACCTTGTCAGGATTTTGACCGTCGGTCAATGGTTGTTGGGATTTTGATTGTAGGTAAATTGACCTCAGCCCGTTAGAACTTGCAGGTGAGAGGTAAAAGTGTGTATTCCAATTTTTTACAAACTTGTATAAAAACACTGAAAAATTACTATACAGACATTTTTCTGTACCCCAAAATGCTGGAATGACTTTAGTTTCTGCCTAAACACTGGCTTGCTGTAATTTTGCAGCCTTTGATGAGAAAAAGTGCAAAAGAAAACCATTTGACACCTCCAGTGCTTTCCCATTGGCCAGTAAAAGGCTTCTATATGTCCTGATATCTCAGTTGTCACTTTTTGGGGGGTACAGAGTGGTTTTCCTTCTTTTTTTTATGCACTTCTCCCATGGGCTTCTGCTTGAGCGCCTGAAAAATGTCTGTGGACTGGATGCAGCGGTATTTCTAGAGAGGAGGGGACCCGTGTGCAGACTCCGTGTGTGGGCCCCCTCCTCTCCTGTAGCCGTCACCGCTGCTGTTCGCGCTGAGACTCTGGCACAGTGCCAGAGTCTACAGCTCATACGCAGGACTCCGAAAAATGTCCGCCTCGCCATTTATCCGGAGTCCTGCGCATGCACTGTAGACTCTGGCACTGTGCCAGAGTCTCTAGCGCTCAGTGCGCTAGCAGCTGCGGTGACGGCTACAGGAGAGGAGGGGGCCCGCACACCTCACCGATGGACGCCGGAAAGGCAAGTATAGAAGAAATGGGTGCGGTGTGGGCCCCCTCTGGACTCAGGGGCCCGTGTGCATCGCACACACTGCACCCATTATAGATACGCCAGTGACTGGATGCACAGTCCTTAGCTGGTTCACATAATTTCTCACCGTCAGGTCACAGAGAGTTTCGTCTGGAGTATACTAATCGTCACCAGTGCCACTGCCATGTGGTGTCCCACAAGGTTCTATACTATGCCCCATGCTATTTGCAGTATACTTGCTACCACTGGGTGAAATGATCAGTTGCCATGGCCTGATCTGTCACTGCTATGTAGATGATACACATCTGTACCTGTCCTTTGCTCTGGGCACTGAGAACCCAATAACAACCCTAAATGGCTGTCTAGCTGAGCTCCAGGAGCGAATGAGTGCCAGTTGGCTGCAACTGAACCCTAATAAAACAGAGGTCTGGATGATGGGTCATAGGACAGGATGGCAGTATAGCCAACCAACTGGACTTACGTTTGGGGATTTAGAATTACAACCCACTGAACATGTGCGGAATCTTGGCATCGTCCTGGGTGGTGGCGTGACACGTAAACATCAGATATCAGCCACAGTAATAAAATTTCTCTAACGTCCTAGTGGATGCTGGGGACTCCGAAAGGACCATGGGGAATAGCGGCTCCGCAGGAGACTGGGCACAAAAGTAAAAAGCTTTAGGACTACCTGGTGTGCACCGGCTCCTCCCCCTATGACCCTCCTCCAAGCCTCAGTTAGATTTTTGTGCCCGAACGAGACGGGTGCAGGCTAAGGGGCTCTCCTGAGCTGCTTAGTGTAAAAGTTTAAAGTAGGTTTTTTATTTTCAGTGAGACCTGCTGGCAACAGGCTCACTGCACCGAGGGACTAAGGGGAGAAGAAGCGAACTCACCTGCGTGCAGAGTGGATTGGGCTTCTTAGGCTACTGGACATTAGCTCCAGAGGGACGATCACAGGCCCAGCCATGGATGGGTCCCAGAGCCGCGCCGCCGGCCCCCTTACAGAGCCAGAAGACTGAAGAGGTCCGGAAAATCGGCGGCAGAAGACGTCCTGTCTTCAATAAGGTAGCGCACAGCACCGCAGCTGTGCGCCATTGCTCTCAGCACACTTCACACTCCGGTCACTGAGGGTGCAGGGCGCTGGGGGGGGCGCCCTGAGACGCAATAACACACCTTTTTTGGCAAAAAATACATCACATATAGCTCCTGGGCTATATGGATGCATTTAACCCCTGCCAATTTTCCATAAAAAAGCGGGAGAAAGGCCGCCGTGAAGGGGGCGGAGCCTATCTCCTCAGCACACTGGCGCCATTTTTTCCTCACAGCTCCGTTGGAGGAAGGCTCCCTGACTCTCCCCTGCAGTCCTGCACTACAGAAACAGGGTAAAACAAGAGAGGGGGGCACTAAATTGGCATATAAATATATACAGCAGCTATATTAGGGAAAAACACTTATATAAGGTTATCCCTGTGTATATATATATAGCGCTCTGGTGTGTGCTGGCAAACTCTCCCTCTGTCTCCCCAAAGGGCTAGTGGGGTCCTGTCCTCTATCAGAGCATTCCCTGTGTGTGTGCTGTGTGTCGGTACGTTGTGTCGACATGTATGAGGAGGAAAATGGTGTGGAGGCGGAGCAATTGCCTGTGTTAGTGATGTCACCCCCTAGGGAGTCGACACCTGACTGGATGGTCTTATGGAAAGAATTACGTGATAATGTCAGCACTTTACAAAAGACTGTTGACGACATGAGACAGCCGGCAAATCCGTTAATACCTGTACAGGCGTCTCAAACACCGTCAGGGGCTCTAAAGCGCCCGTTACCTCAGGTCGATACATACACAGACACGGACACTGACTCCAGTGTCGACGGTGAGGAAACAAACGTATTTTCCAGTAGGGCCACACGTTACATGATCACGGCAATGAAGGAGGTTTTGAACATTTCTGATACTACAAGTACCACAAAAAAGGGTATTATGTGAGGTGTGAAAAAACTACCCGTAGTTTTTCCTGAATCAGATGAATTAAATGAGGTGTGTGATGAAGCGTGGGTTTCCCCCGATAAAAAACTGCTAATTTCTAAAAAATTATTGGCATTATACCCTTTCCCGCCAGAGGTTAGGGCGCGTTGGGAAACACCCCCTAGGGTAGATAAGGCGCTCACACGCTTATCAAAACAAGTGGCGTTACCGTCTCCTGATACGGCCGCCCTCAAGGAACCAGCTGATAGGAAGCTGGAAAATATCCTAAAAAGTATATACACACATACTGGTATTATACTGCGACCAGCAATCGCCGCAGCCTGGATGTGCAGTGCTGGGGTGGCTTGGTCGGATTCCCTGACTGAAAATATTGATACCCTGGACAGGGACAATATATTATTGACTATAGAGCATTTAAAGGATGCATTTCTATATATGCGAGATGCACAGAGAGATATTTGCACTCTGGCATCAAGAGTAAGTGCGATGTCCATTTCTGCCAGAAGAGGATTATGGACGCGACAGTGGTCAGGGGATGCGGATTCCAAACGGCATATGGAAGTATTGCCGTATAAAGGGGAGGAGTTATTTGGGGTCGGTCTGTCGGACCTGGTGGCCACGGCAACGGCTGGGAAATCCACCTTTTTACCCCAAGTCACCTCGCAGCAGAAAAAGATACCGTCTTTTCAGGCTCAGTCCTTTCGTCCCCATAAGGGCAAGCGGGCAAAAGGCCACTCATATCTGCCCCGGGGCAGAGGAAGGGGAAAAAGACTGCAGCAGACAGCCTCTTCCCACGAACAGAAGCCCTCCCCCGCTTCTGCCAAGTCCTCAGCATGACGCTGGGGCCTTACAAGCGGACTCAGACACGGTGGGGGCCCGTCTCAAGAATTTCAGCGCGCAGTGGGCTCACTCGCAAGTAGACCCCTGGATCCTGCAGGTTGTATCTCAGGGGTACAAATTGGAATTCGAGACGTCTCCCCCTCGCCGGTTCCTGAAGTCTGCTTTACCAACGTCTCCCCCCGACAGGGAGGCGGTATTGGAGGCCATTCACAAGCTGTATTCCCAGCAAGTGATAATCAAGGTACCCCTCCTACAACAGGGAAAGGGGTATTATTCCACGCTGTTTGTGGTACCGAAGCCGGACGGCTCGGTGAGACCCATTTTAAATCTGAAATCCTTGAACACTTACATAAAAAGGTTCAAGTTCAAGATGGAGTCACTCAGAGCAGTGATAGCGAACCTGGAAGAAGGGGACTATATGGTGTCTCTGGACATCAAGGATGCTTACCTCCATGTCCCAATTTGCCCTTCTCACCAAGGGTACCTCAGGTTTGTGGTACAGAACTGTCACTATCAGTTTCAGACGCTGCCGTTTGGATTGTCCACGGCACCCCGGGTCTTTACCAAGGTAATGGCCGAAATGATGATTCTTCTTCGAAGAAAAGGCGTCTTAATTATCCCTTACTTGGATGATCTCCTGATAAGGGCAAGGTCCAGAGAACAGTTAGAGGTCGGAGTAGCACTATCTCAAGTAGTACTACGACAGCACGGATGGATTCTAAATATTCCAAAATCGCAGCTGATTCCGACGACACGTCTGCTGTTCCTGGGAATGATTCTGGACACAGTACAGAAAAAGGTGTTTCTCCCGGAAGAGAAAGCCAGGGAGTTATCCGACCTAGTCAGGAACCTCCTAAGACCAGGCCAAGTGTCAGTACATCAATGCACAAGGGTCCTGGGAAAGATGGTGGCTTCTTACGAAGCGATTCCATTCGGCAGATTCCACGCAAGAACTTTTCAGTGGGATCTGCTGGACAAATGGTCCGGATCGCATCTTCAAATGCATCAGCGGATAACCCTGTCTCCAAGGACAAGGGTGTCTCTCCTGTGTTGGTTACAGAGTGCTCATCTCCTAGAGGGCCACAGATTCGGCATTCAGGATTGGGTCCTGGTGACCACGGATGCCAGCCTGAGAGGCTGGGGAGCAGTCACACAGGGAAGAAATTTCCAGGGCTTGTGGTCAAGCATGGAAACGTCACTTCACATAAATATCCTGGAACTAAGGGCCATTTACAATGCCCTAAGTCAGGCAAGACCTCTGCTTCAGGGTCAGCCGGTGTTGATCCAGTCGGACAACATCACGGCAGTCGCCCACGTAAACAGACAGGGCGGCACAAGAAGCAGGAGGGCAATGACGGAAGTGGCAAGGATTCTGCGCTGGGCGGAAAATCATGTGATAGCACTGTCAGCAGTGTTCATTCCGGGAGTGGACAACTGGGAAGCAGACTTCCTCAGCAGACACGATCTTCACCCGGGGGGGTGGGGACTTCACCCAGAAGTCTTCCACATGATTGTGAACCGTTGGGAAAAACCAAAGGTGGACATGATGGCGTCCCGCCTCAACAAAAAACTGGACAGATATTGCGCCAGGTCAAGGGACCCTCAGGCAATAGCTGTGGACGCTCTGGTAACACCGTGGGTGTACCAGTCAGTGTATGTGTTCCCTCCTCTTCCTCTCATACCAAAAGTACTGAGAATCATAAGAAGGAGAGGAGTAAAGATTATACTCGTGGCTCCGGATTGGCCAAGAAGGACTTGGTACCCGGAAATTCAAGAGATGCTCACGGAAGACCCGTGGCCTCTACCTCTAAGAAAGGACCTGCTCCAGCAGGGACCATGTCTGTTCCAAGACTTACCGCGGCTGCGTTTGACGGCATGGCGGTTGAACGCCGGATCCTGAAGGAAAAAGGCATTCCGGATGAAGTCATCCCTACCCTGATCAAAGCCAGGAAGGATGTAACCGTACAACATTATCACCGTATTTGGCGTAAATATGTGCGTGGTGTGAGGCCAGGAAGGCCCCTACAGAGGAATTTCAACTGGGTCGTTTCCTGCATTTCCTGCAAACAGGACTGTCTATGGGCCTCAAATTAGGGTCCATTAAGGTTCAAATTTCGGCCCTGTCAATATTCTTCCAAAAAGAACTAGCTTCTGTTCCTGAAGTTCAGACGTTTGTCAAGGGAGTACTGCATATACAGCCTCCTTTTGTGCCTCCAGTGGCACCTTGGGATCTCAATGTAGTTTTAAGATTCCAAAAATCACATTGGTTTGAACCACTCACCACTGTGGACTTAAAATATCTCACATGGAAAGTGGTAATGCTGTTAGCCCTGGCTTCAGCCAGGCGTGTCTCAGAATTGGCGGCTTTATCCTATAAAAGCCCTTACCTAATTTTTCATACGGACAGGGCAGAATTGAGGACTCGTCCTCAATTTCTCCCTAAGGTGGTTTCAGCATTTCACTTAAACCAGCCTATTGTGGTGCCTGCGGCTACTAGGGACTTGGAGGATTCCAAGTTGCTGGACGTAGTCAGGGCCCTGAAAATATATGTTTCCAGGACGGCTGGAGTCAGAAAATCTGACTCGCTGTTTATCCTGTATGCACCCAACAAGCTGGGTGCTTCTGCTTCTAAGCAGACGATTGCTCGTTGGATTTGTAGTACAATTCAGCTTGCACATTCTGTGGCAGGCCTGCCACAGCCAAAATCTGTAAAAGCCCATTCCACACGGAAAGTGGGCTCATCTTGGGCGGCTGCCCGAGGGGTCTCGGCTTTACAACTTTGCCGAGCAGCTACTTGGTCAGGGGCAAACACGTTTGCTAAATTCTACAAATTTGATACCCTGGCTGAGGAGGACCTGGAGTTCTCTCATTCGGTGCTGCAGAGTCATCCGCACTCTCCCGCCCGTTTGGGAGCTTTGGTATAATCCCCATGGTCCTTACGGAGTCCCCAGCATCCACTTAGGACGTTAGAGAAAATAAGAATTTACTTACCGATAATTCTATTTCTCATAGTCCGTAGTGGATGCTGGGCGCCCATCCCAAGTGCGGATTGTCTGCATTACTTGTACATAGTTATTGTTACAAAAATCGGGTTATTGTTGTTGTGAGCCATCTTTTCAGAGGCTCCTTCTGTTATCATGCTGTTAACTGGGTTCAGATCACAAGTTGTACGGTGTGATTGGTGTGGCTGGTATGAGTCTTACCCGGGATTCAAAATCCTTCCTTATTGTGTACGCTCGTCCGGGCACAGTATCCTAACTGAGGCTTGGAGGAGGGTCATAGGGGGAGGAGCCAGTGCACACCAGGTAGTCCTAAAGCTTTTTACTTTTGTGCCCAGTCTCCTGCGGAGCCGCTATTCCCCATGGTCCTTTCGGAGTCCCCAGCATCCACTACGGACTATGAGAAATAGAATTATCGGTAAGTAAATTCTTATTATTCTCTCACCTTTTGGTTATATGACATAGATGATGCTAAACTGGACCGTAGTTTAAGAATGCATGCAGCAATTATACTCTTTAATATATATAAAGTCCTGTAAATCGGCAGTCTCCTTTCACAATTGATCATCTGGTCGGGTGCCCTCTGTATTCGCATGTAATATAGGGGGTCATTCAGATCTGATCGCTGCTGTGCGTTTTCGCACAGCGGGTGATCAGACCTGAAACTGCCTATGTACAGCACTGCGCCAGTGCATCACACGGCTGCAACGGACATCGGCACCCTTCGACGGGATTGTGTGAAGGATCCATTTGCACGGGTGTTCGCAAGGAGATTGACAGGGAGAGGGCGTTTGTGGGTGGCAACTGTCTGTTTTCAGGGAGTGTCCGGAAGAACGCAGGCGGGATCAAGCGTTTTCAGAGAGGGTGTCTGACGTCAAATCCGGTCCCGAACAGCCTGAAGTGATCGCAGCGGCTGAATAAGTCCTGGACTGCGCAGAGACTGCACAAAATCAGTTTGTACAGCTCTGCTAGACATGCGATCTCACACTTGCACAGCTAAAATACACTACCCCTGTAGGCGGCGACTATCTGATCGCAGGGCAGCAAAAATCTCTGCAAAGTGATCAGATCGGAATTACCCCCATAGTAACAATGTAAGCGGCACTCACAACACTCTTAATAAAAAAACGGAGAGAAAGGACAGTCTCGGTTTTTTATTAAGAGTGTTGTGAGTGCCGCTTACATTGTTAATATAAATATATATATATATATATATTTATTTTTTTGAGTCAATTTCTTTGGACTTTTGACTGCACCAGATGCTGGTGATATGTGATCTGTAGGCGAGTATTTTATGCACAGCAGCGCCGGCTCCCTCGTATAAACGAGAGACAAGCAAACAAATTATTTTGGATGGGACTGTGGGGGTAATTCTGAGTTGATCGCAGCAGGTACTTTGTTAGCAGTTGGGCAAAACCATGTGCACTGCAGGGGGGGCAGATATAACATGTGCAGAGAGAGATAGATTTGGGTGGGGTGTGTTCAATCTGCAATCTAAATTGCAGTGTAAAAATAAAGCAGCCAGTATTTACCCTGCACAGAAACAAAATAACCCACCCAAATCTAACTCTCTCTGCACATGTTATATCTGCCTCCCCTGCAGTGCACATAGTTTTGCCCAACTGCTAAAAAAGTTCCTGCTGCGATCAACTCAGAATTACCCCCTGTGTTACATAAGCAATGCTAGCAGGCAAGTGCATGTAGGGAGGCAGAGGAAACAAGCTAAAGCCCATTACACCCTGGATGATGTGTGTACCCAGCCGATGGGACGACCAATGTAACGATATATATCAGCCGTCCCGTACATATTGACCGATATATTGTTCACAGCCCCACTCACCTGCATTTGTTAGTTTGGCGACGCGGGATGACACGGCAGACGACCCGGGAGTGCGCAGTAGTGGGTACACACTAGACGATGTGCCGATATGTCGGTCTGATCTGCCCGATCTGATGACATATCACCTAGTGTGTAAACCGCTTTAGTGTCTGGATATACTAGCAGTGCAGGAATGATGTGTAAAGCTGACTATACACCTTAAGATTTTCTGTCCGTTTTCCAGTGTTTTGGAGCAAATGGTTAATTGTCATTGCCAGATTTACGATCCAACCAGCAAATTGTTTGGTTAGACAGGGAATCCTAAGGTGTGTGGCCTGCTTTAGGCTTAAGTAGCAGAGAATCGGTAAGGACATGGGATGTCCGGGGTTAGGTGAAAGGATGGCTGAGGGGAGACTGCAGGAGTTGACAAGCTGAGTTGAAGGCCTCACAAGCTGTAGACTCTGAGGAAACAACTTATGTTGGCATGAGTGAGAAGAGGTGGTGGGGGGACCAGGGGACGAGAGATGATTCATCTACAGGACAGAGTAGAAGCTGTCTGCTGGCCACGGGTTCAAGTAGATGTATCAGCCGAAGAGCTGAGCAGGAGTGAGGGTGTGAGGCGGCCATATTGTTCTTAGAGGCCTAAAATTGGCCTGTGGTTGTACATTACCTATATTTACAGCTCCCTGGATTTGACAGCGTCACATACAAGCAAGTGCTGGCGATATTTGTATTTGAAGTGATAAAGCTGCAATGATGTTTCTCACAGTGGACAGTACTGCGTGATACATACTGAGCGCAAAGACCATTCTAGGATAGTCTGTGATTATGTGGTCTATGTACTAAGCCTTGGAGAAAGAGAAAGTGGACGGAGATGAGCACCAGCCAACCTGCTCATAGCTGTCATTTTTCAAACACAGCCTGTAACATGACAGTTAGGAGCTGATTGGCTGGGACTTTATCTCCGTCCGCTTTCTGTCTCCAAGGCTTACTAAATAGACCCCTAAAGTTTCTTAAACCTATAGGTTGTCAGGTAAAGAAAACAAAATCTCATCTTTGCATAAATAGCTGCTAAAAGTTGTTTACTTAATGATAGTCAGTGACTTGAGGTATGGGATAGGCATTTACAGAAATGTGGCAGCGTTCGGCAACTCATATTCTGAAGTGTATTGGTGGCTGTGTGGTATTGTGTTACACAACACCTGTGTGCAAGTGGTGTTAGGTCATGTACAGTGAGTGCAATCAGTTACTATGGAGGATAACACTGAGCCCCTAGTCCAGACAGCATGAATTGGAGTGTGTGCACCCAGATGACCCTGCTGCCTGCCCCCAGAGCTCTCCCTCGTCCCTACAAAGTCCACGTGTGACCACATATTTCCAGTCCATTGTGTGCTGTAGGGAAGATAGCTAGAGGAAGCGCTGTGTGAGGTTCAGTCTCCTCTCCGCTCTGCTTATCAGATAAAAAGGTAGAACTGGGGCCTGCCACACACAGATAAAGTAACTGTTTAGAGATCTATTATGCAACCACATTTATGCTATTATTCTAAACAGATCTATCCACAGGCAAAAGCAAGGGGGTGTGTGGGGTGTATTGAGGAGCGACCACAGCAGATGTTGTCCTAGAGGTGATAGTAATGTTTGATGCTGTCCTCCGTCACATTATTGGAAGTCTCCTCTGCATTTGTGGTCTATTGTACAAGCAGCTGTGCTGTTTTTGCGTTGTCCTGCACGTTACAAAAATGTTTCTCCATCTCACCATTGGTGCAGTCTCTTCCTATTCATAATGAGGCCCATCTACGGGACGTTTCCCCATTCTGCCACCGCCAATTGACGATGAAAAATGCAGTTTGGCGGACATTGATGATTGATGATTAGTAGGGAGAGTGGTAAAAAAAAAATGCTTTTTAAAGATCCCTGACTCACCAATCCTGATCGTTTTCAGTCTGAATTGGCGAATCGTGGACCCAGGAAACGGAAGAATGGGGAATTGCCCTGATACCTGCCTGATATATGGGCATAGTAGGTCTGGTACTTTGATTGCCACCCTTTCCGTGATTACTCTAATGCTGGCCATACATCTAAGACACGATTACTTTTTTGGGGGATCCGAAGATCACATGCCACAGATCTGCGGACATCGATGATAGGTGATTTGTCAGGGAATCTTCAATATAGGGCTTGTTAAAAAAAAATCTCTGATTCACCGATTCCAATAACTTTTTAGGAAGTATTGGGGGGAATCAAGGATTTACAACATGTTGATTTTTCCATGATCCCCCGACCCATGCATTGAAAAAACAGGGTTGCCTCGATACCTATCTAATGTATGGACCCTTTTATCTTTCTCCATCTACTGTGGGCTGCATTGGGTTTCTTTAACCAGTTTCTGTCACCTCTGCTGTGTCCTGAAGCCACAACTAATGCTGGATGCACTTAAGGCCATATCGCTGCAGACGTCCGCAGCGTCGGCCATGATATGATGCTGCAAAAGAATCGCCAAGGCCAAGACCACTCTGATCCCAAATCTGATCACAACTGACTGGATCATTTTTGGGCATAGATTCGTTCAGTAGATGACTATTATCTGCCTTCATCCCTGATCATCTGCTGGCCACGCTTATGGGTAATAATAATGTTCCAGTTCCAGTCATTTGTGCTGACATCTTCTTCATCAACTTCTACAACAATCTTGTTTCTACAAAGTGGAACCTACTTAACCCCATCATTCAGTTGTTTTTTTGTTGTTGTTTTTTTGTGTGGCTCCTCATCCTATATCCATACTGTACATCCATTCACTTCTAGTTAAAGATGACTACTCAGCTGTCTTAGTTTCCTTCAGTTACTTTATTATTGCTTTTCTCTCCGCTTTGTCCCCATCGTCTCTCACAATACTATTAATCGTATCTCTAGATTTCTCTGTATGAAAAATCTATCTGGTCTGTACTTCAACATCGGCAAAGACTTACCCCACGGAGCCTTAGTATATTCTGCTTGCATTTACGTACTGAATGTACCAGGACCCCTGCTCTAGATTCCTTCATATTCTTTAATAATTACTACTTCCATTATATAGATTGCTATCTCTTTGGGCCAGAACCTGTTCTATCACATGCCTGCGGGTTCCAAGTTTATTGATATGCTTTTGTGGATCTTTGGTCTAACTCCAACCCATTCATGCTAACTCCTTTTAAACCATATATACAATTCTGGGAACGTCACTTCTGCTACAACTATTATGGTTTATTCGATCGTAAGCTCATTTGAGCAAAGGGGGTCATTCCAACCCGTTCGCACGCTGCGGTTCATTGCAGCGGGGCAAACGGGTCGGTTCTGCGCATGCGCGGCGGACGCAATGCGCAGGCCCGTCATTGCTCAGCGACGGTAGTCGCTGGGCAAAGACGCCGGGAACGAAGAGAACGGATCGCAAGAAGATTGACAGGTGGGAGGCGGATCGGGTCGTCTACTCACCGTTTTCCGGGTGTGGAGATCCGAACGCAGGCGTGTCGAGGCGTTTGGAGTGCGGATGTCTGACGTCAATTCCGGGACCTTCATCGCTGTATTCATTGCGCAGGGCTAGTGTTCTTTTACACAAAGCTTTTTTAGCATAGCAGGGCTGCACAAGCGATCACAGGCTTGCTATGCTAAAATACACTGCCCCATAGGTGGCGTCTTATTGATCGCACGAGCAGCAAAAAGTTGGTACGTGCGATCAACTCGGAATGACCCCGTGAGTCCCTGTGTCGTGAGCAGACTTTGGGGGAGATGTACTAAGCAGTGATAAAAGTGGAGAAGTGAGCCAGTGGAGGAGTTGCCCGTGGCAACCAATCAGCTGCTCTGAATACTTTTATAATATGCAAATTATAAATGGGCAACTTTTCCACTGGCTCACTTATCCATTTTTATCACTGCTTAGTACATGTCCCTTTGTCTGTACCGTCTTCTCCTCATATAGCACTGTGGAATACAGTATGCTTTGTACATAGATATTTACAGGATATTAATATATTGATGCTGTTGTCTGCATGTCCTTGCAGAGTCTTTTGTGCTTTAAACGTTTATCACAATGTGTGGTTAACATTCATTAAGGGTTTACCATTCCTATTGAGCGCAGAGTCCGCTGCTTGCATCTTAAATGAATTAAAACAAACTGGCATTCTTGTCTGTCGTTTTTGTCTGCCCACAATCGCTGCACTTACTTCTATAGTTAGCAACCCTATTTACCAAACACAAAGACTTGTCACAGATCTTTGTAAAGAAGGGCTGCAGCAGGCGACTTGGTTATATGATTTATTTACTGGGCCAATGTTCAGTCTGTCACTGGGCGTGATCATAAACACTTGTTTTACTGTCTCCCCTGAATGATTGGAGCGCCCTCTGCTGGCCAGTGTCTGGTAATGCGGTATATGTACTCTTTCTATGCACAAGAGCAATGTGTCTTCTTAAGGGAGGGGAAGGGCATCACTAAGAGGGGGCACCTTTTTGCCAATGCACCTGAGGATACAGTGGTATGCAAAAGTGTGTTTAAATCAGGTGGACATATAGTAATCTATTTAGCCGCATTTTCCTGCATGGAAAGGACAAATGTTAGCATTACTGCCTCACAGCACTGAGGTCATGGGTTCGATTCCCACTATGGCCCTAACTGTGTGGAGTTTGTATATTCTCCCCATACTTGCGTGGGTTTCCTCCGGGTACTCCGGTTTCCTCCCACAATCCAAAAATATACTGGTAGGTTAATTGGCTCCAAACAAAATTAACCCTAGCATGAATGTGTGTGTGTGTGTGTGTGTGTGTGTGTGTGTGTGTGTGTGTGTGTGTGTGTGTGTGTGTGTGTGTGCATGTGGTAGGGAATATAGCTTGTAAGCTCCACTGGGGCAGGGACTGATGTGAATGGCCAAATATTCTCTGTAAAGCGCTGCGGAATATGTGTGCGTTATATAAATAACTGATAATAAATAAATAATAATAGTTTGGCTACGGGCACATATAATAAATGGATATTGCATAGGCTAAAATAACATCCGCATATAGCGATTGTGTATCTATATGTGATATAGGCTGGCGAGGATGATTATTTCTGCAGCAAATCATTTTTCTCCAGATGTTCTCGTTAGAAAATTGTCAGGTTTGTTCTATATTTTTGTATTTATTTATTTATTTTTTAGAATAATTTTTTTTTTTTTGTCCGTATCGCAGTGTCCGCAGATGTTTGTCTGAGGTCATTACGCACCTAAAATCCTTGTGTGTGTAATAATTAGAGATTGTGTGTGTGTGTGTGTGTGTGTGTGTGTGTAGGAGGTTGGAAGGTTATGTCAGATTTGTGTGTGTGATGTGGGGAAACGAGGAGGGGGGACTGAAATGCAATTTGGGTTGAAAAATGAAATTTGTGTGATAAGAATGTGATTCAGCAGCAGCCCATAATCATATGCGCTTTAATAATCCTTTATTTTGCAGGAGTCAGTTTCCAGGGCAACCGAGAGTGAAGCAGTGACTAGCTCCCTGCTGAACAGCAAGCGGCTGCAGGCTGGAATATCCGTGAGTCTCTTCCCGTTCCCTGTAATGACGGCTGCTATTCCTCATGCATCAGATTAATAAGGATTCCTCTGCCCCCCTCTGCTAATACTTCCATTATTCTGTCGCTGTGAGCTGCGGTAATGGCAGGACGTGGAGCTGAGAAGCCCACTAGGCCAAGTGAAATGACAGATGGAATATCGTTAGCATTTTTATGTAATTACATTTTTATTACTTCTATTCTTCTCTTCTCCATGCTGCGCACCAATCACACTGGCCGGTGCTCAGCAGAGAAGGGGGGGGTCTTCTTGGTGTTTGCAGTCTATGGGTGTTGTGAAAGTGCACCGAGTTCATACAATAATATATCATTCAGAGAGCCGGAGATAGGCCAGGGATTCCAGAGACCTATTTATTTACAATGCATTCTTCTATCTATCTATCTATCTATCTATCTATCTATCTATCTATCTATCTATCTATCTATCTATCTATCTATGAATATGTGTGTGTGTGTGTGTGTGTGTGTATATATATATATATATATATATATATGGATGTGGTGTAGACCTAATTCCGCGCTAATGAGTGAGCTTCAACCTTAAGACGTACCCTCTGTTAGCTGGGGTACTGAGGTAGGATACAAGAAACAAAAAAATGTCTAAGGGAGCTGTGTAATTGTAACTTTAGATGTAGGTTCTTTTCCAAGATTATTTGACCACAGAATCATTAAAATAAATGTATTCACATATTGTCCTTGAACAGTACATTTGCAGTGAGTAATGTGTACCTGACAAAGTTTAAAATACAGACTTTGATACACAACCTGACATAAAAATTCTAAATGAATTCATCCAATGATGTCTTTCAATGAATGTCTGATGTTCTCACATCTGAACCTCAACCCAACGCGTTTCGTCCCAAAGGACTTCATCAGGGGTTCATATCAATAGATGTTGAAAAGGCTCTATGGGATCAATAACTGATTTATCAGTAATGCTGTTCCCACAGGGATATCAGTATGGAAATAACACAACAAGAACGTTGAATTCGTCCGTATTGGACAACGAATCAGGCCAATATAAAAATGTCATAAAAGGATCTCAATGCTGTATTCTCTACCAGTTATAACCACAACTATGTTGGTCAGGCTTTGTGGTCTGACAGGCTCTCCAGAACAGCAGTATAAGTATATATATATATATATATATATATATGTCAGACACTTGTACATCTTGAGAAAGGGGTTAAATTCCCCGAAACGTCGATGTAGGACATGTATGGTTTAATACATTAACTTCTCACCAGTCCCTGAGTGCCGCAGTTCTTCTGGTTTGTTATTGCATCTCTGAGGGCACCGGGGCATGCTGTTATTCGTGGGAGTGCCGGGCTGTTTGTATAGATATAGATAGATAGATAGATAGATAGATAGATAGATAGATAGAGATATCTATCTATCTATCTATCTATCTATCTATCTCTATCATTTGATAGTTTTGCTGAGTTGCCGTTTTCAATAGCTGTCTCTTATAATTCATGGCAGCATGTTAGTCACTCTTACAGTAACCCTAATGCACACTGACATCTGCACACAGACCCTCTGGAACAAGCACATAACTGTATATATGTATACAATAAATGTATGCACACAATAATACTGTGTATATGTTGTACACACACACACACACACACACA
This sequence comes from Pseudophryne corroboree, assembly GCF_028390025.1. Classification (NCBI taxonomy): domain Eukaryota; kingdom Metazoa; phylum Chordata; class Amphibia; order Anura; family Myobatrachidae; genus Pseudophryne; species Pseudophryne corroboree. The sequence goes on from NC_086454.1 coordinate 294,917,765, forward strand.
CACATACATACATACATACATACATACATACATACATACATACATATGTATATAATGCATGTCTCTGAGAGTGCCAGTCACCATTTTGACCCCAGCCAGGAGCCCCAAAAAAACGCAGCAGATGCGGCGGCACTCAAGTAATAAAACATGGTGCAGGTACCGTAGCCAGCATTTTGATGGCTATTGGTTTCAGGGCTTAATGAATGTTGGCTACCATACCATGCAAAAATACTTTTTTGTTTAATTGTGACTAACAGGTGACATAAAGTGCTGTTAGTGCAGTCAATGTTTCATCCTATAAGGACCTTCTTCAGTCTGCAGGACATAGCAGTAGAGCAATGTGTCTTCGTTGACACATTGGTCTGGTTGACACATTGATCTGTCCTGCAGAACACTGACTGCACTAACAGCACTTTATATCGCCTGTGAATTACCATTAAACCAACAGTATTGTTGCATCAGTTTGGTTAGTGCCTGAACCTCTGTTCTGTATGTCTGTCTGGATGTTTTAGGACCTGTTGGTCGTTACTGGAGTACGCCACTTTGATCTCTATATTTGTGAGTGCGGACGCTCTGGACTGATTATATATTATTACATACTCGCATCTTCCTAACACTCTTCCAGGATACAGTGAACAGTGACCAATACATAACAATGGTGCAAGGATTTGTCAACATGTTGCCGGCAGACAGATTGCAGAACACATGGTTTCAGGACAATGCCACAGCCCATACAGCCAGAAACACTATGGCTTTCTTGGAAGAGTTTTCCAGGATGACTGATCTCACGGGGGGATGTGGTCAGCGCGATCTCCGGATTTAACACCCCTTGAATTTTTCTTCTGGGGTACCTGAAGAATGCTGCCTGTGCAACTCACCTGAACTGTATTCTAGAATTGCAAGTGCACATTCAGAACTGTGACAATGCAATTTCACGGGAGACATTGCAAATGGTGATCAAGAACGTCATTAGCCATGTCCATTTGTGTAAAGCGCAGAACAGCGGCCACTTCCAGCACTTACTGTGAAATAAATATTTTCCCCATATGGTTGATTGATTTTTTGAACACCCTGTATGTATATGTGTGTATATATAATAAATATATATATATATATATATATACACGGCGCTGGTACACTGAAGGAACACACGGTGCTGGTACACTGAAGGAACACGCGGCGCGGGTACACTAAGGGAACACGCGGCGCTGGTACACTGAAGGAACACGCGGCGCGGGTACACTGAAGGAACACGCGGCGCGGGTACACTGAGGGAACGCGCGGCGTTGGTACACTGAAGGAACGCGCGGCGCCGGTACACTGAAGGAACGCGCGGCGCCGGTACACTGAGGGAACGCGCGGCGCCGGTACACTGAGGGAACGCGCGGCGCCGGTACACTGAGGGAACGCGCGGCGCCGGTACACTGAGGGAACGCGCGGCGCCGGTACACTGAGGGAACGCGCGGCGCCGGTACACTGAGGGAACGCGCGGCGCCGGTACACTGAGGGAACGCGCGGCGCCGGTACACTGAGGGAACGCGCGGCGCCGGTACACTGAGGGAACGCGCGGCGCCGGTACACTGAAGGAACGCGCGGCGCAGGTACACTGAGGGAACGCGCGGCGCTGGTACACTGAGGGAACGCGCGGCGCTGGTACACTGAGGGAACGCGCGGCGCTGGTACACTGAGGGAACGCGCGGCGCTGGTACACTGAGGGAACGCGCGGCGCCGGTACACTGAAGGAACGCGCGGCGCCGGTACACTGAAGGAACGCGCGGCGCCGGTACACTGAAGGAACACGCGGCGCCGGTACACTGAAGGAACACGCGGCGCCGGTACACTGAAGGAACACGCCAGAATACTCAATTCCTAATAAATATATAGAAGGCTAATAGTGCTGCACATCGCCCCAGACCTGCCACAAAATGTTCTCATTATGTATGTTGCTGATCTAATCTGTAACATTACTGGAGTGCAGACATTCTCCTACCACGTGTACTCACATAGGGCTGGGGCTGTCGGCCTCGTTGAGCTGGCTGAAGCTATTACTATGCGGTGGTTGCAATCAATGAACCACAAGGCTATTCCTGCTGTCATGAGGTCCAAACCGTGAAAACAAAACAGCAGGACGGAAACCAGTGACCGAGGTGAGAGCTGCAGGACAGGCCTCGGGGGCACAATACCCAGCACACTCAGCAAAGCGTCTGCGGAGGAGGACTGTCTAATATTGTCCTCTAACACAAACTGTGCCCCATGGGGAACGCTGTAATGCAGATTCCGATTACTCTGCATACTGACACGGTGGAAGCTCCAGCACTTCATATCATTCCTAATGTTATCTGTCTGGGGGCTTTGCTTACGGTCAGGGGTATTAACCCATTTATCATATCCTACAGCCATCTTGTGATGTGTGTACTCTGGTATTCATAGACTACACCTGGGGTCCTGGCCTGGTAACAGGGGATGTGCCTCTCATATTGTGAGTAAAGCTAGATGTGGACCAAAAAACTCTATGATACAGTAACTTACTCCTAGTCCCTGTAATATGCACAATTAGGCAAATCACTTTTTTGAGACTAGAGGGCCCATGTAGTTTTGGAGGAAGTGGTTCTGAAGTTGAATTTTTGAGAGCAGACATAAAGATGTTTGTAAAAAAACCCATCATTGTTTTAAATGTGAGGGACTCTCAGTTTGTAGGAAAAAGTCTGGTGTAGCTGTAGATCTTGCTACATGCTGCCATATATCTGTGAGTGCTTATGACACAGTTAAGGTCTCTGACCGGCATGCAATAATAATTTGCCGTTCCAGTATTATTTGTACTAGCAGAGGTTTAATAGGTATGGGGGATAGAACTTATTGGTTCCAATCACCCTATACCACTTGGATGTGGTATGAAAAGATGACATTCAGAATCTTGAAAGCCAGAATGTCGTCATGGACATAAGATCGACATTCACAAATATTGACCTGTTCATACCAGAATACTAGCCCCTAAGCCTAAACCTAGCCCCTATCCCTATACCTAATCCCTAACACTAGCCTCTAAGCCTAAACCTAACTCTAACCTAGGGATGTGCGATGAGCTAAATGGCTCAGGAGGCACTGGCTAGCACTAGAGCCAGATTTACATATAATATATGAGCCAAAGCGTACATCTGGGCATTATACACAGCTGCAGCAGTATAAACGAGTTTCGGTCGTTATGTCGACACAGTTTAGGTCGACCACCGAAGGTCGGCAATGCCATTAGGTCGACATGCATTGGGTCGACAGGTCAAAAGGTCAACATGAGTTTTTCAAATTTTTTGGATTTTTTTCATACTTAACGATCCACGTGGACTACGATTGGAACGGTAACCTGTGCCGAGCGAAGCGAGCCATGCGAGGGGACACGGTGCACTAATTTGGGCTCCCCGTCACTTTACGGAGAAAACGACACCAAAACAGTCAAAAACCTCATGTCAACCTTTTGACCTGTCGACCTAGTATATGTCAACCTAACGCCCATGTCGACCCATTGTCCCTGTCGACCTAATGCATGTCGACCTTCCATGGTCGACCTAATTTGTGTCTATCCAACGACCCATACCCGTATAAACTCCTGGAGATTTGGTGAGTTTTGATCAGAGATGTGTGGAAAAGATACACAGGGGGGGGCACTGCCTCACTTGCCATAGACTTTTTACTCCAGAGTTTTGGCTATAAAAATGATTAGAATAATGCAAAGAAGATATTTCAAACATATTTTTGTATTTTTCATATACTTTATACAATCAAAACTCTGGTACAATCGTTAGTATGACAGGAAAGGCTCTGCCTCACCCGCCTCACCCCACCGCACGTCACTGCTCTAACCCCTAACACTAAAAATAACACAAAAACGGACTGCCTATCCTTGATATTGAGATGAACATGTCGACAATTTAACCAAGTTGACATTTGTGACTGTAGACCTTTTGCTTGTCATACTTCTGTCCATGTTGACATTCAGAGTCTGTACACATTCTGACTGTCGGCCTTTGTACCAGTTATGCCTTTGGCCGGGGATGGTGTCTTCTATGGGATAGTTTACACTAGGTAGAGATACTTTACCTCAGTCTTGGTCATTGTTTATGCTTACTGAGCAAGCCTGGTGTCCTGCGTTTTTATGCTGGACCATGGTTGAATCGTCAGTTGCCCCCAACTCTGCATCGCAGCCCCTGCCTCTGGCTCGCTGCGGAGCTTAATGTTAATTGGCAGATCAAGAAATTAGGATGCAACTAAAATCAACATTTTAGTCAGGAGTATTAATAATACTACAGCGCGATGTGCGGAACTGGCTGCTACTATGTGTTATTAGCAGATGGCAGTAGAGGGAGCTGTGTGTGTCGCCCAGCCCTGCCTTTGCTGTCTCTATTGATTTGTGGAGCCGTGTCATAACGACACCGGGAAGCAATGAATTGGAGATGGAGCTGTGATAGAATCAGGAGGGGGGACTGTGGCTGCAACTTTTCTATCTCCTCCGCCTGATTAGATATTTATTTTTTTCTCTGAAGAGCTTTCACCTTGTAATAAAAATGGTAAATTGTCTGCATGGGGGAGAAGGGAGAGTTCTGTATTGAGGCTTGGATAGGAAATGCTTGGTGCGTAGATAGGCTGAGCTGTGAGCCTGCAGCCTGACAATAGACCAATGCGCCCGATATGTACAGGGATGATGACCTATTTAGAGATGTATATATGTGTAGGTTCCTGTCCCCCATACCATGGCTGCCCTGGATGTGCGCTCGTCCCCTGCACACGGGTGAGATGTGGATGCTGGAGCAGTGTTTGTGAGAGCGCAGCACATCAGTTGACAGGTTACACTCCTATGGATTCCTCGCACGGATTGGCCTCAGCCTCTGCTGTGTGTAGCTGGTGGGGTTACGGTCGTTAGGTCGACACTCATTAGGTCGACAATGCCATTAGGTCGACATGAACGTTGGGTCGACATGTACTAGGTCGACATGAGTTTTTCACCTTTTTTTCTTCTTCATTTTTTGGATTTTTTCATACTTAACAATCCACGTGAACTACGATTGGAGCGGTAACCTGTGCTGAGCGCAGCGGTAGTGGAGCGAGGCACCTTGCCCAAAGCATGACGAGCGAAGCGAGCCATGCAAGGGGACACGGTGCACTAATTTGGGTTCCCGGTCACTTTACGGAGAAAACGACACCAAAAACAGTCAAAAACCTCATGGCAATGTCGACCTTCAGTGGTCGACCTAATGAGTGTTGACCTAAGTTGGGTCAACCCAACGACCCATACCCAGCTGGTGGGTACAGTAAAGGCTATGCAGATAATGCACTGCTCAAAAATATAAAGGGAACACTTAAACAACACAATGTAACTCCAAGTCAATCACACTTCTGTGAAATCAAACTGTCCACTTAGGAAGCAACACTGATTGACAATTAATTTCACATGCTGTTGTGCAAATGGACTAGACAACAGGTGGGAATTATAGGCAATTAGCAAGACACCCCCAATAAAGGAGTTGTTCTGCAGGTGGTGACCACAGACCACTTCTCAGCTCCTATGCTTTCTGGCTGATGTTTTGGTCACTTTTGAAAGCTGGCGGTGCTTTCACTCTAGTGGTAGCATGAGACGGAGTCTACAACCCACACAAGTGGCTCAGGTAGTGCAGCTCATCCAGGATGGCACATCAATGCAAGCTGTGGCAAGAAGGTTTGCTGTGTCTGTCAGTGTAGTGTCCAGAGCATGGAGGCGCTACCAGGAGACAGACCAGTACATCAGGAGACGTGGAGGAGGCCGTAGGAGGGCAACAACCCAGCAGCAGGACCGCTACCTCCGCCTTTGTGCAAGGAGGAACAGGAGGAGCACTGCCAGAGCCCTCCAAAATGACCTCCAGCAAGCCACAAATGTGCATGTGTCTACTCAAACGATCAGAAACAGACTCCATGAGGGTGGTATGAGGGCCCGACGTCCACAGGTGGGGGTTGTGCTTACAGCCCAACACCGTGCAGGACGTTTGGCATTTGCCAGAGAACACCAAGATTGGCAAATTCGCCACTGGCGCCCTGTGCTCTTCACAGATGAAAGCAGGTTCTCACTGAGCACATGTGACAGACGTGACAGAGTCTGGAGACGCCAAGGAGAACGTTTTGCTGCCTGCAACATCCTCCAGAATGACCGGTTTGGCAGTGGGTCAGTAATGGTGTGGGGTGGCATTTCTTTGGGGGCCACACAGCCCTCCATGTGCTCGCCAGAGGTAGCCTGACTGCCATTAGGTACCGAGATGAGATCCTCAGACCCCTTGTGAGACCATATGCTGGTGCGGTTGGCCCTGGGTTCCTCCTAATGCAGGACAATGCTAGCCCTCATGTGGCTGGAGTGTGTCAGCAGTTCCTGCAAGACGAAGGCATTGATGCTATGGACTGGCCCACCCGTTCCCCAGACCTGAATCCAATTGAGCACATCTAGGACATCATGTCTCGCTCCATCCACCATCCATTGCACCACAGACTGTCAAGGAGTTGGCGGATGCTTTAGTCCAGGTCTGGGAGGAGATCCCTCAGGAGACCATCCGCCACCTCATCAGGAGCATGCCCAGGCGTTGTAGGGAGGTCATACAGGCACGTGGAGGCCACACACACTACTGAGCCTCATTTTGACTTGTTTTAAGGACACTACATCAAAGTTGGATCAGCCTGTAGTGTGTTTTTCCACTTTAATTTTGAGTGTGACTCCAAATCCAGACCTCCATGGGTTAATAAATTTGATTTCCATTGATAATTTTTGTGTGATTTTGTTGTCAGCACATTAAACTATGTAAAGAACAAAGTATTTAATAAGAATATTTCATTCATTCAGATCTAGGATGTGTTGTTTAAGTGTTCCCTTTATTTTTTTGAGCAGTGTGTGTGTGTGTATATATATATGTATGTATGTGTGTATATATATATATATATATATATATATATAGCATACCACCATTCACTTACATTTTCTACACCGCCATTTCTACATTCCAAATGTGACCACCACACACACCTTTATCAATTCATAGAAGCTACTTATGCCGCACCGTGAGCCGCACCTGCATTCTGTACATATGAGCCGCAGGTGCATTCTGTACGTATGAGCTGCAGGTGCATTTTGTGCGTATGAGCCGCAGGTGCATTCTCTACATATGAGCCACAAGGGCGTTCTGTGTGTATGAGCCACAAGTGCGTTCTGTACGTATGAGCCTCCTGCATTCTGTACGTATGAGCCGCAGGTGCATTCTGTACAAATGAGCCACACCTGCATTCTGTACGTATGAGCCGCAGGTGCATTCTGTGAGTATGAGTCCCAGGTGCATTCTGTACATATGAACAGCACCTGCATTCTCTACATATGAGCCGCACCTACATTCTGTACATATGAGCCGCCGCTGCATTCTGTACAAATGAGCCGCAGGTGCATTCTGTGTGTATGAGCTGCAGGTGCATTCTACGCGTATGAGCCGCAGTTGCATTCTGTGCGTATGAGCCGCATGTGCATTCTGTGCGTATGAGCCTCACCTGCATTCTGTGCGTATGAGCCGCAGGTGCATTCTACGCGTATGAGCCGCAGTTGCATTCTGTGCGTATGAGCCGCATGTGCATTCTGTGCGTATGAGCCTCACCTGCATTCTGTACGTATGAGCCTCACCTGCATTCTGTACGTATGAGCCTCACCTGCATTCTGTACGTATGAGCCTCACCTGCATTCTGTACGTATGAGCCTCACCTGCATTCTGTACGTATGAGCCACAAGTGCGCTCTGTGTGTATGAGCCACAAGTGCGTTCTGTACGTATGAGCCTCACCTGCATTCTGTACGTATGAGCCTCACCTGCATTCTGTACGTATGAGCCTCACCTGCATTCTGTGCGTATGAGCTGCAGGTGCATTCTGTGTGTATGAGCCGCAGGTGCATTCTGTACGTATGAGCCTCACCTGTACGTATGAGCCGCAGGTGCATTCTGTACGTATGAGCCTAAGGTGCATTCTGTACGTATGAGCCGCAGGTGCATTCTGTACGTATGAGCCGCAGGTGCATTCTGTACGTATGAGCTGCAGGTGCATTATGTGCGTATGAGCTGCAGGTGCATTCTGTGCGTATCAGCTGCAGGTGCATTCTGTACGTATGAGCTGCAGGTGCATTCTGTGCGTACGAGCTGCAGGTGCATTCTGTGTGTATGAGCCACAAGTGCGTTCTGTACGTATGAGCCTCACCTGCATTCTGTACGTATGAGCCTCACCTGCATTCTGTACGTATGAGCCTCACCTGCATTCTGTACGTATGAGCCTCACCTGCATTCTGTACGTATGAGCCGCAGGTGCATTCTGTGCATATGAGCTGCAGGTGCATTATGTGCGTATGAGCTGCAGGTGCATTATGTGCGTATGAGCTGCAGGTGCATTCTGTGCGTATCAGCTGCAGGTGCATTCTGTACGTATGAGCTGCAGGTGCATTCTGTGCGTACGAGCTGCAGGTGCATTCTGTGCGTATGAGCTGCAGGTGCATTCTGTACGTATGAGCCTCACCTGCATTCTGTGCGTATGAGCTGCAGGTGCGTTCTGTGCGTATGAGCTGCAGGTGCATTCTGTGCGTATGAGCCTCACCTGCATTCTGTACTTATGAGCTGCAGGTGCATTCTGTGCGTATGAGCTGCAGGTGCATTCTGTACGTATGAGCTGCAGGTGCATTCTGTGCGTATGAGCTGCAGGTGCATTCTGTGCGTATGAGCTGCAGGTGCATTCTGTGCGTATGAGCCTCACCTGCATTCTGTACTTATGAGCTGCAGGTGCATTATGTACGTATGAGCTACATATATATATATCCTATCTTATGTGCAGTACATTATGGATACCTATAAGCTACAGTACATATATTTCTGTACATAGTTACAGCACATAGGTAATAGTACATATATGGATACATCAGTAAATACATATGACATACAAATGTAAATACAATTAACTTACATGTGAGGTACACACATGTAAACACAAAGTACATCATGTGTATATATGAGAAGCATACAACACGTATGAAGATGCATATGTACAGTACTACATATGGGAAACCCCTAAACACATATGACATACATGCGTGTACACAAACATAATAGTGTGTTGTGTGGGCGTAAATAAATATATATATATATATATATACAAATACATATCGGTTAGATACATACAGATGTATAAATAAGATGGGTATGATACATTTGTTATTACATATTAGATTCATACATATATAATAGAGAGACATACATGTATATGTGTGAGATACATATGTATGACGTGTATACATGAGATGCATATTTACACTGGCGTGCGCAGCTCATTTTATTAGGGGGTGCACCGTCGGAGGGGTGTGTCTAGCATCGCCTTTTGGGCGTGTCTAGCACCATCTATCGATGGTCCACGCATATAAAATATCTTTGTACCAAACCTAATAAAGCAGGTACATTGTCAGATGTTGTGGTGTGCACCAAACAAACACCCCTGATGGCACTCACTGCAATTACACTGCTCCTCCTCAGCCTGGTCTGGCTCCCCCTCTCTTTCCCCTGCAAGCTGCAGCAGCTTACTTACAAGTCGGTAACTAAACTGACACTGACAGTCGCAGACTAGTACTGCTGCTGCTGGAAAAACTAGTGACGTGTCAGTGCTGCTGCCGACCGCCTGCCAGTATTGAATTTGTCTTCCTAAGAGGAACGCTGGCTGCATGCTGATCCTCATCAGTGGCTGGCGTTGGCATAGCATAGAAGGAGAGAGGTGTGTATGTGGCAGGTGTGACGGGTGGGCATGCAAGCAGCATGACATAATCACGTCACATCACAGTTTTTGTACATGGAGATGGAGCTGGGAATTTGAAAGCCGGTGTCAGTGGTACCCTTGATTAACCCAGGTGTCCGGTCAGTAATGCAGTCCTGACAGGGTGCAGCGCAGAGGGGACAGTAATCAGCCTGCTCAGCAATCGCTGCATCAGGCATGTGAGATCGGGGTGCCAGACATTAGGGGGTGCCTGTGCGCACCAGGAACCCCCCCTGCGCACACCTATGCATATTTATGTTAATATATGAATAACGCAAAAACATGAGATGCCATGTTATTGATATGTACATTAATACTTATGAGATGCATATGATACATATATACATTTCTCTAACGTCCTAAGTGGATGCTGGGACTCCGTAAGGACCATGGGGAATAGCGGCTCCGCAGGAGACAGGGCACAAAATAAAAGCTTGAGATATCAGGTGGTGTGCACTGGCTCCTCCCCCTATGACCCTCCTCCAAGCCAGTTAGATTTTTGTGCCCGGCCGAGAAGGGTGCAAACTAGGTAGCTCTCCAGAGCTGCTTAGAATAAAAGTTTAGTTAGGTTTTTTTATTTTCAGTGAGTCCTGCTGGCAACAGGCTCACTGCATCGTGGGACTAAGGGGAGAAGAAGCGAACTCACCTGAGTGCAGAGTGGATTGGGCTTCTTAGGCTACTGGACGTTAGCTCCAGAGGGACGATCACAGGTTCAGCCTGGATGGGTCACCGGAGCCGCGCCGCCGTCCCCCTTACAGAGCCAGAAGAGACGAAGGTCCGGTGAAAGCGGCGGCAGAAGACATCCTGTCTTCAAGACTAAGGTAGCGCACAGCACCGCAGCTGTGCGCCATTGCTCTCAGCACACTTCACACTCCGGTCACTGAGGGTGCAGGGCGCTGGGGGGGAGCGCCCTGAGACGCAATATAACACACATATACCTTAGCTGGCAAAAGGAATACATCACATATAGCTCCAGGGCTATATGGATGTATTTTTCCCCCTGCCATTTTACACAAAAAAGCGGGAGTTAAGGACGTCGTGAAGGGGCGGGGCCTATCTCCTCAGCACACTGGCGCCATTATTCCCTCACAGCTCCGCTGGAAGGACGGCTCCCTGATTCTCCCCTGCAGTACTGCATCTGATTCAGGGTAAAAAAGAGAAGGGGGGGCATTTTGGCAGCAAATAACTAGATTAACAGCAGCTATAAGGGATTAACACTTATATAAGGTTATCCCTGTATATATATATAGCGCTGGGTGTGTGCTGGCAGACTCTCCCTCTGTCTCTCCAAAGGGCTAAGTGGGGTCCTGTCCTCTATCAGAGCATTCCCGGTGTGTGTGCTGTGTGTCGGTACGCGTGTGTCGACATGTATGAGGAGGAAAATGAGGTGGAGGCGGAGCAGTTGCCTGTGTTAGTGATGTCACCCCCTAGGGAGTCGACACCTGACTGGATGATTGTGTTTAAGCAATTAAGTGATAATGTCAGCAATTTACAAAAAACTGTTGACGACATGAGAAAGCCGGCAAATCAATTAGTGCCTGTTCAGGCGTCTCAGACACCCTCAGGGGCCCTAAAACGGCCGCTACCTCAGTGGGTCGACACGGATCCAGATACAGATACTGAATCTAGTGTCGACGGTGACGAGACAAACGTAATGTCCAGTAGGGCCACACGTTACATGATCACGGCAATGAAAGAGGCATTGAACCTTTCTGACACTACAAATACCTCAAAGGCGGGTATTATGTGGGGTGTGAAAAAACTGCCAATAGTTTTTCCTGAGTCTGAGGAAATAAATGAGGTGTGTGATAAAGCGTGGGTTTCCCCCGATAAAAAACAGCTAATTTCTAATAAGTTATTAGCACTATACCCTTTCCCGCCAGAGGTTAGGGCACGGTGGGAAACACCCCCTAGGGTAGATAAGGCGCTCACACGTTTATCTAAACAAGTAGCGTTACCGTCCCCTGATACGGCCACCCTCAAAGAACCAGCTGATAGGAGGCTGGAAAATATCCTGAAAAGTATATACACACATACTGGTGTTATACTGCGACCAGCAATCGCATCAGCCTGGATGTGCAGTGCTGGAGTCGCATGGGCGGATTCCCTGACTGAGAATATTGATACCCTGGATAGGGACAATATTCTGTTAACTATAGAACATTTAAAGGATGCATTGCTATATATGCGTGATGCGCAGAGGGATATTTGTACCCTGGCATCAAGAGTAAGCGCAATGTCCATCTCTGCCAGAAGAGCATTATGGACCAGACAGTGGTCAGGGGACGCAGATTCCAAACGGCACATGGAAGTATTGCCGTATAAGGGGGAGGAGTTATTTGGGGCTGGTCTAACAGACCTGGTGGCCACGGCAACGGCTGGAAAATCCACCTTTTTACCCCAGGTTACTTCACATCAACAGAAAAAGACACAGTCTTTTCAAACTCAGTCCTTTCGTTCCCATAAGTACAAGCGAGCAAAAGGTCACTCTTTTCTGCCCAAGGGCAGAGGAAGAGGAAAAAGGCAGCACCATGCAGCCGCTTCCCAGGAGCAGAAGCCCTCCCCTGCTTCTGCCAAGTCTTCAGCATGACGCTGGGGCTTTACAAGCAGACTCAGACACGGTGGGGGCCCGTCTCAAGTATTTCAACGCGCAGTGGGCTCACTCGCAAGTGGATCCCTGGATTCTACAGGTAGTATCACAGGGGTACAAACTGGAATTCGAGGCGTTTCCTCCTCATCGTTTCCTGAAGTCTGCTTTACCAAAGTCTCCCTCCGACAGGGAGGCAGTTCTGGAAGCCATTCACAAGCTGTACTCCCAGCAGGTGATAATCAAGGTACCCCTCTTACAACAGGGGAAGGGGTATTATTCCACACTATTTGTGGTACCGAAGCCGGACGGCTCGGTGAGACCAATATTAAATCTAAAATCTTTGAACACTTACATAAAAAGGTTCAAATTCAAGATGGAGTCACTCAGAGCGGTGATAGCGAACCTGGAAGAGGGGGACTATATGGTGTCGCTGGACATCAAGGATGCTTATCTCCACGTCCCAATATATCCTTCTCACCAAGGGTACCTCAGGTTTGTAGTACAAAACTGTCATTATCAGTTTCAGACGCTGCCGTTTGGATTGTCCACGGCGCCTCGGGTCTTTACCAAGGTAATGGCCGAAATGATGATTCTTCTACGAAGAAAAGGCATCTTAATTATCCCTTACTTGGACGATCTCCTGATAAGGGCAAGAACCAAGGAACAGTTAGAAGTCGGAGTGGCACTATCTCAGGTAGTGCTAAGTCAGCACGGATGGATTCTAAATATTCCAAAATCGCAGCTGATTCCAACGACACGTCTACTGTTCTTAGGAATGATTCTGGACACAGTCCAGAAGAAGGTGTTTCTCCCGGAGGAGAAGGCCAGGGAGTTATCCGAGCTAGTCAGGAACCTCCTAAAACCAGGACAGGTCTCAGTGCATCAGTGCACAAGGGTCCTGGGAAAAATGGTGGCTTCTTACGAAGCGATTCCATTCGGAAGATTCCATGCAAGAACTTTTCAGTGGGATCTACTGGGAAAATGGTCCGGATCGCATCTTCAGATGCATCAACGGATAACCCTGTCGCCAAGGACAAGGGTGTCTCTCCTGTGGTGGCTTCAGAGGGCTCATCTACTAGAGGGCCGCAGATTTGGCATTCAGGATTGGATCCTGGTAACCACGGATGCCAGCCTGAGAGGCTGGGGAGCAGTCACACAGGGAAGGAATTTCCAGGGCTTGTGGTCAAGCATGGAAACATCTCTTCATATAAACATTCTAGAACTAAGGGCCATTTACAATGCCTTAATTCAAGCAAAACCTCTGCTTCAGGGTCAGGCGGTGTTGATCCAGTCGGACAACATCACGTCAGTCGCCCACATAAACAGACAGGGCGGCACGAGAAGCAGGAGGGCAATGGCAGAAACTGCAAGGATTCTTCGCTGGGCGGAAAATCACGTGATAGCACTGTCAGCAGTGTTCATTCCGGGAGTGGACAACTGGGAAGCAGACTTCCTCAGCAGACACGACCTTCACCCGGGAGAGTGGGGACTTCACCCAGAAGTCTTCCACCAAATTGTAAACCGTTGGGAAAGACCAAAGGTGGACATGATGGCGTCACGTCTAAACAAAAAACTGGACAGATATTGCGCCAGGTCAAGGGACCCTCAGGCAATAGCAGTGGACGCTCTGGTAACGCCGTGGGTGTACCAGTCAGTGTATGTATTCCCTCCTCTGCCCCTCATACCGAAAGTATTGAGAATCATAAGAAGGAGAGGAGTAAGAACTATACTCGTGGTTCCGGATTGGCCAAGAAGGTCTTGGTACCCGGAACTTCAAGAGATGCTCACGGACGAACCGTGGCCTCTACCTCTAAGACAGGACCTGCTACTGCAGGGGCCTTGTCTGTTCCAAGACTTACCGCGGCTGCGTTTGACGGCATGGCGGTTGAACGCCGGATCCTGAAGGACAAGGGCATTCCAGAAGAAGTCATCCCTACTCTGGTAAAAGCCAGAAAGGAAGTAACCGCAAAACATTATCACCGCATTTGGCGTAAATATGTTGCGTGGTGTGAGGCCAAGAAGGCCCCTACACAGGAATTTCAACTGGGTCGTTTCTTGCATTTCCTGCAAACAGGACTGTCTATGGGCCTAAAATTAGGGTCCATTAAGGTTCAAATTTCGGCCCTGTCGATATTCTTCCAGAAAGAACTGGCTTCAGTACCTGAAGTTCAGACATTTGTGAAAGGGGTGCTACACATACAGCCTCCTTTTGTGCCTCCAGTGGCACCTTGGGATCTCAATGTTGTGTTGAGATTTCTAAAATCACACTGGTTTGAACCATTGTCTACGGTAGATTTAAAATATCTCACGTGGAAGGTGTCGATGCTGTTGGCCTTGGCTTCAGCTAGGCGTGTGTCAGAATTGGCGGCTTTATCATGTAAAAGCCCTTACCTAAATTTTCATTCTGACAGGGCGGAATTGAGGACTCGTCCTCAATTTCTACCTAAGGTGGTTTCTGCTTTTCACATGAACCAACCTATTGTGGTACCTGCGGCTACTAGGGACTTAGAGGACTCTAAGTTGCTGGACGTTGTCAGGGCCTTGAAAATATATGTTTCCAGGACGGCTGGAGTCAGGAAAACTGACTCGCTGTTTATCCTGTATGCACCCAACAAGCTGGGTGCTCCTGCTTCAAAGCAGACGATTGCTCGTTGGATTTGTAGTACAATTCAGCTTGCACATTCCGTGGCAGGATTGCCACAGCCAAAATCAGTAAAAGCCCATTCCACAAGGAAAGTGGGCTCATCTTGGGCGGCTGCCCGAGGGGTCTCGGCTTTACAACTTTGCCGAGCAGCTACTTGGTCAGGGGCAAACACGTTTGCTAAATTCTACAAATTTGATACCCTGGCTGAGGAGGACCTGGAGTTCTCTCATTCGGTGCTGCAGAGTCATCCGCACTCTCCCGCCCGTTTGGGAGCTTTGGTATAATCCCCATGGTCCTTACGGAGTCCCAGCATCCACTTAGGACGTTAGAGAAAATAAGATTTTACTTACCGATAAATCTATTTCTCGTAGTCCGTAGTGGATGCTGGGCGCCCATCCCTAGTGCGGATTGTCTGCAATACTTGTATATAGTTATTGTTACAAAAAATTCGGGTTATTATTGTTGAGCCATCCTTTCAGAGGCTCCTTTAAATTTATCATACTGTTAACTGGGTTCAGATCACGAGTTGTACGGTGTGATTGGTGTGGCTGGTATGAGTCTTACCCGGGATTCAATATCCTTCCTTATTATGTACGCTCGTCCGGGCACAGTATCCTAACTGGCTTGGAGGAGGGTCATAGGGGGAGGAGCCAGTGCACACCACCTGATATCTCAAGCTTTTATTTTGTGCCCTGTCTCCTGCGGAGCCGCTATTCCCCATGGTCCTTACGGAGTCCCAGCATCCACTACGGACTACGAGAAATAGATTTATCGGTAAGTAAAATCTTATTTTCTACATGTGAGCTGCGTACATACGTAAATACATATGACCTTCATGTTTAGACGGACGCATTCAGAAAGCAGGTGTAGTATGGGCTGGCTGCCTGTCACACATACTGCGGGAACACGTGTAACGGGCTGCATGCTGCCAGGGTAGGGTCAGACTCTGGATGCAGGTAATCAGAGTGGCCATTGAAGACATTTGGGGAAGAGAAAAAAATCTAAATAGTAATGCCCTGTGTACCATAGACGTAGAACACGCAGAGAGAATGTGAACACTGATCTATACAGTCTACAACACTATCTAGTAGGGCGCTCTTATTTTTTTGTGAAGTTGCATTTCTCAAATTGAACTCCAGAGGGTGCTAGTGTGCAGGCTTAGCATACCCACTAACTGCTGTAATTCTAATTTCATTCAGTGTTCAGTCACACAGTACACACAGACACTAGCACAACAGCCACACTATTGGGTAAAAATAAATCCAGCTTTGTGGTGCACCAGGTGGATCATAAAGATGTCACTGAGACTGGGCGTCTGTGGTAAGGTTCAGCATATCTGATGGGCATAGGCTTCATGCATGTGAAATACAGCATATCTGATGGGTGTTACATGTAGTGTGTGTGTGTATAGCCAGTGACAGGTAGGTAGTTCTACATGTCCTCGTCACCAGTTACTCTTGCACAGCATAATTCTCTATATAAATATGCGAACAGCGCAGGAGGTCTGATAATGATTGGTATCACCTTCTGCATCACTATTCTTAGAAATTCCCTGTAATCTCCCACACGCTATATATCTACAGGAAGGCTGTATGAAAAGTCATTTTATAAAGATTTGATGTTCTGGGCCGGTATGGCCGCTTTACCTATATATATGGCATAATACAGTTATAGGCAACCTATTCCTCTCTAGCTGCTGTGGAACTACGCATCTCAGCATGCACAGCCACAGTTTTGCTGTTAGAGAATACTGAACCTCTGGCAGGACTTGCTGGAATGTGTAGTTCCACAGCAGCTGGAGTGTCACAGGTTGCCTACCCCTGGGATAATATATACTAGCTGTAATGCCTCGCGTTGCCTGGGCAAGTGTGTGACCAAACGTCATTAGAATTAAACTGAAAGGGGATTTTGTGAAGACCTCTGAGTGACATTTACAGTAATATTCTGAAGAACAAAAATAATATTGAAGTTCATCTTTTTACTGGGAAGATGTCAATGACGCTAAAAGGGCTGTGCGAAACTGTCGTGGATCATCACTGCATGGCCACGTGTGGCTGCCAGCACTACAGATCTTCTCATTATTTGTCCTGCATGGAGGGCTCCGAGCCGCACACGTGCGTTGGAGTTGTTACACCCGTACTTCCAAAAGTAAATGTGAAAAGCGAGCCTGGATGGCAGAATAGTGTTTGCCTGTAGCTGCAAGTAATCTACCAGACAGCTGCGCTAAGGAGCTCAAAGTACCAAGGCTGTGTCAGCAGTTTTTCTAAAACAGTTCCCAACATCTCCTAATGATTTCCTTGTAATGTGGAGCCGCTTTCACGTTCTATGCAGATTTATTATAGCAAACTCCTACACATGCTGACCGACATGCAATGTGCATAGTATTTCATGTGAGCTATTTTGCGTCGCTCGTGAATGCCTGCGTAACTGGCAGCATTACAGATCTCCCTATTATGTATTTTGCGTGCCGGGTTCCGAGCTGCCCATGCACGTTGGCGTTAGTACGCCAGTATCTAAAGACTGTAGATGCGAGTGGGAGCTATGAGAAAACACACAGCCTATGTTCTGTCCCAGCCGCTGTACCATTCTTATGGCTATTGTCAAGTCGGTAGATTCATAGGAGGCCGCGGTCAGAAAGACACTGCACCTGCCTTAGGGCTGCTGAAAGTTTTGATGTTGCGACCAATGGCGGCATCTAAGGACGCACCAATCAGTATTGCAGGGTGCCCGGACGCTAGCAGTGGACATCTTAGTCCTTGCACAAATGTAAACAAGTGAAGGAGTCTGTAGCTGCCTTTGCATAAAGTGGCAGATGGGTGACTGCTAATAGATGCTGCTGCGTGCGACTTGGGCCCAGTGTGAGCGTTTCTTAGAATTTGCCAGTGGTTTAGATGTTCTTTTACATTTTTATTACTTAGGGGCTTATGCCTTATGCTCTGTATTTTTCTCCGACAAGACTACTTTATTGCTGCATTTCGGGGCTAATTCAGATGTGGTTGGAGTAGCTATCGCTGGGAAGCAGCAGTGATAGCTCTGTATGTAAATGCAGCAGTCTATTACACGTAGATGCCTCCTGTTGCATTAGTGATCCGAGTTGCGACCCAAGACACAGCATCGGATCACTGCGACACTACGGGGCACCCATGGGGTCGTGCAACCCGGCCATCACATTACCTTGTAAGAGGCTAGGAAATCTCTGTCCAACGACGGGGATCCTGGCCTCTTCCCTCCCCCTAAATGGCAGTGACACGCCCCCTTCGCCAATCCAAACGGCATCAGACTGTCCATCACTGAATTCTGATGCCGGATGGCATCCTGTGTCAAAGGTTCCATTTGCACACGTGCAGGACGGGTCCTGCGCATGTGCAAAGTACCGAAGATCAGTACTTTGCGCATCAGCACGCAGTAACAACCGGACCTGAATGAGGCGTGGCTAACACTATTGCTTTCTGTGTTACGGCATGTTTGTCAATTTTGCAGACTCCATAGAACGCTATGGGGGCTGCTTTTGCGATCAGTAATACAGGGAACCTGAGGATTTCTCCAATATCTACTGCGGTACCCTCTTGCTATGTTCTGTGGGTGCTTGTTTTCTGCTAAGAACACTCCGATACTGTCTGTTTTCTGAGGATTGTCCTCATAAATGTAAAATACATATGTCTATAGGTTCTATGGGGATGAGTCTGGCATCCCAACGGTCACGTGCCACATTCCGTACATTACATGGAAGTATTTGTGTTACATTGTTACGTTCTAGAGCAGGACATTGGATTTCTCCAGGTTTTTAAGTGTAACTGTAGGAAGAATTATGATAAAGGGGAAATGTTTGTGGTATGTTTCTGTATTTCACTGTCTAATGCCCATCAGGTAAAAAGCTATTTTGATATGATAAAAATGACCAGATGGTAATCACTATTTGATGATTGAAATAGAATGTTTTAGTGTGAAGTTTCCAAATCGCATGGTATTCCCTGGGTCTGCAGTGTGACCGAGTGCCAGTTCGGCCCCTATAGCCACAGGGTCTATTGCTGATTAGGTGAAAACCGATGGTTATAAGAACCTGCATTCATTGATAGTTACTATCAATGGGGTCGATTCTATTCGGCAACTAGTGAATAGCGCCGGGAATTAGCTCCCGACGCTATTCAATTCAGCAACTAATTACCTGCAATTGTCGGGAATTCTTCTCTCATCCCCGGGGGATGAGAAGAGAAACCCGACAAAAGTGCTGCCTCGCGGCCGGCGCGAGGCTGATTCTGTCGGGTATCAGCCTCGCGCCGGGGAGTTAAGTCGGAGAATGCCCGTTCTCCCGACAATTCAACCTGTTTTGTCGGCGAGAACGGGCCATCGCCGACGTAACTAGTTGCTGAATTGAATAGCGTTGGGAGCTAATTCCCGGCGCTATTCATTAGTTGCCGAATAGAATCGACCCCAATGTCTCTAGAGGTAGATACTGAGTAGCAGTGGATGACAGAACCTGTTCTCTAGTTAGTAACTACTAGGGACAGTTTGGCTCCATGGGATTTGTACGTAGAGGATACCAGTCCTGCCTCATATGAAGTAGCTCCGGTATGGACGGCTAAATGCTGAAGTGATGAGATGTGAACAGAGTTTGCCTGAGATTGCTAATGCTCTAATTATAATAACATCTAGCACAGTTACAGGGCACAAGGTAGCAGTGATGAATTCTTTGTGGGTGATGCTATATCCGTTAGCAACATAGTATTGTATCGTTGGGGCCCTTGCACAACTGACTGATCATGGACTCCCAACTCTGGCTGGCCAGACTGGCTATACTAGAACTTGGTATACTAGCCTCCATGTTTAGGTTAATCTGCTGGCGAGATGACAAATCTGCCAATTCGTTGAGTTCTCCTGGTAGATATGTTACTATCGGACCGTTCAGTCCCAGACCTCCAGCGCCTCCCATAATAGATATAGTGAACACTTGACCCCATCCCCTTGATTTAACTAAACTATTGCCCTGTTGTCCGTGAACAGCTGAATGTAGAGCACTTGAACTGGGATAGGCTCTACGGCCTTCAGCGACAATTTTGCTACCCATAGTGCCAACAGAGTTATATGTAGAGCCATTTCCTTGGCTGTTTAGATGCCCTTACTGCTTTGTCCACAGCCCACACCCCTCTATAGTGATAATCAGGAGGCTGGATATTACAGAAGACGTGGAGGAGGCCAAGTAAGACTGCACCAAATGTCTGGCGCAAAGGATGGATTCTGTGGGGGGAATTCAAATGTTTGAAAAGTCGGTTGGGTGTCACTTTTTTTCCTGTCTATTAGATAGGAAAAACAGACTCCTGACACTTCAAACAATTGAATATCCCCCTATGTGACTGGGATTCTTCACATAGGAGTGGAACATGCAGAAAACCTGGATACAGGATTGCTAGGAGTCTTGCCAGACAGCGGAGTGAAAATCTGTTTTGGAAGATTCTTTGTCCAGATTCCTGCACTTCTAGCCATTTATCAGGAGCCGCTGCCAGAGAGAAAGAAGGGGTCTTATTATTAATCTGAGCCCCAGAAATATAATCGTATGTGACAGGTTCAGAGCTGTAGTGAGAAGTGTTAAATCCCTCGGCTATGCTCAGGTAGTGTTAGCTGGACGCAATAACAACATGCACAGATATATTATGCCAGTGTTTCCCACCTCCAGTCCTCAGGGACAGACCGGACAGTACATGTTTTACAGGTCGGATCAGTAAGTTCTGTTTTTCCTTGGCATACAATGAACGTCGGGATCTCGTCTAGCAGAGGTCTGCAGTTATGTAACCCTGATCGACATAGCTGTAAGCAGCCAGGGAGAGCAGATCTGGATGCAGTCTGTGGTAATCTGCTGTCATACAGATGGGTTGTCTCTGAGTGTAAGGGATTAAAGGGAAGAAGGAGGAAATCTTACTGTAGACTTGACACTGTCCTCGCACTGTCCAGATTTGGTGTGCTTGGGCTGGACACCTGCCTTAGAAAATTTGACCAGCTGTTTTAAGGATTCTCTTCACTCTTTAATGTTCTTGAGATTGGAGGACAGAACTGCTGATTAGCTATGAAGGGGGCACATTTAGGGGCTACTAAAGACTTGAGAGAGAGTACACAGATTCCCTTTCACTCTCTGCTTTGTCGCACACAAACCATAATTATCCAGCCATGTCTGTAGCTTTATATTGGACATTTCCCACTGATAATAGAGGCTAGAGATAGGTCGGTGTCTGACTGTTGGGGAATCTGGTAACCCTGTGTGACTCCACAGTACCAGCTTATTTCCTCTGAGTGTGGCTCAGAAGGCTACTTCAGAGTCCGGTGCCAATTGGGCTTTCCTAGTCATGGCGAAGCATCGAGACACAAGGTGGTCTTTGGCAGGGGTGTATCTTCCTATTGGCCAGGATGGCACTCGCCAGGGGTGCCAGCCAAGGGGGGGCGCCGTCCAGAGGTGCCACCCATGGGCAGTAGGTAGATTCACTTATAGAGGCAGCAGCTATACCCCCACCCCCATGTAGTTCCTCACCAGCAGGGATGCCCAGTAATGTTCACAGTATGCAGCAGCGGCTGCTGGGGGGTGTAGTTTATGTAGAGTTTCTTGCCTGTATTGTGGTGCGGTGCTAGACCCCGGCGCCAATTACAGTGGCTGCTGCTGCTGCATTCTTTGATCATTAATAGGCATCCATGCTGTTGAGGAACTACACGGGGGTGGGGGGATAGCTGTCGCCTCTAAAAGTGAATCTACCTAAAAGTGCTGCCTTTAGTAGTAAAATCAATATGGGGCATATGTGTGTCTGGCACTGTAGCGGCATACGAGTGTCTGGCTCGGTGGGGGCATATATGTATCTGACATTGTGGGGGCATACGTGTATCTGGCACTGTGGGGGCATTTGAGTGTCCGGCACTGTGGGTGCATACGAGTGCGCGGCACTGTGGGAGCATACGAGTGTGTGGCACTGTAGGGGCATACGAGTGTCCGGCACAGTAGGGGCATACGAGTGTCTGGCTAGGTGGGAGCATATGTGTATCTGGCACTGTGGGGGCATATGTGTAACTGGCACTATACTGGGGGACATTATGTGCATCTGACACTATACTTGGGACATTATGTGTAAGGAGAACTACTGTGGGTATTGTGTGTAAGTCTGCTAATTGTGTGAGTGCGCATGTGTAGGGGGTTCGATTATATATATTTATAGTTTGATATCATTATATAAAATTGTGAGTCCACGCCCACTTTCCCAGGAGCGTGCACGCCTTTCCATATATATATATATATATATATATATATATATATATATATATATATATATATATGGGCACTACTGTGTGGCATAATGTGTTTAAGGGGTACTAATGTGTAGCATAACGTGGATAATGTACATTACTGTGCTGTGTCATGTGAGTAAGGCACACTACGGTGGTGTAATTTGAATTGGGGTACTATTGAGTGGCCACGCCCCTTTTTTGGCACACGTGCCTTCCCTATTTCAAATATGGAGGGGGGGGGCACCAGTCCTTTATTTTGCCAGGGGCGCTCGGACCCCTAAATACACCCCTGGTCTTTGGTTACCTTCATGCCACCAGCTTCGGACACAAAAGGCTAATAGCTAAGGGCAGTGTCATTTTCTTAATTGTATTTCTAGAATAATTTCTTCTGATGAAGAAGAATTGCCTGAAGGATGAATCGCTCACTGCCTTAGTGGTCATCCTGACAGCTTTTTGCATTTTTATGCGTGGGAACCTATAGTAAGACTGACACAGAAATATAACTGTGGTCCCCGTGTACTTGTGATGGTGAGCGTCCCGCTTCGTGGGGGATAGGCAAGTGAAAAATGTCTTTTCACTCCTCTCCCTGCTGTAGTGGTAGGTCATACAGCCTGCAGCCTGACCCACTAGCTGCTAGTTGGCAAGCCTCCCTACAAATACATATATGAAGCTCTCTCTCTGCTGATCACTAGTCCCTTTTACCAAAGGAATTTCGAGCCAGGTGACTGGGTCATGCAGGGACCCTATTTGTTGGTACATTGGAAGGGAACAAGGTACTGTGTTATATATGAATAAAAAATAAAAAACATGGAGAAAGTGGGGGAGGGTGGAAATGTGTTACTACAGGGAGAGGGTGGAAATACATTACTACAGGCCGGGGGAGGGTGGAAATACGTTACTACAGGGGGAGGGTGGAAATACGTTACTACAGGGGGAGGGTGGAAATGTGTTACTACAGGGGTAGGGTGGAAATACGTTACTACAGGGGGAGGGTGGAAATGTGTTACTACAGGGGTAGGGTGGAAATACGTTACTACAGGGGGAGGGTGGAAATGTGTTACTACAGGGGGAGGGTTGAAATGCATTACTACAGGGGGAGGGTGGAAATGCGTTACTACAGGGGGAGGGTGGAAATGCATTACTACAGGGGGAGGGTGGAAATGCGTTACTACAGGGGGAGGATGGAAATACGTTACTACAGGGGGAGCGTGGAAATACGTTACTACAGGGGTAGGGTGGAAATACGTTACTACAGGGGGAGGGTGGAAATACATTACTACAGGGGAAGGGTAGTAATGTGTTACTACAGGGGGAGGGTGGAAATACATTACTACAGGGGAAGGGTAGCAATGTGTTACTACAGGGGGAGGGTGGAAATACATTACTACAGGGGGAGGGTGGAAATGCATTACTACAGGGGGAGGATGGAAATACGTTACTACAGGGGTAGGATGGAAATACGTTACTAAAGGTGGAGCGTGGAAATACATTACTACAGGGGGAGGGTAGTAATGTGTTACTACGGGGGGAGGGTGGAAATACATTACTACAGGTGGAGGGTGGAAATACGTTACTTCAGGTGAAGGGTGGAAATACATTACTATAGGGGGGAGGGTGGAAATGCATCTCTACTGGGGGAGGGTGGAAATGCGTCTCTACTGGGGGAGGGTGGAAATGCGTCTCTACTGGGGGAGGATGGAAATGTGTTACTACATGGGGAGGGTGGAAATACATTACTACAGGGGGAGGATGGAAATACGTTACTACAGGGGGAGGGTGGAAATATGTTACTACAGGGGGAGGGTGAAAATACGTTGCTACAGGGGGAGGGTGGAAATAAGTTACTACAGTGGGAGGGTGGATATACATTACTACAGGGGAAGGGTAGTAATGTGTTACTACAGGGGGAGGGTGGAAATACATTACTACAGGTGGAGGGTGGAAATACATTACTATAGGGGGGAGGGTGGAAATACATTACTACAGGGGGAGGGTGGAAATGCATTACTACAGGGGGAGGATGGAAATACGTTACTACAGGGGTAGGATGGAAATACGTTACTAAAGGTGGAGCGTGGAAATACATTACTACAGGGGGAGGGTAGTAATGTGTTACTACAGGGCGAGGGTGGAAATACATTACTACAGGTGGAGGGTGGAAATACGTTACTACAGGTGGAGGGTGGAAATACATTACTATAGGGGGGAGGGTGGAAATGCGTCTCTACTAAGGGAGGGTGGAAATGCGTCTCTACTGGGGGAGGGTGGAAATGCGTCTCTACTGGGGGAGGATGGAAATGTGTTACTACATGGGGAGGGTGGAAATACATTACTACAGGGGGAGGCTGAAAATACGTTACAAGGGGGGGGGGGGTGGAAATACGTTACTACAGGGGGAGGGTGGAAATACGTTACTACATGGGGAGGGTGAAAATACGTTGCTACAGGGGGAGGGTGGAAATACGTTACTACAGTGGGAGGGTGGATATACGTTACTACAGGGGGAGGGTGAAAATACGTTGCTACAGGGGGAGGGTGGAAATACGTTACTACAGGGGGGAGGGTGGATATACGTTACTACAGGGGGAGGGTGGAAATACGTTACTACAGGGGGAGGGTGGAAATACGTTACTACAAGTGGGAGGGTGGATATACGTTACTACAGGGGGAGGGTGAAAATACGTTGCTACAGGGGGAGGGTGGAAATACGTTACTACAGTGGGGAGGGTGGAAACACGTTACTACAGGGGGAGGGTGGAAATACGTTACTACAGGGGGATGGTGAAAATACGTTGCTACAGGGGGAGGGTGGAAATACATTACTACAGTGGGGAGGGTGGAAATACATTACTACAGTGGGGAGGGTGGAAATACGTTACTACAGGGGAAGGGTGGAATTCGTCACAACAGGGGGAGGGTGGAAATACATTGCTACATAGAGGAGGATAAACGTGTTTAACACATACAGTAGGTGAAAGGTGAGAAGTATGTGTTACTACACCGGTGAGGTGAGACTGTGGTAAGCAGGGAATAGGAAGAAATGTGTTACAGGTCTCCCATATTGAAAATGCCAAATGACTGATTTTGTTTAGAGCGACTGAGATAGTGGCACCTTTGCTTTCTGATGGTTCAGTATACACAAACTTTGTTTAATGCACAGTAAAAAATATTGTATAAAATCGCCCTCAGGCTGTGTATATAAGGTGCATATCAAACATAAATGCATTCTGTGTTTAGACTTGGGTCCCATCCCCAATATATCTCATCATGGCATGCACATATCCAGTAACATGGAAAAATCCGATATCTAAATACTTCTGGTCCGAAGCATTGTGGCTATGGAATACTCAGCCTGTACTACAGAGTTGAGGCCCGGTGTGTTATAGGGTTGGGTGAGACTTGCTCCCTGCGCGGCATCACTATGCCTATATGCAGAATGACCCCTCCCCTGTGGTGCCCATTGATGCTGCTCAGTGATCTACACAATTATGGGGGTAATTCAGAGTTGATTGCTCGCTAGCTACTTTTAGCAGCCGTGCAAACGCATAGTCGCCGCCCACGGGAGAGTGTATTTTCACTTTGCAAGTGTGCGAACGCCTTTGCAGCCGAGCGCAGAAAAAAGCATTTTGTGCAGTTTCAGAGTAGCTCTGGACTTACTCAGCCCTTGCAATCACTTCAGTCTTATTGGTGCCGGAATTGACGTCAGACACCCGCCCTGCAAACGCCTGGACACGCCTGTGTTTTCACAAACATTCCAAGAACACGGTCAGTTGACACCCATATCTCAATATAGCCCTTGGACCAAAAACAGCCTATGTCACCTGACTATAGAATTACAGATACATAGGGACGGATTCAAATGTGTTCTCCCCCCTCCCGGCCGCGATCCCGCCCACCGGCAGTATTCTAATATTACTGCCGGCGGGCTTGGCAAGTTCATTTCAGCTTGCTACCTTCGGAGGTAGTGAGCTGAAATGCACGTAAAGAGACCCCTTTAGGGCGCCCAAACGGGTCTCTTCATGATCGCACCCATTAGTTTAGTGGGGTTTCCCGACTGTGCTAGGTGCGTTTTCGCACAGTGGGTGATCAGGTCATAACTGCGCATGCTTATGCACCGCAATGCGTTGCATGTGCGTCGGACAACAACAAAGGGCATCGCAAGGTGATTGACAGGAAGAGGCCGTTTGTGGGTGGCAACTGAGTGTTTATTGGGAGTGTCTGGAAAAACAAGGCGTGCCCAAGCGGTTTCAGGGGGTGTGTCTAACGTCCGCTCCGGCCCCGATCAGCCTGTTCTCATCGCACTGTAGGAGTAAGTCCTGGGCTGCGCAGAGACTGCACACAGTACGCATGGGATCGCACACTTGCACGACGAATATACACTACCCCTGGGGGCAGCAAAGTTAGCAGCCCAGCGATCAGATCTGAATCACCCCCACAGTCTGTAAATTCATGTCTTATAGCAGTGGTTCCCAAACGCGCTGCTCCAGACACCGAACAGGCCAAGTTTTAGGGATACCCATGGTTGTACACAGATGGTTTCATCAATATGAATGAGGTAATAATTAAGCCAACTGTGCTCAAGCATGGATATCCTTAAATCCTGAACTGTTAGGATGCCTTGAGAACAGAGTTTGGGAACCTCTGTTACAGGATAGATGGCCTGCAATATGGGCACTCTACAAAAAATCACACATTATGGCCCTCATTCCGAGTTGATCGCTCGCAAGGCGAATTTAGCAGAGTTGCTCAGGCTAAGCCTACGCCTACTGGGAGTGTATCTTAGCTTCTTAAAATTGCGACCGATGTATTCGCAATATTGCGATTACAAACTACTTAGCAGTTTCAGAGTAGCTTCAGACTTACTCGGTATCTGCGTTCAGTTCAGTGCTTGTCGTTCCTGGTTTGACGTCATAAACACACCCAGCGTTCGCCCAGACACTCCCCCGTTTCTCCGGCCACTCCTGCGTTTTTTCCGGAAACGGTAGCGTTTTTATCCACACGCCCCGAAAACGCCGTGTTTCCACCCAGTAACACCCATTTCCTGTCAATCACACTACGATCGCCGGAGCGAAGAAAAAGCCGTGAGTAAAAATACTATCTTCATTGTAAAATTACTTGGCGCAGTCGCAGTGCGATTATTGCGCATGCGTACTAAGCGGAATTTCACTGCGATGCGATGAAAATTACCGAGCGAACGACTCGGAATGAGGGCCTATATTCCTGCCACATTTGCAAAGTTCCTTAAGAGTTGCCTAGATGGGACCGGTGGGGATCTGGGCCTGACGAGTTCTTACTGCCCGATCATACAGCATGTATATACTATTTATTGTCTAGATCAGTGGTTCTCAAACTCGGTCCTCAGGACCCCACACTGTTCACGTTTTCCATGTTACCCTGCAGCTGCACTGTGTATCACCAAATGTCACATTTTAAAAATCTACAAGTGACCTGCAAAATATGAACCGTGTGGGGTCCTGAGGACCGAGTTTGAGAACCTGTGGTCTAGATCACAGGTTCTCAAACTCGGTCCTCAGGACCCCACACAGTGCATGTTTTGCAGGTCTCCTCACAGAATCACAAGTGAAATCATTTGCTCCACCTGTGGACCTTTTAAAATGTGTCAGTGAATAATGAATACACCTGTGCACTTGCTGGGTTATCTGCAAAACATGCACTGTGTGGGGTCCTGAGGACCAAGTTTGAGAACCACTGGTCTAGATCATTCACTTTGAATAGGTGTTGCAACTTTAAGCGAGCATACCGCTGTGTGCTACCCCATTCCTACGGACATTGCAGTACACAGTGCACGCTTTTAATAAAGTTCTATAAACCGTATTTGTCCCTTTCTTTCTCTAGGAAGAATGCAAGTTGAGTTTAAATGGGTTTAGCCCCTTTACGCAGCCAAACCCTGTGCAATTGGGCACAGCAAGCACGAATAGTAATGGGCACCCATTGGCAAAACAAGTGAATAGTGCCGCTGGGCGACCCATTACTTGCGGGCAGGCAAAAAAATTATTGAACTCCCCCTTCAATCTTCTTTTCACGTTCTTTTCTAAGAATCGCACACCCCTTTCTTCTTTATACAATGTACATAATATTGTTATTATTCTTTCTGCTTAAGCATATAGATAAAAAGCTGTTTCTGACCTATCCACCTATGAGCTTGGAGGTTCCTGTCCTCAGATATGGCGGTGTATGTAATAGGGTCCAAGATTGCCAAAGGTACATGATACTGACTGATCGCAGACGTTTTATTTTAAAGTGGCAATTATTCACATGGCATGGTTTTGCCTTGTAAATAAATGACTTCCCCTTTAAAAAAAAAACGTCAGAGATTGGACGGCATTCCGCCCCTCCTGCAACTTCAGACCCTATTACATGATATGCCCCATGGAGTAAAGGTGGCCATCCACTACTCAGACTTGTCTGAACTGCAGATATCATCAGATAGACAGAGGAATTGGACCTGACCCTGTTTTTCACTACATTCACTTCAGATATATCTGATGCACACATGCTACATGCGATTGATCTGATGCTGCTGCTGCTGCCGCCCCATCCTGTGGTGGGTGGGAGTGGCCAGGGAGATGCCAGTCAAGTGACGCTTTAGATGAATCTGATCAGATACATCTGAAGTAAAAAAAACACTCCGATGTGCACCTGATTTCTTCAGATTCAGATAAATAGTTGGGGCAGCCTCAGAGATCTCTAGTTCGGACAAATCTGACACGGGAGTGCGCATCGGATCGGAAGAGTCATCCGATGTGACACTTTACTTCAGATTTGACGGTCAGATGCGTCGAAATCTGAAGAAAACTGCCCAAATCGGACTAGTGGACGGGGGCCTTAAGTTTCCATTACCTTCCCTATATACAAGAAGAAAACTTTTCCTCCTTTACCAGGCAATACATTTGTGTATCACAGATAAGGACGATTCCTTGTTTTGTGTCGAAGGAATAGCTCTACTTACAGTATGTGGCTTTCAAATTAGGAAATATTTCAGTCTGATAATTAGTTTTTTGTACACTAATAATAGTCATTAATAGGCTAATAATAATACACTAATAAATTGTCTTGCTATACAAAAAAGTATTTTGAAGGACACGGCACGCTGGGGGTAGGTAATTCAGATCTGATCGCAGCAGCAAATTTGTTAGCTAATGGGCAAAACCGTGGGGATCGCACGTAGCAACTTTTTGCTGCTCGTGCGATCAACTAGACGCCACCTATGGGGGAGTGTATTTTAGCATAGCAGGGCTGCGATCGCTTGTGCAGCCCTGCTATGCTAAAAAAGTTTTGTGCAGAATACGACTAGCCCTGCAGTTACTTACCCTGTGTGATGGATCCAGCGAGGAAGGTCCCGGAATTGACGTCAGACAACCGCCTTCTAAATGCCTGGACACGCCTGCATTCGGATCTCCACGCCCGGAAAACGGTGAGTATCCGACCTGGAACGCCTTCCCGCTGTCAATCTTCTTGCGATCGCGCTAGCGATCACATTCTTCTTTCCTCTGGTCGTTGCCCGGCGACGGCTCGCGGCGGGCAACGATGCGCGTGCGCATTGCGGGTGCCGCGCATGCGCATTTCTGACCCGTTCGCACCGCAGTGATGAACCGCAGCGTGCGAACGGGTCGGCATGACCCCCTATGTGCACTTCAGGGGGGGCAGATATAACATTTTCAGATAGAGTAGATTTGGGTGGGTTATTTTGTTTACTGGCGGCTTTATTTTTACACTGCAGTTTAGATTCAGTTTTAACACACCCCTTCCAAATCTAACCCTCTCTGCACATGTTACATCTGCCCCACTTGCAGTGCACATAGGGCCTAATTCAGACCTGATTGCTAGCAGGCGATTTTTGCACTGCTGCGAACAGGTAGTCGCCGCCTACAGGGGAGTGTATTTTAGCTGTGCATGTGTAGCATAAATGTACAAACAGATTTTGTGCAGTCTCTGCTGGGGTGTAGCATACCGGCGCCGGAATCCCGACCGCCGGCATACCGACAGCTGGGCGAGTGCAAATGAGCCCCTTGCAGGCTCGCTGCACCCGCCACGCTATCTATTCTCCCTCCTGGGGGGTCGTGGACCCCCAAGAGGGAGAAAAGATGTCGGGATCCGGCGCCGGTATGCTGGTCGACGGGAGCCCGGCCGCCGGCAAACAGAAGACCACCCCTCTGTACAGCCCAGGACTTACTCAGCCGCTGCGATCACTTCAGCCTGTCCGGGACCGGAATTGACGTCGGGAACCCTCCCTGTAAACGCTTTTTCCAACCACTCCCAGAGAACGGTCAGTTGTCACCCACAAACGCCTTCTCCCCTTCAATCTCCTTGCGATCGCCCGTATGAATGGATCCTTTGCGCAAACCCATCGCTGAGCGGGATCTGCTTTGTACCCGTGCGACGCACGTGCACATTGCGGTGCATGCGCAGTTTAGACCTGATCGCCCGCTATACGAAAACGCAGCCTAGCGATCAGGTCTGACCCACATGGTTTTGTCCATTAGCTAACAAATTTGCTGCTGCGATCAGATCTGAATTAGGCCCACTGTCCTAGGCCAAAGTGGCTGATAACAGAGAATAATAGCCTTACCCCAGCTCATAGCAAATGAATATAATGTTACATAGATCAAGTTATGTCAAGATATATAATGTTTTCTGTATAAATGTGGGAAATGTACCAAATTCTGTGTGATTTTAGAACAACGTATCTCGCGTGTAGCGAACTTTTAATCTGTAACCCAAAGTCTCAGAGTTTGGGGAAGGCATGCCATCATTACACTACAAATAAGGCAGCTTCATTTAGGTGTCTTATAAGTGACAAGTGTAGAACAAAGAACGTTAATATAAGTCACCTGGGAGCATAGAAATTAAAGGTAAGCATAGGGGAGAGGCGTGGGATTAGTTTCCATATGCAGTGAGATGTGAGGAAAAATGTCATTTACAAGCTATAACTAAGTGCAGCCCCATTTGATGATCAGTATGCACTACAATCCCAATTATAATAATGTTATGTAGAGCCCCATTATCTGGCTACCAGTATATACAATGCAGTGCACCATTGTGTGTATAAATCGTACTAGTGATTGGTGCACCATGGAGAGTGCCTTCAGGTGGATAGTGTACAAAACAGAAAATTATTCTCTGCACTACTGCAGTATGGTGTGGCCACTGTACATTGTAATCCCCAATCCTGCGCCCATTATATAAAACTGTGCCCATTTTGGTAATATGTAGTCTACAATACAGTTTTAGCAAGCACTATAGAATGCACACAACCTATTATTGTAACCGCTATAGAATGTGCACACCCTATTCTTGTAACCACTATAGAATGCGCACACCCTATTCTTGTAACCACTATAGAATGCGCACACCCTATTCTTGCAACCACTATAGAATGTGCACACCCTATTCTTGTAACCACTATAGAATGCGCACAACCTATTCTTGCAACCACTATAGAATGCGCACACCCTATTCTTGCAACCACTATAGAATGTGCACACCCTATTCTTGCAACCACTATAGAATGTGCACACCCTATTCTTGTAACCGCTATAGAATGTGCACACCCTATTCTTGCAACCACTATAGAATGTGCACAACCTATTCTTGTAACCGCTATAGAATGTGCACACCCTATTCTTGTAACCGCTATAGAATGTGCACAACCTATTCTTGCAACCACTATAGAATGCGCACAACCTATTCTTGCAACCACTATAGAATGCGGACAACCTATTCTTGCTGCCACTATAGAATGCGCACACCCTATTCTTGCAGCCACTATAGAACGTGCACACCCTATTCTTGCAACCACTATAGAATGCGCACAACCTATTCTTGCAACCACTATAGAATGCGCACAACCTATTATTGCAACCACTATAGAATGCGCACAACCTATTCTTGCAACCACTATAGAATGCGCACAACCTATTCTTGCAGCCACTATAGAATACACACAACCCATTCTTGCAACGACTAAAGGATGCACAAGAATGCGCACACCCTATTCTTGCAACCAATATAGAATGCGCACACCCTATTCTTGCAACCACTATAGAATGCGCACAACATATACTGTACTTGCAACTACTTTAGAATGCACACAACCTATTCCGGCAACCTCTATAGAATGTGCACAGCCTATTTTGTCAACCACTAGAGAATGCGCATAGCCTATTCTTGCAACCACTATAGAATGCGCACGACCTACTCTTGCAATCACTGTAGAATGCGCACAACATATACTTGCAACTACTTTAGAATGCACACTACCTATTCTGGCAACCTCTATAGAATGCGCACAGCCTATTGTGGCAACCACTAGAGAATGTGCCCTGCCTATTGTGGCAACCACTATAGAAAGCGCACAGCCTATTGTGGCAACCACTATAGAAAGCGCACAGCCGGTGGCAACCACTGTAGAATGTGAACAAGCTATTGTGGCAACCACTGTAAAATGCGCACAACTTATTCTGGCTACCCCTACAGAATGCGCACAGCTTATTATGGCAACCACTATAGAATGCACAGCCTGCTTAGTGACCACTATAAAATGCAGAGCATGTTCTGACCCCAACTATGCAATTGCACAACCTCTTCTGGAGCACACTCTAGAATGCACAGCCCTTTCTGGGGACCGTTATAC
Organism: Pseudophryne corroboree; assembly: GCF_028390025.1. Taxonomy (NCBI): domain Eukaryota; kingdom Metazoa; phylum Chordata; class Amphibia; order Anura; family Myobatrachidae; genus Pseudophryne; species Pseudophryne corroboree. The sequence continues at coordinate 294,950,740 of NC_086454.1, forward strand.
AATACAGAGTCCAGCCTGGTGACCATTACATAAATCACAGACTATTTTAGTAACACTATAGAGTGCACAGCACATTTTGGTAACCCCTATAGAGTGTGCAGCCCTTTTCTGAGAACCATTATATAATACAAAGTCCAATCTGGTGACCACTGTACAATTCACAGTACATTCTGGTGTTTATCCAGGTTTTGTGTTATTGACCTGAGTACTTTTTTCCTAGCATTACACGGAGTGCTACATTTGGGAGATTATGATGTAAATTTACTAAAGCTTCTAAAAGTGAAAAGAAGTAATGTTGCCCATAGCAACCAATCAGATTGTCTTTATCATTTCTTTATGACATCCTAGGAAATGATAGAGAGAATCTGATTGGTTGCTATGGGCAACATCAATTCTTTTCACTTTTAGAAGCCTTAGTAAATTTACCCTTTTGTTGGAATTATCACAATTTCGTGACAGTGGTCTAAGAAGCCTTAATCGCTACTCTGGGATCGCAGACGTGACTGATAGGAGACTAGCTTGCACAGCTACATAGCAAGTTGTAAACATAATGTCCGATATCTCAAATTTTGTCAAGACTTGGAAACGTTTGCTTAAATCTTTGTTATTCAGAAACCATTGTTATTTGCTAGCGTAAACTACAAAGAAAATTTTAAATGCCCCCTACAGTGGGTGCTGGGTGGCAACTATTCTGTGGCCTTACCAAATCTCATCTGCAGCAATAATGGCTTGGGGAAATTTCCTCTTGTCTTGATACTGCTGCCTGTGCACCAGCATGCTGCAATGAGGCTCACCAGGCCCTAGTATTAGTATTATGAGGGGCTACAGCCATAGCTTGTTGGTAATACTGTGGCCTTCAGCTGTGCCACCTGCTGTAGGGGGCATGGCAGCATCTCCCCAGGCCCCTCTTGATGCCTCTGGTTGCGATTGTACAGCATTTAGCACGTATTATCTGATTGGATAACATTATCGCCCAGTGGTCAACCAATCATGGATGAGCCTACGGCAAGCCGGTGTGATCATGTCTTTTAGGAGTATTATGCACACAGACATACAGTAGGCTGAGTGTTGTATGGGCTCTCCTCTCATCTATGCAAATCTCATGGTATACCTTCCAGCATCCCCATTTTCAGGGGACTGTCCCGCTATCTATTTGGGGTGATGGAGAGGAATTGTTCATCTTTCTGCACGGGGATTCTTTTCATCCCTTGAAAATTCTACTTCTTTTAGGTTGTCACCCTGTATGTCTGTTTTTCTTCAATAAAATAGCTGTGATGAACATTTTTGTGGATTTATAATTTGGGAAGTATTTGCATACAGACGCCATAAAAAAAAATGTGTTTTTTTATGTGAAAAACACCGACTGAGGCACGGCCACGCCCGTATGACTTGGTCATGCCACCATCCCAAACTAGCCTCAGCCTACGTTAGGAGATCAGCCCAAGGTCATGTGACTATCAAGTTTATAAAATACTATTGGGGGGGATGTATCAAACCTTGAAGAAAGATAAAGGGGGGCATCTACTATGCAGTGATAAAAGTGGAGAAGTTGCCCACGGCAACCAATCAGCTGCTCTGTTTACTTTTAGAGTAAGCAAATTATAAATGTTACGTCATTGCTGATTGATTGCCATTGGCAACTTCTCTACTGGCTCACTTCTCCATTTTTATCACTGCTAGTACATCTCCCCTAAAGTGAGAGATATAGGGCGGTATTCAAATTTTATCGCTGGTCCTCGCACCCATGAGTGCCCGCCTACAACTATTCAAATGTTACTGCTATCGGACGCAAGAAGTTAATTTCTGCTAGCTACCCCCGGGGGGTGGCAAGCTGAAAATGCAAGGAAAGAGGCCCGTTTGGGCGCCCAAAATGATCTATTCATGCCTGCACCCATTATTTTAGTCTGCATTGGGTGCTTTGTGCACCTAAACCCGACTCTAATGGGCGCAATAAGTTGGGACAAGTGAATATTACCCCGTGTTCTCCTGTCACTTTAGGGGAGATTGGGCATGATTAAACAATTGCTTTTTCCCCCCATAAAGTTTCAACCAATCAGCTTCTACAGTGCCTTGCTAAAGTATTCAACTCTCTTGGTTTTTTACCTATATTCATACATTACAACCTGTAATTTCATATTTTTTTTATCTGAAGTTTATGTGATGGATCTGCACAAAATAGTTTAAAGTTGGTGAAGTGAAATGAGAAAAATTTATATAAATAAAATTTGAAAATTGGCATATGCATATGTATTCACCCCCTTTGCTATGTAGCCCCTCAAAAGTTCTGGTGCAACCAATTACCTTCAGAAGTCACATAATTAGTGAAATGAAGTCCACCTGTGTGCAATCTAAGTCACATGATCTGTCAGTATAAACACACCTTTTCTGAATGGCCCCAGAGGTTGCAACACCACTAAGCAAGAGGCATCACACCATGAAGACCAAGGAGGTCTCCAAACAAGTCAGGGACAAAGTTGTTGAGAAGTACAAGTCAGGGTTGGGTTTAAAACACAAAAAAAAAAAAATCCAAATTCCTGATGATCCCCCGAAGCACCATCAAATCCATCATCTTCAACTGGAAAGAACATGGTACCACAACAAACCTGCCAAGAGAGGGCCGGCCACCAAAACTCACAGACCAGGCACGGAGGGCATTAATCAGAGAGGCAGCACAGAGACCAAAGGTAACCCTGAAGGAGCTGCAGAGTTCCACAGTAGAGACTGGTATATCTGTGCATGTGACCACAATAAGCCATACACATCATAGAGCTGGGCTTTATGGAAGAGTAGCCAGATAAAAACCATTACTTGGTGTTCAAAATAAGAAGGCACATTTTGAGTTTGCCAAAAGGCATGTGGGCGACTCCCCAAATGTATGGAGGAAGGTGCTCTGGTCAAGGAAAACGCTATGTCTGGCGCCAACCCAACACATCCCATCACCCCAAGAACACCATCCCCACAGTGAAACATGGTGGTGGCAGCATCATGCTGTGGAGATGTTTTTCAGCAGCAGGGACTGATAAACTGTTTTGAGTCGAGGGAAAGATGGATTGGGCTAAATACAGGGATATTCTTCAGCAAAACCTGTTTCAGTCTGCCTGTGATTTGATAGTGGGATGGAGGTTAACCTTCCAGCAGGACAATGACCCGAAGCATACTGTCAGTGGTGTCGAGAGAGGGGGGGGGGGGGGGGAGGGTACAAATTACCCAGGCCAGGTCTGATGGAGGGGCCCAGTGAGGGTCCAGTAGGGGCCCAGGACCCCTCCCTCTTACCTGGCAGCAGCAGCTGCAGCTCTTCTCCTCAGCCCAGCACACTCTGCTGTGTACTGGGCTGCAGTGTGGCCATGGAGGTGCTTAAAATACAATTTTTATTTTTTTATAAAAGTACATGACCACACCTCCTGTGATTAGGCCACGTCCCTTGAAAAGTACCTGGGCCCAGCCCGGTTCTCGACTGCCCTGCATACTGCTAAAGCAACACTCGAGTGATTTAAGGGGAACATTTAAATGTGTTGGAATGGCCTAGTCAAAGCCCAGATCTCAATCCAATTGAGAATCTGTGGTCAGACTTGAAGATTGCTGTTCACAAGCGGAAGCCATCCAACATGAAGGAGCTGGAGCAAAAATCCCAGTGGCAAGATGTGGCAAGCTCATAGAGACTTATCCAAAGCGACTTGCCTTTAGGGGGGTGAATAGTTATGCATGCTGAAGTTTTCTGTTATTTTGTACTATTTGTTGTTTGCATGTTCTGTGAATGAAATGATGTAAACCTTCAAACAATCCATTTTAATTCCAGGTTGTGAGGCAACAAAACATGAAAAATGCAAAGGGGGTGAATACTTTAGCAAGGCATTGTAAGTGCCATTTTACAGGCTGTGTTTAAAAAATGACAGAAGCTGATTTTTACTTTATCTCTCTCCAAGATTTAATACATTTTCCCCCTGTATAATGTAGTTCTTGATTGCACAGAACACATTCCAGTCTTTGTTAGGACTGACTGACTTACATTAGCTTAAACTGCTCATAAACGTTTGAGATCAAGTTTTGGCTATTTCTGAACTACAACTCCCAGCATGCTCTGTCAAGGATTTGTTGATTTTAAAATACTATAGACACAACAATGCCATTTATAGCTATCTATTGGTAATAATTGTATTGTAGCTGTCAGCTTTACATTTTTCCCATAATGAAATATTGTGTATACCTTTCCAGTATATTTGGAACTATATTTGCGTGTTCCTTTAAAATAACATCTGTTTCTCAAGGGGCTGAAATCCATATGGAACTTTGTTAATTACAATTTTCACTTCAGTTATCCTCTTTCTAATGCAAGTAAGGAGGTAGATGAATACACCGTATTGGTAGATTACAAAGAAACTCACTGTACACAAAAAGAAGGGATGTAGGACACACACAGCACAAATACACTGTAAACTTACAAGCTATAGGTATAATAAGAGAAACGTACTTCTAGGGGAAATAAATACAGTAGACACAGACTATACGAACGCTGAGTGTCTGACACGCCAGTTATCCAAATTCTGTCTACAGTAGCCAAAAATAATTATTCATGGTATATTAGCCCATAAAACTAAATTGTATACTAAAATTCTGAAAGAAACAAAACGAAAATAAATAAATAAATACATATATAGTTTAATTTATCCAAACTGATTATCCAAACTACCTTCAGTCCCAATTGGCTTGCATAATCCGCGTTCTACTGTACATGATATATGCTTAAATTGTTATAGTAAGTCGGCACAGTGATTGAATTGCTATAATAGTAAGGATATAGACCTTTCACGTTTGCATAATACAGTGGTTTTATAGCTTCATATTATCAAGTTAGTTATACACAGTTTCTGCTATAGACTATTCATATACAGGTCTGTCTGTCTGTCTGGTTTGTTATGTTTCCTTACTGGCCTGTCCTTGCCAAGACTGGACCACAGGATCTAGCAATAGATGTGCAATTATTGGCCCTGTTAATTGAGCTCCCCCCCGCACAACGCTGTCTATTTGTGTACTAGGAAAGTGAGCCAGTTCCCAGGCATTACCCATTACCATGTACATATCACACAGTGTATCTGCACGGACTCAAGGTCATTTGTGGGAGACTTGTCCTTTGCGCATTATGTGAGATTTTCCTTTTACATGGCTCAGCCCTGCATTCTTATAACAATCACAAGGCCCTGTGGTATAATTGGTTGATAATTAAAGTATCTTCTGTCTGACGCTCCTGTGTTCCCTTTTTTTATAAGCCCCCCCCCCCACCCCCCTCCTGTCTGCTCTCAAGAATTGTGGTTGCTCAACATTCAGTTGCAGTCATTATGTTTTGCATATCGTTACAGCCTTCTGCAGAACAACAGCGACATCTGCATGTGTTCCATTACCAGCATGTCAGGGATATTACATATACACACACACAGCAATCGCAAACACCTGCCCTGCAGCCTTACCTGTGTACATAGCCCTATAGATCAGCATCTTAGGCTATAGGACGCACAGCCAAAGTTGGGAGAATCGTGGAGAGGGTCAGAATGAGGACTAGCTGGGCTCTCCTCTCCCTTCCTATTCGTGCCACTAGTTCCCATTACATTACCCTGCCCTGCAGCCATACCAGTGCCTAGGAAGAGGTTAGATCTGATGTATCCAAATGAGCAGCCAACAAATTCAAAGTGCCAGGACTCCAATTATCCCCAGGAACGCAGCGGCAGAGCTCATCTTTTGGGATTGGTTAGCTCCGATCTATTACACACGGGCAGGGGCAGCCAGCTCTTCCCAACTTTCTCTGCTCCAAATAAGCTCTTGCACAAGCAGCCCTAATGAGATGCAAATGAGATATGCACAAAGCCATAGCACTGTAGGATGATTAACCACTAGAGACATTAGCTGCCGATTTCAGACTGTGCGAGTTTAATAACCCTCTGCCGCCCCTCCGTTCTTGGTGGGGGCTCAGTACGCCCCTTGGCAGAGGAGTAAGATTCCGGACCCATCGCCCATCATTGCGTTTCTCCTGCTGAGGGGGGCTGCGCTGCCTCATCCACATGCCGAATCCTCGGTGCTTGTCTTTTGTAATCCAGACAGTGTGCGTATAGGGCACTTCATTATTTCATAGTGTGCCAAAGCTCGTTAGCGAAACAATTATTCCTCATTAAAATCCGGTGCGGATTTATTAAGAATATGGAAAAAAAAATCCCCCAACGATTAGGCATATAGTTAAATCAGAAGCCATGAGCGCAGCTGTAAATCCTGTGCGGGTCTTATATTCCAAGCCAGGTTGTCACTACCCCCACGCCACGGGCAGCAGCAGCAGCACAAACCCTCAACATACTTTTGTAAGATCCTCACCGCCTTGGCGTGACTTATCTGACTGTATCCATTTTTTTTGTTTTGTTTCCAGCGCCAGCATTTGACCCCGCACCCACTGCCCACAGACCTAGCAGGAGCCAACACAGCATCAAGCATGTGAGTACCCATCCGACAAACCAGAGCACAGCAAATGACAAGTGAACATCTGGAGTAATACCCAAAGCTTTGTAGCCATGGAGTGCAATGCTCTTTGCAAAGTGGCACACTCCTGACTGCCTCCCAAGTTTGTGCTCCTCTGAGTGATGCATCCACATAGGCAGATCTGGGAGAAAGGGTTTGGTTCGGCCCCATCTATCTCCCTGGTGATAGCAGCAACTGCAGATAAATCTCTCTCAGCCTCCTGATCCTGCTGCTTCTGGGGAGCTGCCTCTCTCCTGCCACGTACCTGCTCTGGAAATGTGTAACTGTATGTGTGTATGTTTGTATGTATGTGGATACAGGGTATTTGGAACATGCCTCCTGCTGTGTGCATAGTGTGAGCTCATTCTGGTGTCCTCTGGAAGATCCAACACCTGCACATATAGGTTTGTATATGGGGTGTACGTGTATATGCTGTCTAGTACTTGCAGGGCACAGCCTTTCTCCCCCATTTTTGCTGTTGGCATTCCCTCTTCTTGGAGTGGCTGGCAGCGGCCATACTGTGGCATGAAGAGAAGTCTTTAGTGCCATTCCTGCGAATCTGCGGCCCAGACCCTTTTGTTTGTTGTTGACGAGGCGTTTCTTTCTGTGTTAATTGTAAAACTCGAATGCCAAACGAGATTGCAGAGACGCAGGGAAAAGTGTCCCCGGAGAAAGATGTAATGCTGTGAAACATGCCCGAGTCCTTGGCACTGATCCCTTTTCACAGATGAAATTTTTTTTTTTCCTCCATATTTTACCGCTGGTTCCATACTGGAAGCGGGCGCCCACAGCTTGGCATCTGTGCCTCACATGACATGGAAGGATCTATAAATGCTTGCTCACTGCGGCAGAAGGAACATTTGGAGGGAGGGAGAACCACATCAGTCACCCCCGTGCCCCAATCTGGCTTCCCGCACGTCACCTATCTTCTGTGACTTGCTTCCTTGGGTAAAGACATTTGCTCTGGCAGTCAATGCCCGTTCTTTGTCTGCTCTGGAGCTGTAAAAGGATCTCCAGACCCACTTCATTGGCCGCCGTGACATATACCCGCTGCCAATATCACACGAAATTGTGGCGTTGCCACTGAGTGGATGGCATTGTGCCAGCTCGTCTGCCATCCGCCCATGCAGCTCACTCTCTCTCCTCCTCCTGTCGGCTTGATGTTAATTAACAGACGGGCTAATTGATTTAAAAGCTGGGAAAAAAAAATTACAGTTAACTTTTCCCAGAGGGTATGAGCGGCAGGCTGGCATGGGTCTGCTGGGCGTGGGGGGAGGGGGCTGAGCAAAGCCTGCAGCATAGGAAGGGTGGGGGGAAGCATAGCAGTAAGGCTGCTTATTGGAGAATAGCTGATAGGAATTGTGGTGAAACTGCCTCTGCATGACTGTATACTGCCATTCTATTTTATTCTAAATAAGCTGGGCACTCCCTTTCCCCTCCCCCTGAGACAAGGGAGCCATCCTGAACTTCTACCAAACCTCCCTCCTCATCTTTCCCCCCATTAACACCCTGCAATTAGGTAAAATAATCCCCAGTGACAGAGAACGCTTCGTCAGATGAAATAATTATGAAATGTGTGCCGTCGCACAACCCCCCCTCCCCTTAATCATCGCACATGTAAACATTTCCCATTCCTATTTGCCCAAACCCTAGAATTTCTGATCACGACTAGTATATGTGCGTCTGTGTATGACGGTGTGCTGGCATGTTCCATATTGAGGCCACTCGCCCACCTGCCCGCTTTACTATGCAACATCACAGGCTGCCCAAATCATCTTCTCCATTTATGAAAGGCCTTGAACATTTCTATCACTGGCGGAGGCAGCCTCTCCAGCACTGAACCAGTTAATTAACAGCACAATTAGCCATGCAAATACAGGCTTTGTTTGGAGGCTGTTCTTCAGAAAGGGGGGGGGGGGGGGGGGGGAGTGTTTATTTAGTGCGGACCTCTGTCTGGGAGCAGAGATTGTAAGGCAAGGATGCCATCATCACCCCTGTCTAGCTGTCCTCTTCTCTCCTCCTCTCCTGAAAGGCTAAATCTGTGCTGTAGCGAGGGGGGGGACGAAAAGCATACAGTGTGCAAATCATCCCACATTTGCATAATGTCTCCTGCCTTGAATATGCAGATGAGCTGTATAATTTATGAGTAGTCTGGAAGTGGGATTTTTTTTTCTTCCTGCAGGAGTGTTTGATTCCCCTTACTACCAAGCTCTATACAGACCGCTCACAACCTGCCTCCTTGTATCTGCATGTTTTGTGTTACATGTGTATCTTTTTATATGTAATTATCTTCAGTCTCCCCTGATCTCGGCCTCCATTCCTCGCTACCCCCTGTCTGCTAAGGGATGCCTACAGGAGCCATGCATCGGAAGCCCACAGCACAGGGCATGTTTTCCAGTGCTCCACTTGCGGGTGCCGCTTGTCAGGTTTCATTTAACTCATCGGCCATTGACGTGAAAAGAGATTGCAACTGGCCTGATTTTCTTATGGTGATAATCAGAGGTGCTGCTCATTATGAACAGTAGAAATTGCAGCAATATAAAACTAGGAAGAATTAGGTTCATCCCTGCGATCATGCTGAAAATATTGCATTTTTTTAAAGAAGTATATTTGAAAGGAAAATTGTGTGTGTATATATATATATATATATATATATATATATATATATATATAATGCTGTGTAAACTGTCAATGCGCCAAATGTATCTAATTTTTTTTACATTTATTCTATTTGTTGAGAGTGTGCAGTAAATTTGCCATCCATTGTGGAACTACAACTCCCAGAATGCTGCTGTTATTCCAAATCAAGTGGCAGGCCATAAATTGTCCACCTCTTGACTATGCATTTTCTGTCTTGCATCTCTTATCTATTTCTCTCTTTTATTTATGTATTTATTTTTTTATTGTTTTGTTTAGTATTCTGTTATCCGCTACTTTATAATAAAAAAAAAGTAATGTTCTCCTGCTATAAATGCAATAGAAATGTACACACATATTTCCTGTTTTTTTTTTTTTTTTTTAACAATAAACCTGAGGACACCTATAAATATACACAAACATTTTCTATCTGATTTACAAGACAAAAAATAAATAAATAAAAATATAAAAAACAAGTATTTTCTTCAGGGAACAATACATAATAAACTGATCTACTCAAAAACAAGCATTTTAAAATATATTTTGTATTATTTAAAATAGATAGCAAAACAAAATAAGACCTGACTGTACACGTAACATAAACTTTATATATATATATATATATATATATATATATATTTATTTTTATTTATTTATTTTTTAATTCTTAAAAATCTGCTGCAACTTGACACCAACTGCACATCAATATACTAAACCCAATACAGAATGAAGGGTGTCATAACCAAATAATACATGTAACAAAAGCTGTATATTTTTTTTATAACAAATTAAATTGCAAACTTCAATTTGATTGAAGTTTTTGCCCAAAGTAATAAAAGGGGGATCGCAGGAACAGTTTTCCCTTTGAGAGGAACTTTTTTTTAAAATTCAATATTTAATATAGATCTCCATACCTATATATAATATGTAATTGGTTGATTTGCTTTGGGAATAACGCAGAGGGATTATTGTCTCAATAATGACCTAGGGCTTATTTCAGCTAATCTATCTGTGTATTGTTCGATTTATTTTTATTTCTCATTAAGAAATTTTTGGCGTTTTTTCTCCCACTTTCTCTGTTTTCTGTGCGTTTATTTTTTTTAATTTTCCCACAGCATCAAATTTAATGCAATTAGCCAAGAAAATACGGAACAATGCCCTCTATTGAAAATAAAAACACAAAGTGGAAAACAAGCAAGAAAGGACTATTGCGTACTGCTTTGTAGCCCAGTATATTGCTGACACTGTGGTTTTTTTTTTCTAATATTCTTCCAAAAAACACAAAAACTGCAGGAAAAAGTGCCTTTTCTTTTGTGCTTTAGCCGTACCTTTTTGTCTTTTATCACAAATCTCATTACCCCTTAATGAGAGATGAGCCTAGCAATGGAGGGGTTAATCATTGTTTGCCATATTAAAGATCTCAAGTCACGTACACAGATAAGGTTCTGTTGCCGATTTTTTGGTTTTGTTTCCTACCCTACCCACCCCCCCCCCCCCCCCCCAACACAAACACAATTATTTGACATGACCTGATAAACTTGTTACAAATTAATTAAATGATGTTTAAAACCCCATTTACCGTCTCTCTGTGAGGTTTTTTTTTTGCAGATGGGAAATAAGTTGGTGACGCAGGAGCATAACATTGTGCCCTGAGAGAAATTATGGCACGTAATTCTCTCGTTTCTCTGTCCGTATAGAGGGGCCGTGCAGGAGCTGGCGGAGCTGAGAGAGCTGGTGGCAAATAAAGAGCTGCTTGTGCTACAGCTGCACAGTCAGCTGAGGGACGTTATACACAGCCAGGAGCTGAGCCACATTGAGGTAGGACAGTGTGTACCCTCTGTATTTACATAGCTGGCTTTTTACATGTATTTTGCTAAACCCAACTCATCTGTCCAATACTACTTCATAAAGAGTCTCCCATTTCCGGAACAACGATATCCAAAATATTCCAAAATCCAACTTTTTTTTGAGCGGGACTGAGATAGTGCCACCTTTGTTTTCTGATGGTTCATTGCACACAAATTTTGTGTCGTGCACAAGATGATTGAACATACAGGGGGTCATTCAGACCTGATCGCTCGCTAGGGTTTTTTTGCACTGCTGCGAGTAGATAGTTGCCGCCCATAAGGGAGTGTATTTTCGCTTTGCAAGTGTGCGATCGCATGTGCATCCGGCTGGTACAAAAACGTTTTGTGCAGTTTCTGAGTAGCCCAGAACTTACTCAGCCGCTGGCCCTCAGCCAGAGTCAATTCGAGGGGGGAGTGTGATCACAATCCCCCCCCACCCACCCGTACAGGAACACATACCTCCCAACGGGTGTGGTTTATCAAATCGACAATGTTTAGGTCGACCACTATAGGTCGACAGTCACTAGGTCGACATGGATGGAAGGTCGACAGGGTTTCTAGGTCGACATGTGCTAGGTCGACAGGTCTAAAGGTCGACATGAGGATTTTTTTTTTTTGGTGTCGTTTTCTTCGTAGAGTGACCGGGATCCCAAATTAGTGCACCGCGTCCCCTCGCGTGGCTCGCTTCGCTCGCCATGCTTCAGGCATGGTGCCTTCGCTCCACTACCGCTTCGCTCGGCACACTTTACCGTTCCAATCGTAGTCCACGTGGATCGTTAAGTATGAAAAAATAAAAAAAAAGAATCAAATGTGAAAAACTCATGTCGACCTTTAGACCTGTCGACCTAGCACATGTCGACCTAGAAACCCTGTCGACCTTCCATCCATGTCGACCTAGTGACTTTCGACCTATAGTGGTCGACCTAAACATTGTCGACCTAGACACTGTCGATCTTCAGACCGGATCCCCCTCCAAACATTTAAGAACTTCAAGGAGGGATGGCCTGCACGCGGGAAGGGGGCGTGGACTATGTGAAGGGGGCGTGGCTTCACGGAGGGTCCGTGATCGCGAGCCATGCCCCCGTTTTCGTCAGTGAGGGGGCATGGCCAGCGCTCTATGAACTGCTGGCATGCCCCCTCTCCCTCTGTCAATCGTGAATAGATGCTGTGCGCATGCGCACAGCATCTATTCACCGCTTCTCTGCTAAGCAGCAGGGCAGCGAGAGACAGAGCCTCTCAACTGCCCCCACCCCCCACCGCGGGACACTGCGGCCCGCGGGTGGGAAAGCGGGACAGTCCCAAAGAAACGGGACTGTCCCGTGAAAATTGGGACAGTTGGGAGGTATGGGAACACACAGTGGCTCAGCAATAACAGCAGCCTCTCTGCCCCACTGCAGCACAGCACACTGCAGCATGTGCTGTCCTGCCAAGATGAGAGCTGCTGCTGCCCAGTAAGGTGGGAGTGCAGGGGACCAGGGGCCCCTCCATCAGTCCCAGGCCCAAGTAATTAGTACCCGCTCCCTCCCCCTCGTCACTGACAACATCCTACAAAGCCACTGGAGTAACGGAGCCTGCGAGAAACCAGAGGAGAAGGGAGAGGAGGAGCAGCGCCCGAGCCGGGACCTCCTGCAGGTACCGGGGCTGCACTGTGAAGGGAATGAAGGCTGTACCTGGCATAGGGGGTCATTCACAGATGATCGCAGATCGCTGCATACGCAGCCGGATCTGCGTTCATCTCTGCACATGCTCAGGGCCGCCCAGCACAAAGCAAGGCTGCCTAGCATGTGTAGTGCCGCCTCCTGATGCACCCGCAATTACATTGCCGACGCATCTTATGTAAGGTTGTCCCCTGGCTGCGCTGTCAGCAGCCTTTTTTTTTTTTTTCCTCGGACTCTACTGTGCGGTGTAATGTGACTGACGGACACTACTATGCGGTGTAATGTAACTGACGGACACTACCTTGCGGTGTAATGTGACTGACGGACACTACTATGCGGTGTAATGTGACTGACGGACACTACTATGCGGTGTAATGTGAGTAACGGACGCTACTATGCGGTGTAATGTAACTGACGGACACTACTATGCGGTGTAATGTAACTGACGGACACTACTGTGCTGTGTAATGTGACTGACGGACACTACTATGCGGTGTAATGTGACTGACGGACACTACTATGCGGTGTAATGTGAGTAACGGACACTACTATGCGGTGTAATGTAACTGACGGACACTACTGTGCGGTGTAATGTAACTGACGGACACTACTATGCGGTGTAATGTGACTGACGGACACTACTATGCGGTGTAATGTAACTGACGGACACTACTATGCGGTGTAATGTAACTGACGGACACTACTATGCGGTGTAATGTGAGTAACGGACACTACTATGCGGTGTAATGTGACTGACGGACACTACTATGCGGTGTAATGTGAGTAACGGACACTACTATGCGGTGTAATGTGAGTAACGGACACTACTATGCGGTGTAATGTAACTGACGGACACTACTGTGCGGTGTAATGTAACTGACGGACACTACTATGCGGTGTAATGTAACTGACGGACACTACTGTGCTGTGTAATGTGACTGACGGACACTACTATGCGGTGTAATGTGACTGACGGACACTACTATGCGGTGTAATGTGAGTAACGGACACTACTATGCGGTGTAATGTAACTGACGGACACTACTGTGCGGTGTAATGTAACTGACGGACACTACTATGCGGTGTAATGTAACTGACGGACACTACTATGCGGTGTAATGTGACTGACGGACACTACTATGCGGTGTAATGTAACTGACGGACACTACTATGCTGTGTAATGTGACTGACGGACACTACTATGCGGTGTAATGTGACTGACGGACACTACTATGCGGTGTAATGTGAGTAACGGACACTACTATGCGGTGTAATGTAACTGACGGACACTACTATGCGGTGTAATGTGACTGACGGACACTACTATGCGGTGTAATGTAACTGACGGACACTACTATGCTGTGTAATGTGACTGACGGACACTACTATGCGGTGTAATGTGACTGACGGACACTACTATGCGGTGTAATGTGAGTAACGGACACTACTATGCGGTGTAATGTAACTGACGGACACTACTGTGCGGTGTAATGTAACTGACGGACACTACTATGCGGTGTAATGTAACTGACGGACACTACTATGCGGTGTAATGTGACTGACGGACACTACTATGCGGTGTAATGTAACTGACGGACACTACTATGCGGTGTAATGTAACTGACGGACACTACTATGCGGTGTAATGTGAGTAACGGACACTACTATGCGGTGTAATGTGACTGACGGACACTACTATGCGGTGTAATGTGAGTAACGGACACTACTATGCGGTGTAATGTAACTGACGGACACTACTGTGCGGTGTAATGTAACTGACGGACACTACTATGCGGTGTAATGTAACTGACGGACACTACTATGCGGTGTAATGTGAGTAACGGACACTACTATGCGGTGTAATGTGAGTAACGGACACTACTATGCGGTGTAATGTGACTAGCGAACACTACTGTGCAGTGTAATGTGAATTGGTACTTTTCTATGGCCCCTATATTTTTGGCGCTTTCCCCTGCTGGGGGAGGTGGCATGTGTAAAAGGGTGCTCTACCTGGTGCAAAGTGTAAAAGGGAACTCTACCTGGCTCAATGTGTAAAAGGGTGATCTATCTGGAATAATGTGTGACTGGCCAAAATGTCTAGTTACAGCTCTGAGGATGAGATCGGTCACATTTGTACAGTATTTGTAGAAAGGCGCAAAATTGATAGTTTGCCGGAGGGCGCCGTATACCCTAGCACCGGCCCTGCCCAAACATTTCTGATATGGGAGCCTTATCCTAATGCCTCTACACTCTTATGAAAAACGGCATCAGACATTTTACCATGTTAAAAATAAAATATTACGAAAGTGCAAAACCGTGAGGTCATCCGCTTACTTTTTGTCACAACATCAGTTTTACGGCAAAGCTCCTGGATTTGGGGAGAAGCTGGCAGCGTCTGTGTTTTGGTTCATTATGTTTAACTGGAGAATATTGCACCTTGCAAATTGACGTACTCTTTTTAACTTTTCTGCCCTTGTCTACTTTGTTAAGCTAGGTGAACGTTCAAGTGAAATTTACACATATTATATTTTCCTGAAAATTGCCTCTAATTGGTTATTTATGTTATGTCACTCCCACTACAGTCCTGAAAGACATCTGATAGCTGTACTACTGCCAAACGGGTGTAGCCAGAACTTTGTGGGCCCCATAACAACTTTTTGAAGGGTCTCCTGTTCCAATGCTTCTAGAGAGACACCTCTCCGTAGCAGTTGTTCATTTTGTGCCCCATAGTATTGCCTAGTTCACATTATGTCACACTGCAGGGCTGCCAGTTCATATTATGCCACACTATAGTGCCTCCATGCCATATTGTGCCACATTACCGTGCCTTCACTTCATATTTACCCACATTACAGTGCCCCAGTTCAGGGGGTGTAAGTTCATGCCGGACGGCCGGAGGTGAAATAGATGATGGTACTCACGCACCTTGGCCCAGTTCACCAATGATAGCTTCTTCACCTTCTAGAAAGCTCTCCCACACTCAGGGGTGAGTGTATTATACCCGTATAGCGCTTCCTGCTTCGCCTCTTTACCAAAATAAATCAGGAAGCCGCAGCGCCGAGATGTAATAATATCCCGGATGCCAAAGTTCCCCCTTCCAGAGGTCGCTGCCAGACCCCAACAGTATGTCAGCCTAGTGCTGATACAATGCGTCTCTCCACTCCCGGCCGGCTCCTCTGGGCATGCGTGAAATCTTGTAACCATCGCAAGATCTCACATGCCGGCCAGCAGCCGCCGCAGCCAGGGACGGCGCTGTCCTTGCTGTGGTGTATGGGCAACAACACCTGTAGCTGTTGAAATCTGTTGCCACTGACCGGTCATCATTGCCCCGCACATCTGCGTGCTATCTTGTAGATAACAGAGCCGATATAGACAGGGGCACATAGCGCCCTTGTCACCATGCGTACACCGCCGCATTAATACATGGGGGTGAAGCAATATCAGCACACATAACGTGCACTGATACCACTCCCCCCCCCCCCGCCCCCCCGTATTGCCGTACACCTACCCCTGAGAATTTTATCCAGCCTCCTATCATTTAAAAGTGCCCTTAAAACTCTTAAGGCCAGTACTCACTGGCCGATGGCAGAGAGATGTGTGCTGAGCGAACCGCACAGCACACATCTCTCCCGGCACTCAGCACAGCGCGATCTGTGCTGAGCGTGCGGGGGGAGACGGGGGGGCCGCTCACTTCACCCAGCGGGTGAAGTGAGCGACCCGCTAGATTGGCCTGCATGCAGGCCAATCTAGCAGCAGCGATAGCGATGCGCGGGGCTGCGCATCGCTATCGCTGAGGGGGCTACACACGGAGCGATCGTGCTTAAAATCTAAGCAATCTAGTCAGATTGCTTAGATTATCGCTCCGTGAGTACCCCCCTTTATTTTCATTCAAGATTCCCACCCCTGAACCATACAGTATATACAGGCTGTGCTTTCCCCGGCTCCACTGCTATCTGTGTGTCCACCCATATCCCATATGAAGTATGTAATCTCTGTGCCCTATTGTTTTATATCTTATTGGGTCATTTATGGGTTTTATTTCTGTTACGGTATACACCCACCCACATATATACAAATACACACACAGCCACGTATACACCCACCCACCCACCCACATATATACAAATACACACACAGCCACGTATACACCTACCCACCCACCCACATATATACAAATAAACACACAGCCACGTATACACACACCCACCCACATATATACAAATACACACACAGCCACGTATACACCCACCCACCCACCCACATATATACAAATACACACACAGCCACGTATACACCTACCCACCCACCCACATATATACAAATAAACACACAGCCACGTATACACACACCCACCCACATATATACAAATACACACACAGCCACGTATACACCCACCCACCCACATATATACAAATATACACACAGCCACGTATACACCCACCCACCCACACACATATATACAAATAAACACACAGCCACGTATACACACACCCACCCACATATATACAAATACACACACAGCCACGTATACACCCACCCACATATATACAAATATACACACAGCCACGTATACACCCACCCACCCACCCACCCACCCACATATATACAAATAAACAAACAGCCAAATATACACTCACATAATCTGTAGATTGTAAGCTTGCAAGCTTGCCTTCCTACCTCCATGACTGTTTGTTATCACTCAGATTTGTTTTATCACTGTTGTTTCCAGCTGTAAAGCACAACAGAATTTGCTGCACTATATAAGAAACTGTTATTTAATAAATAATAACCACATATATAGACACACATACTCGCATATATACACACACACTTACCCACATCCATATATATATACATATACACACCCAGTCATATATATACACACACACATACACACACCCACACATATATACAAATATATACACACACACACACACAGCCAGATATATACATAGACACACACACACACACACACACACACACACACACACACACACACACACACACGCACACGCACACACACACACTGTCCCCCACCCCTGCACTCTTCCCTGTCAGTCCCATCTTCTCACCAACTGCCAGGCAGCCAGGATTTCAGCATGCGGGAGCCGGGCAGCTGCACTGTCAGGGTGCGGGAGCCGGGCAGCCAGGTTATTAGCATGCAGGAGCTGGGCAGCTGCACTGTCAGGGACAGGGCCGTCTTAACGGCAGTGTAGGCCCCTGGGCACAGCAATGCATTGGGCCCCCTACCCATCCTCCAGCGGTAGGGGTGGGGTGTGCTATCAGCGGCAGCTTTGATGTCCCACGGCCGGTAGAGGGTGTTCTATCTTCCACTCAGCATGTTGGACCTGAAGCAGTAATTTCTACTAATTGCTCCTTTACTGCACAGATGGGGTGGGAGGGAGAACACTAAACTGTAGAAGAGGGCATTGGGCTGAATGAAGGCGCCCTGGTACATGACTTCCAGGGTGGTAGCGGGTGTTTAATACGCAGGGGAGGGGTGGATAGTGGAGTGGGCTTAATATTCATCATTTTCTGGTGGGAGGGCAGCTTGCTTGACTGCAGATATCTCAAGTTCCTGAAAATATATTTTTTAGCTTTGAATGGGATAAAACACTAGAGAGTGCTACCTTTCAGGAGGTTCTGGGGACTTGGGGATCAGAGGTCAGGAGCCAGAGCAATCCTCCAATGAATATATAAAACTGTATACCAGGTGTGTGGAGCTGGAGCAGGGACCAGCTGCTGGAAGGCTGATATCTCTGGTTCTGGGCACAGTAGAGACAAGCTGCCAGTGTCCAGCAAAAGGGGAGAGTCCTAGTTTTTGGATTATACACTCAGAAAAACTCTGTGTCAGACAGAACCTGAGATATCTGGCTGGGTAAAGCAATTAACAGGCTCGGATGGGGACCACTGCTTTCTTGCTGAATATCTCCGGTTCCCCAAGGCCGATTTTCAAAAATCTGGTACCCCTGGAAAGAGGGGACCCTCAGCTATCAGTCTAGGGCCCTTATACTCCTGGGGCCCTTGGGCAAAAGCCCATTGAGCCCATACGAAAAGACGGCCCTGGTCAGGGAGCGGGAGCCAGGCAGCCGGGGTATCAGCATGCAGGAGCTAGGCAGCTGCAATGTCAGGGTGCGGGAGCCAGGCAGCCGGGGTATCAGCATGCAGGAGCTGGGCAGCTGCACTGTCAGGACGGGAGTCGTCAGCTTCAGTGTCAGGGGACAGTCACACGGCCGGCAAACCCCACCTCCCCTTTCACTGAATAAACAGTGAAGGGCCTCTAGCCGATAATCAGAATAAATGATGCTGCTGTGGTAGCGCCTTTGCTCATACACTGTAAGTAGCTGGCTCACAGTGATTGAAGTGCACCAGAAGCAATGGAGAAGGTGTCCCCTTCACTGCTGGAGCCCAGCGGCAACCGACTCCATTGCCTCTGGAACTTCTGCCACTGCCCCAGTTGATATTATGTAACATTATAATGCCCTCCACTTCATTTTATACCACATTACAATGAGCAGGTGCCAGGGGCATAGCTAGATATATTGTAGGCCCCAAGGCAAACGTCTGTAATGGCCCATAACATATGTGCCACCCAATGGTGAAAAAATATATATAACACATGTAACTGTGACAGGGAAAGTGGCCCCTCCCATCCCTGGGCCCCATAACAGCTGCATTCCCTGCACTTATGGTAGCTACGCCTTTGTATATAACACATGTAACTGTGACAGGGAAGGTGGCCCCTCTCAGCTTGGGGCCCCAAAGCAGCTGCACTCTCTGCACCTATGGCAGCTACGCCCTTGTATATAACACATTTAACTGTGACAGTGAATGTGGCCCTCTCAGCTCGGGGCCCCAAAGCAGCTGCACTCTCTGTTCCAATGGCAGCTACGCCCTTGTATATAACACATGTAACTGTGACAGTGAATGTGGCTCCTCTCAGCCCGGGGCCCCATAGCAGCTGCACCCCCTGCACCTGTGGCAGCTACACCCTTGTATATAACACATGTACTCTGACAGAGAAGGTGGCCCCTCTCAGCTATGGGCCCCATAGCAGCTGCACTCCCCGCACCTGTGGCAGCTACGGGTGTCACATGACCGACACTGTCATCCCGACAATTAGAATGCCAATAGGGAATGCCCCTACCCTAAACTGCCGGTTCCGGTATGAATGGTCGACCATGTTATGGTCGACAGTCATTAGGTCGACCACTATTGGTCGACATTGACATGGTCGACATGGACACATGGTCGACACATGAAAATGGTCGACACATGAAAGGTCGACACATGAAAAGGTCGACATGAGTTTTTTAAACTTTTTTTGGTGTCGTTTATTGCGTAATGTGACTGGGAACCCCAATTAGTGCACCGCGTCCCCTCGCATGGCTCGCTTCGCTCGCCATGCTTCGGGCATGGTGCCTTCGCTCCGCTACCGCTTCGCTCGGCACAGATTACCGTTCCAATCGTAGTTCACGTGGATCGTAAAGTATGGAAAAGTTCCCCAAAAGAAAAAAAAGTTAAAAACTCATGTCGACCTTTTCATGTGCCAACCTTTCATGTGTCGACCATTTTCATGTGTCGTCCATGTCAATGTCGACCAATAGTGGTCGACCTAATGACTGTCGACCATAACATGGTCAACCATCTGAACGGATACCCAACTGCCTGGGGTGGCTGCTAGGGCTAAGTAAAATTTATTTTTATTTTCTTTGGGGGGATGGGGGGAGGGGCTGGGGGCTAGGCCTTACCACCCTCTAGTGCCTAACCCCACCCTGGCCCTAAACCTAACCATCACCCCGATACTTACCATCGAGATGTCGGCGGTCTGTGTTCTGGCGCCAGGATTCCAAGTACTGTCTGGATTCCGGCGTCAGTCACATGACTGCCGGCAGCTCGACTGCTGGGATGCTAACCCCATCCCGTAGCTATGCCCTTGCCACCAAGTAAATATTTGGGGGCTAATTCTAAGTTGGGAGTAAAGCAAAATAAAGAAATAATTTTTTTTAAAATAATTATTAGACTTTATTTAAATGGCGCCACAAGGGGTCTGCAGTGCTGTGCAGATTACATAAACAGGAACAGTAGGAACAAAACAAGAAGAAAGTACAGAACACTGCAGACCATGGACATGGTTTATAAAAATTTCTGCATCAACAGTGATATTACCCAACTAAGCAGCAGGGCGGCAGAACCCAGGGATTAGGTGCCGTTTCAGGGGGTGGTCTTCAGTACCCCGACTGACGGGATCCCGGTGCACAGTATACCGGCGCCGGGATCCCGACAGCCGGCATACCGACACTTATTCTCCCTCGTGGGGGTCCACGATCCCCCTGGAGGGAGAATAAAATAGCGTGGCGCGCGTAGCCCAACCGCCGGCATATCGTAGTGAACCCGTTACAGGCTGTGGGGGGAGAACCATGTTGTGATGCATTTATTCTTTATGCATGCAGGATAAACAATGACTATAGATTGTAAGCTTGCGAGCAGGGTCTTCCTACCTCTGTCTGTCTGTTTTTACCCAGTTTTGTTCTATCACTGTTCTAATTGTAAAGCGCAACGGAATATGCTGCGCTATATAAGAAACTGTTAATAATAAATAAATAAATTGGCTGCTTTTACATGTAGCTCAGCTCTCCCCTGTTCCCCAATGTCAACCTAGCCCCCCCTCACTCCAGCTTACCCTTGTGTCACTACACTCGCCCAGAGTCGGCACTAGGCATAGGCAAACTAGGCGATTGCTTAGGGCCAGTAGCGGATCTTGCCACGGGCAAGCAGGACTTTTGCCCGGGGCGCCGCCTTCCGGAGGGCGCCGTCACCGTCCGGAGGGCGCCGCACCATGGCAAGATCCGCTGCTGCTGTGGTGCCCCCCGCTGCCGCTGTCCTGCTACGCTTCTAGTTTCCCTTCCTGGGCTGCCCGCTGTGAAGGGAAACTAGACGCTATGCGTCTAGTTTCCCTTCCTGGAGAGGACCTTAACTGTAATGATGTGCGGTGCGCGTTGACGTCATCGCGCACCGCACAGCAAAGGTCCTCTCCACGAAGGGAACTAGACGCTTAGCATCTAGTTTTCCTTCGTGGAGAGGACCTTTGCTGTGCGGTGCGCGATGACGTCATACCGCACATCCTACTACAGTACAGGGGCTGTAACTGACCACGCCCCCTGTATGAAGCCACGCCCCCTAATGCCGCCCGGGGCGCAAGAAGCCCCGGAATCGGCCCTGCTTAGGGCATTTGGTATGCCTTGGGGCACCATTAGCTTCTGCTGATTTAAATGATATGCGATATGCCTATATTCTGTGTGGGACTGTGGCTTTATCTGCCTACAAAATGCTACATTACAGTGCATTACTGGAAATCACTGTAATGAAGCATTTCGTATGCAGATACAGCCACAGTCACACACAGAATATAGGCAGGTATTCTGCATAACATTTTGATCCGCAGAAGCTGCTTGTGCATCCTAGCCACATAGTAATGCAAATAAGATGCATTTTTGTCGAAAAAAAGGTGCCCGGCGTTAGCAGAGCTGCCAGCTGACTCAGCCATCTTTTGCTACATGGCATATTAAGGCAAGATGTATGAGGACATATTTGTATTCAAACAGAGGCAGAGGTCACAGTGTGCAGCTATGTGATTGCTGTGTGCGGGTGGGTTGGTTCTGCAGTAGTGTTTGGCATATGTGTAAGGGGGACTATGTGTCATTATGTTTATAAGGGCACTAATAATGTGCAGCATATGTGTAAGGGGCACTATGTATGTCATTATGTGTATAAGTGCATTGATAATGTGCGGTATATGTGTAAGGGACATTATGAGTATAAGGTCATTAATAAAGGTTGGCATAATGTGTAAGGCATATTATGTTTTTAAGAAAATTAATGTTTGTCATATGTGTAAGGGGCACTACTGTGTGGTATTATGTGTATAAATGTATTACTAATGTGTGGCATTATGTGTATAAGGTGCTCTACTGTGTGGTGTAATGTATAGAAAAGGCACTACTGTGTGGTGTAATGTGAATAAAGAGCAATATGGTGTGGTGTAATGTGAATAAGGAGCAATTCAGTGTGATGTAATGTGAATAAGGAGCACTACTGTGAGGAGTAACATATATAAGGTAAAGTGGCACTACTGTGTGATGGAACGTGAATAAGGGACACTGTCGCACGATATAATGTGAATAATTTGCACTACTGTATGGCGGAATTTGAATTGGGGTTACTATTGTGTAGCCATGTCCCTTCCCAGCAAGAACACGCCCCTTCCCAGCAAGAACACACACCTTTTTGAGTTGTGCACCGAATGTGCGCACTGTTCCTATTTAAAATATAGGGGGTAGGAGCACCAAAATGAGGACTGCTATAGGTGAGGGGTGAAGGTGCTGGGAAAGGGGTGCAGGCTCAGAGGCGGAGCTAGCAGCGGTGGCGGGGGCACCAGCCAAAATCTTGCCTAGGGCATCATATTGGTTAGGGCCGGCTCTGCACTCGCCCCTCATGTTGCTTCAGCTCCAGTCCCACCTACAGTTTGTCGCTCCAGCCTCAGCCTGCCCCAAACGTACTTTCTTGGGCTTCTGCCTGCAGCGCTGCTCATCTTCTGTTTGCGGCTTCTCTGCGGCCCTCCAGCACTGCGATGCCATGACGTCATGCACGCTGTGCCACTGGGTGGTGTGGAGAAAGGGCTCCTCCTCCTCTTCATACATGTGTCCTGCTCATTTCTGCAGTGGCGCAGGCGATGGACCTCCCCTGGGAGTTGTAATGATGCAGAACCTGATGGGCCGGGCTGACTGCGGCTGTGCCCTTCCAGGCTACAGCTCTGTCAGGCCGCCCCTGTTTATAGCTACACTGCAATTTAGATTAATCTCTCTGCACATAGTTACATCAGCTCCACCTGAGGCGCAGCGTGGATTTACCAAGGTGCAAAGTGACGTGCTCTTTTTTGATTTACTGGCAGCTCAGATTTGGCCCCTTGATGTCCTTACTTGAAGGTAACTGAGGGGGGTATTATCAAAAATCGCATTTCCAATGCGATCAAGGCGCAATGCTAGTGCCCAAGATAACATTACAGGATGCTGTTTTACCGACAGGATGTATAAATGAACACCTGCAGGCTGCAGGGACAGGAGCTCCGAAAGCTGCCCGCCCCTACAATGTGATCGAAGTGCTGCCGGGGCTACTGGGCGTGTGTGGTTCCGCTAACTGCACATGAGCGGGGGCCATTGCCAGGGAGGCTTCACATTTGTGATGTGCAGTCCATAGGCTACAACAGGCTACCACCAACTTCAGATGTTGTAGCAAGTCCAAGAGTCCAGCGGAGTGGCAGTAGAACCTAGCACCGACCCTGGACATATATGTACACATTGGTCACCTTATACACTGGATAGTGTATGTAATAGAGTAATTATAACTATCACTAGAGATGGTCTATGGCAGTGGTTCCCAAACTCAGTCCTCAAGGACCCCCGACAGATCACGTTTTCCAGGTCTCTTCACAAAATCACAAGTGAATAATTAGCTCCAACTGTGGATCTTTTCAAATGTGACCGTGAGTAATGAATACACCTGTGCACCTCTGGGTAACCTGGAAAACGTGAACTGTTGGGGGTCCATGAGGACCATGTTTGGGAACCTCTGGTCTGTAGTATAGGCTGTAGGGAATAGTATCTAAAAAATGAAATTTCTGCATCTCCTGATCTCCTTTAAATAACATTAGCAGTTAGGATAAGGTTAAACATTCCATAATAAATATACATACATAATATAACAGGTAGGAGACAGAATTTAGCTTTTTCTGCACACATTCTCCCACATCATGGTAACACACCTGTCTCATTTTGCTGGCAGCTGCTCTCTACTCTGTCAGGTTCTGAGACCCTGATTAAGCGCTAAGATCCACACACAGCAGATTTGGTAGGAGAAGCTGCTGCCAATGGACATGCACCGCAGCTCTGCCCTGTCTTATGTACAGTATGTGTTGCTGTTGCAGCTCTAGTAAAATTGTATTGTATTCTACTACCATAGTGGTCATGTTTTGACATTAGTGGGGTTTCTGGGCAACTGGGACTCCCCCCATGTTTGCCTATGGCCTGATAACGATGACAGCTAATCCTGTTTAGAATAGCGCTGTTGCTTTCTCCGTCATAACAAGCACACCATGAGCAGAGCCATCACCATTTCAAGGATACAAACCGCAGTGCGCCAGGAAAGGGGACCCTGCTGCACAAGTCGGAGGAGAGGGTGTTGTGGGAATCTCATTGCTAAACATTCCATAAAGTTCTTCTATGTGAAAGTGATAAATGCTAAATATAATGGATGTCGGCATAAAATAACCATGTTTGGATAAGTGAAGACTGCCACGAGGATGACTCTAACAGCTGTGTTCTGCTGTATATGGAAAACTGTGCTGTAACAAATGAGCTGCTCTGTTTTTATATGCTACTGTGTGGAATAATATAAACAGGGAAAGGAATTAAAATAATTTGCTAGATCATACCCAGGGATGTGAGACAGACATTCACAAAAATATGACAGCTAACAGTGAGCTTCTCAGCAATTCATTGCATCACGCAGACATTTTCCTCTACCAACATCT
Source organism: Pseudophryne corroboree (assembly GCF_028390025.1). Taxonomy (NCBI): domain Eukaryota; kingdom Metazoa; phylum Chordata; class Amphibia; order Anura; family Myobatrachidae; genus Pseudophryne; species Pseudophryne corroboree. The sequence goes on from NC_086454.1 coordinate 294,975,966, forward strand.
CCAACTTATTATCGTTTTGCTTGGTTTGAACTTTTCTGAATTCTAGTCATCCAGGCAATATCTCACTCAGCACGATGAAGACGACAGTGGCCTACTGACGTGTACAGTTGTGAGTGAGACGCACTGATTACTTTCTGCTGATGATTCCTCTCTCTATGTAACCAAGCATCTGACTAGCCTTCCTCATTGCTTTGTTTACATTGCTTGCCTGCCTTTGTCACCTGAAATAGTGACCCCTAGATCCATTTCCTCCTGAGTAGTTTCCATTATAGTGCCCTTGATACTGAATAGTGTGGCGGGCGTGCCGTAGTAGTGGTTGCGCATTCATACGCACAAGCACTTCAGAGCCTATACTCTGACGGAGAATCTGCTAGTTTCCATGGTGCGGCCGATTGATGCGTCTAAAGACAAAGTAGATGCAGGGCCAGATTAACAATGGGGCAGATGGTGCTACAGCTCCAGGCCCCAGATAAAAATAGGCCCATCGCCATGACAGCATGATTATGATTACCTACCCAGCTGGTCACATGGTTGCCATAAATGATAAGAATTAATATTATATTTTTAACTCCTCAGAAAGTGATGCTGTTTTTCTACTTTTACGGGTTTTGGGAGACATTGGGGCTTATAGTGTAGGGAGTGTACACACCCGTATGTCACTGGCCACACCCACATAACATTAGCCACACCTCCTCAATTCCTCATAATAGGCCCTTGATCATTTTCAGCCCCAGGCTCACGTGGGCCTTAATCCGGCCCTGAGTAGATGTCTCAGTCCTTGCACTTTGAGAGCCACGGCTGTACATCAGGGAAAAGCTTGCAGCAGCATCGCATAAAGTCGCAGATGTGCAACAAGCAAAAGACGCAGATACGTCCGATTCGTGCGACTTGGTCTCTTACTATTCCAAACCAAGCATGTGGGAAATCCATAGGTCTATTTACTAAGCTTTGGATGGAGATAAAGTGGACTCCGATAAAGTACCAGCCAATCAGCATCTAGCTGCCATGTTACAGGCTGGGTTTGAAAGATGACAGTTAGCAGCTGACTGGCTGGTACTTTTACCTCCACCCAAGGCTTACCTCCCCCCAGTGCCTGCAGCAATATTGGTGTGAGTGAACAGCACTAGCTCCTGTTCACCCCCTGCTGGTGTGGATGTGTGTGGAGAGCATAGGAGTGGAGCATGAATGATGCAGGGTGCTGACCACTATCTAGGAATCACAGTCTCATGTTTCATGGTGAAAGCTATTCCAGTCCCTCCACATTAATCTGCAGCTTTCACCGAGTGCAGCTGGAAGAGAGGAAGATTTACTGGCAGATACTCCCATGTTTTCACCCTGCGCTGTCCTCCCAACTCCAGACTTCTAATGCATCTGCCTGGCAGCACCTTACAGATCCCAGAGCACTGGAATCTATCATGAAGAACTGCGGCCGCTTGATGGATGACTGAGTAATGGACTCCGAGTACATTAGTGAGCCCCAGTGTAATGGCAAGCTCTTGCCTATGGCTCCTGATGCAGATCATTCATAGTGTCCTCTAACTCATTAGCTGCTGCCAGGACTTGGCCCGTTTACAGGTGGGAAGAAGTACGGGCTGCAATGTGTTATCTACTGGCTGTGTACTGCTGAGGTGCCTGTGCAATGTACTGAAACCTCAGCTATTCTCATTCATTCTCATAGTTCTTCCTGTTTGTCTCATTGCACCCCATGTTTCAACTAGCCCGTCACACTACCATCAGGCTACTGTGTCTCTGAAACATGAAATACAATATTATCTGCATGGCACAGGCCACAATGCCCAAACACACGTTTGTAATGACCTCTTTCTACAGCAGGGTCTTCATTTCATTATGCAGAATCAGAATAAGGCGGCATCTGTCTCATGTGCAGTCCACTGGCAGGGAGAGGAGAGAAGGGGTTCTAGGGAGACAATGAGCACTGCAGGCCATTCTGCAACAACTAGCACCCCAGCGCATTTACCCTAACATAAAGCGTGTCTTACTATATATATATATATATATATATAGATCTCAACTACTAACATCCACATATGTGTACGGGCCATACATCTGCACCGGGTGTGCTATAATAGGTCTACACTGTTTAGGTAGACAGTGGTAGGTAGACCACATATGCTCGACATGCATTAAGTCAACAGGTACAAAAGGTTGACAGGTGAAAGGTCAACTGTGGTTAAGGTTGACAGGTACAAAAGGTCGACAGGGTTAAAAGCATACTTACCAGGGCCGGTTCTTGGGCGCTGTGCGCCCCGGGCGACAATAGGGGCGTGGCTACATACAGGGTGTGTGGTCATTTACGCCCCCTGTACAGACTGAAATGATGTGCGGTGCGCGATGACGTCATCGCGCACCGCACAGTAAAGGACCTCTCCACGAAGGGAAACTAGACGCGTACGCGTCTAGTTTCTCTTCACAGCAGCAACGGGCAGCGGGGGGCACAGCAGCAGCGGATCTTGCCCTGGTGCGGCGCCCTTCGGATGGCGCCCTGCGCCCTCTGGAAGGCGGCGCCCCGGGCAAAAGTCCTGCTTGCCCGTGGCAAGATCCGCTACTGATACTTACCTACTTTTAATGTCTCCTCTCCGGGAGAAGCCCAGAGAGGAGATGCTGCAGGAGACTTCAGGGAGCAGGGCCGGGCTGTGACATCAAGCCCCGCCCCCCACACCCATAAAATGCTGCAAATTGCGGGTCCGTGGGAAGGGGGTGGGGCTAAAATGATGCGATTCACGTAATTTTAACCCCTTCCCCACTCCACGGACCCGCAAACTCAGGCAAGTATCTCTCCATCCTGCCCACATCACTAGGATGTGAGCAGGATGCGGGAGACTTGCCTACTCTTCCGGGGGTGCGGGGGGCTACCCCAAAAAACTACAGCCTCCTGCAGCTTCCGGGAGAGTAGGCAAGTATGGTTAAAAGGTCAACATAAAAATGGTTGACACATTTTTTTTTGTGCCAAATATGTATCTTTCATGTTCTGTGAACGCCATCAGTCCAAACATAGACCCTCACGGACTTGCTTCACTGGCCACGTTTCAGGCATGGTGACTCTCTCCACTCACCACAGGTTACTATTCTCAGTTGTAGTCCACATGGATAGTAAATCAAGCAAATGTAAGGAAAATATGTGAACCCCCCCCCCCTTCCCCCCCAAGTGTCGATAATGTATGTGTCGACCATTGTCCTGTCACCCTTTGGAACCTAACTTTTAGTATCAGTCGATCTTTTGTACCTACCTACCTAATGCATGTCGGCCGTATGGTGGCGACCTATTGATCGTCTACGTAGACAGTGTAGATCTATCATCTGGAAACCATCTGCGCCATGATTCCCCATTCTGCCAATCCAACCTACTGATTGGCGGACATCAGAGCCGTAACTACATGTGTGCGAAGTGTGCAATTGCACACAGCGCACTTGTACTTGGAGCGCATTGTGCGCCTTGTCCACGATTGGCTGCCCTTCAGGAGACAGCAGGCAGTGGCAGCGCGTCCTGCCGGGGGGAGGCTCACAGTCCCGTGTCCCATGCAGTGCAGGGTATGAAAGTGGTGGTGGCCGCGTTCTGCCGCTGTGTGAGGACGGCGGGGGGAACGGGAGCGGCAGCAGTGGGGTAATGTATCTCTCACGGCAGTGTCCTGTGTGACAGCAGCGCTCTCCCTCCCGCTTCCCCGCCCGCTGTGCAGAGCTGACAGTCTGCCTCCCCCCCCCCACACACAGTGATAGCCTGCTGTAATATGTAAAAAGGGGGCTCTGCTGCTGTAATGTGTAAAAAGGGGACTCTGCTGCTGTACTGTGTAAAAAGAGGGACTCTGCTGCTGTAATGTGTAAAAAGAGGGACTCTGCCTGCCGTAATGTGTAAAATTAGGGACTCTGCTGCTCTAATGTATAAAATGAGGGACTCTGCTGCTGTAATGTGTAAAAAGGGGACTCTGCCATAATGTGTAAAAAGAGGGACTCTGCTGCTGTAATGTGTAAAATTAGGGACTCTGTTGCTGTAATGTGTAAAATGAGGGACTCTGCTGCTGTCATGTGTAAAATGAGGGACTCTGCTGCTGTCATGTGTAAAATGAGGGGACTCTGCTGCTGTAATGTGTAAAATGAGGGACTCTGCTGCTGTAATGTGTAAAAATAAGAATTTACTTACCGATAATTCTATTTCTCGTAGTCCGTAGTGGATGCTGGGGACTCCGTAAGGACCATGGGGAATAGCGGCTCCGCAGGAGACAGGGCACAAAAGTAAAAGCTTTAGGATCAGGTGGTGTGCACTGGCTCCTCCCCCTATGACCCTCCTCCAAGCCTCAGTTAGGATACTGTGCCCGGACGAGCGTACACAATAAGGAAGGATTTTGAATCCCGGGTAAGACTCATACCAGCCACACCAATCACACTGTACAACTTGTGATCTGAACCCAGTTAACAGCATGATAACAGCGGAGCCTCTGAAAAGATGGCTCACAACAATAATAACCCGATTTTTGTAACAATAACTATGTACAAGTATTGCAGACAATCCGCACTTGGGATGGGCGCCCAGCATCCACTACGGACTACGAGAAATAGAATTATCGGTAAGTAAATTCTTATTTTCTCTGACGTCCTAAGTGGATGCTGGGGACTCCGTAAGGACCATGGGGATTATACCAAAGCTCCCAAACGGGCGGGAGAGTGCGGATGACTCTGCAGCACCGAATGAGAGAACTCCAGGTCCTCCTCAGCCAGGGTATCAAATTTGTAGAATTTTGCAAACGTGTTTGCCCCTGACCAAGTAGCAGCTCGGCAGAGTTGTAAAGCCGAGACCCCTCGGGCAGCCGCCCAAGATGAGCCCACCTTCCTTGTGGAATGGGCATTTACATATTTTGGCTGTGGCAGGCCTGCCACAGAATGTGCAAGCTGAATTGTACTACACATCCAACTAGCAATCGTCTGCTTAGAAGCAAGAGCACCCCGTTTGTTGGGTGCATACAGGATAACAGCAAGTCAGTTTTCCTGACTCCAGCCGTCCTGGAAACATATATTTTCAGGGCCCTGACAACATCTAGCAACTTGGAGTCCTCCAAGTCCCTAGTAGCCGCAGGTACCACAATAAGCTGGTTCAGGTGAAACGCTGACACCACCTTAGGGAGAAACTGGGGACGAGTCCGCAGCTCTGCCCTGTCCGAATGGACAATCAGATATGGGCTTTTGTGAGACAAAGCCGCCAATTCTGACACTCGCCTGGCCGAGGCCAGGGCCAACAGCATGGTCACTTTCCATGTGAGATATTTCAAATCCACAGATTTGAGCGGTTTAAACCAATGTGATTTGAGGAATCCCAGAACTACGTTGAGATCCCACAGTGCCACTGGAGGCACAAAAGGGGGTTGTATATGCAGTACTCCCTTGACAAACTTCTGGACTTCAGGAACTGAAGCCAATTCTTTCTGGAAGAAAATCGACAGGGCCGAAATTTGAACCTTAATGGACCCCAATTTGAGGCCCATAGACACTCCTGTTTGCAGGAAATGCAGGAATCGACCGAGTTGAAATTCCTCCGTGGGGGCCTTCCTGGCCTCACACCATGCAACATATTTTCGCCAAATGCGGTGATAATGTTGTGCGGTCACCTCCTTCCTGGCTCTGACCAGGGTAGGGATGACCTCTTCCGGAATGCCTTTTTCCCTTAGGATCCGGCGTTCAACCGCCATGCCGTCAAACGCAGCCGCGGTAAGTCTTGGAACAGACATGATCCTTGCTGAAGCAAGTCCCTTCTTAGTATCTCTTGAAGTTCCGGGTACCAAGTCCTTCTTGGCCAATCCGGAGCCACGAGTATAGTTCTTACTCCTCTCCGTCTTATAATTCTCAGTACCTTGGGTATGAGAGGCAGAGGAGGGAACACATACACCGACTGGTACACCCACGGTGTTACCAGAGCGTCCCAGCTATTGCCTGAGGGTCTCTTGACCTGGCGCAATACCTGTCCAGTTTTTTGTTCAGACGGGACGCCATCATGTCCACCTTTGGTCTTTCCCAACGGTTCACAATCATGTGGAAGACTTCCAGATGAAGTCCCCACTCTCCCGGGTGGAGGTCGTGCCTGCTGAGGAAGTCTGCTTCCCAGTTGTCCACTCCCGGAATGAACACCGCTGACAGTGTTATCACATGATTTCTCTAACGTCCTAAGTGGATGCTGGGGACTCCGTCAGGACCATGGGGATAGCGGCTCCGCAGGAGACAGGGCACAAAAATAAAGCTTTAGGATTAGGTGGTGTGTACTGGCTCCTCCCCCTATGACCCTCCTCCAAGCCTCAGTTAGGTTTTTGTGCCCGTCCGAGCAGGGTGCAATCTAGGTGGCTCTCCTAAAGAGCTGCTTAGAAAAAGTTTTTAGGTTTTTTATTTTCAGTGAGTCCTGCTGGCAACAGGCTCACTGCATCGAGGGACTTAGGGGAGAGAATTTCAACTCACTTGCGTGCAGGATGGATTGGATTCTTAGGCTACTGGACACCATTAGCTCCAGAGGGAGTCGGAACACAGGTCTCACCCTGGGGTTCGTCCCGGAGCCGCGCCGCCGACCCCCCTTACAGATGCTGAAGATTGAAGGTCCGGAAACAGGCGGCAGAAGGCTCTTCAGTCTTCATGAAGGTAGCGCACAGCACTGCAGCTGTGCGCCATTGTTGTCACACACTTCACACCAAGCGGTCACGGAGGGTGCAGGGCGCTGCTGGGGGCGCCCTGGGCAGCAATATTTAATACCTTTATGGCAAAAGAATACATCACATATAGCCATTGAGGCTATATGTATGTATTTAACCCATGCCAGATATCTAAAACTCCGGGAGAAAAGCCCGCCGAAATAGGGGGCGGGGCTTATTCTCCTCAGCACACAGCGCTCCGCTGTGAGGAAGGCTCCCAGGACTCTCCCCTGCACTGCACTACAGAAACAGGGTAAAACAGAGAGGGGGGGCATTTTTTGGCGATATTTTGATATATTTAAGCTGCTATAAGGAACAACACTTATATAAGGTTGTTCCCATATATATTATAGCGCTTGGGTGTGTGCTGGCAAACTCTCCCTCTGTCTCCCCAAAGGGCTAGTGGGGTCCTGTCTTCGATAAGAGCATTCCCTGTGTGTCTGCTGTGTGTCGGTACGTGTGTGTCGACATGTATGAGGACGATGTTGGTGTGGAGGCAGAGCAATTGCCGATAATGGTGATGTCACCCCCCAGGGAGTCGACACCGGAATGGATGGCTTTGTTTATGGAATTACGTGATAATGTCAGCACATTACAAAAATCAGTTGACGACATGAGACGGCCGGAAAACCAGTTAGTACCTGCCCAGGCGTCTCAGACACCGTCAGGGGCTGTAAAGCGCCCTTTACCTCAGTCGGTCGACACAGACCCAGACACAGACACTGAATCTAGTGTCGACGGTGATGAAACAAACGTATTTTCAAGTAGGGCCACACGTTATATGATCACGGCAATGAAGGAGGCTTTGCATATCTCTGATACTGCAAGTACCACAAAAAGGGGTATTATGTGGGGGGTGAAAAAACTACCTGTAGTTTTTCCTGAATCAGAGGAATTAAATGATGTATGTGATGAAGCGTGGGTTAACCCAGATAGAAAAGTGCTAATTTCAAAAAAGTTATTAGCATTATACCCTTTCCCGCCAGAGGTTAGGGCGCGCTGGGAAACACCCCCTAGGGTGGATAAGGCGCTCACACGCTTATCAAAACAAGTGGCGTTACCGTCTCCTGATACGGCCGCCCTCAGGGATCCAGCTGATAGGAGACTGGAAACTACCCTAAAAAGTATATACACACATACTGGTGTTATACTGCGACCAGCCATCGCCTCAGCCTGGATGTGCAGTGCTGGGGTCGTCTGGTTGGATTCCCTGACTGAAAATATTGATACCCTGGATAGGGACAGTATTTTATTGACTATAGAGCAATTAAAGGATGCTTTCCTTTATATGCGAGATGCTCAGAGAGATATTTGCACTCTGACATCGAGAGTAAATGCGATGTCCATATCTGCCAGAAGGAGTTTATGGACGCGACAGTGGTCAGGTGATGCGGATTCCAAACGACATATGGAAGTATTGCCGTATAAAGGGGAGGAATTATTTGGCGTCGGTCTATCGGATCTGGTGGCCACGGCAACTGCCGGAAAATCCACCTTTTTACCTCAGACCCCCTCCCAACAGAAAAAGACACCGTCTTTTCAGCCGCAGTCCTTTCGGTCCTATAAGAACAAGCGGACAAAAGGACAGTCATATCTGCCTCGGGGCAGAGGAAGGGGTAAGAGAGGGCAGCAAGCAGCCCCTGCCCAGGAACAGAAGCCCTCTCAGGGTTCTGCAAAGCCCTCAGCATGACGCTGGGGCCTTACAAGCGGACTCAGGAGCGGTGGGGGGTCGACTCAAGAATTTCAGCGCACAGTGGGCTTGCTCACAGGTGGACCCCTGGATCCTGCAGGTAGTATCTCAGGGTTACAGGTTGGAATTCGAGAAGTCTCCCCCTCGCAGGTTCCTAAAGTCTGCTTTGCCAACGTCTCCCTCAGACAGGGCGACGGTATTGGAAGCCATTCACAAGCTGTTTTCTCAGCAGGTGATAGTCAAGGTACCCCTCCTACAACAGGGAAAGGGGTATTACTCCACGCTATTTGTGGTACCGAAGCCGGACGGCTCGGTAAGACCTATTCTAAATCTGAAATCTTTGAACCTGTACATACAAAAATTCAAGTTCAAGATGGAGTCACTCAGAGCAGTGATAGCGAATCTGGAAGAAGGGGACTTTATGGTGTCCCTGGACATAAAGGATGCTTACCTGCATGTCCCAATTTGCCCTTCACATCAAGGATACCTCAGGTTCGTGGTGCAAAACTGTCATTATCAGTTTCAGACGCTGCCGTTTGGATTGTCCACGGCACCTCGGGTCTTTACCAAGGTAATGGCCGAAATGATGATTCTTCTGCGAAGAAGAGGCGTATTAATTATCCCTTACTTGGACGATCTCCTGATAAGGGCAAGGTCCAGAGAACAGCTGGAGGACGGAGTAGCACTAACCCGACTAGTGCTGCAACAACACGGGTGGATTCTGAATTTTCCAAAATCTCAGTTGACCCCGACGACACGTCTGCTGTTCCTGGGAATGATTCTGGACACGGTTCAGAAAAAGGTGTTTCTTCCGGAGGAGAAAGCCAGGGAGTTATCCGAACTTGTCAGGAACCTCCTAAAACCAGGGAAAGTGTCTGTGCATCAATGCACAAGAGTCCTGGGAAAGATGGTGGCTTCTTACGAAGCGATTCCATTCGGCAGATTCCACGCACGAACTTTTCAGTGGGATCTGCTGGACAAATGGTCCGGATCACATCTGCAGATGCATCAGCGGATAACCTTATCGCCACGGACAAGGGTGTCTCTTCTGTGGTGGTTGCAGAGTGCTCATCTGTTAGAGGGCCGCAGATTCGGCATACAGGACTGGGTCCTGGTGACCACGGATGCCAGTCTGAGAGGCTGGGGAGCGGTCACACAGGGAAGAAACTTCCAGGGAGTATGGTCAAGCCTGGAGATGTCTCTTCACATAAATATACTGGAGCTAAGAGCGATTTACAATGCTCTAAGTCTGGCAAAACCCCTGCTTCAGGGTCAGCCGGTGTTGATCCAGTCGGACAACATCACGGCAGTCGCCCACGTAAACAGACAGGGAGGCACAAGAAGCAGGACAGCAATGGCAGAAGCTGCAAGGATTCTTCGCTGGGCGGAAGATCATGTGATAGCACTGTCAGCAGTATTCATTCCGGGAGTGGACAACTGGGAAGCAGACTTCCTCAGCAGACACGATCTACACCCGGGAGAGTGGGGACTTCATCCAGAAGTCTTCCACATGATTGTGAACCGTTGGGAAAAACCAATGGTGGATATGATGGCGTCCCGCCTCAACAAAAAACTGGACAGGTATTGCGCCAGGTCAAGAGACCCTCAGGCAATAGCTGTGGACGCTCTGGTAACACCGTGGGTGTTCCAGTCAGTGTATGTGTTCCCTCCTCTGCCTCTCATACCAAAAGTACTGAGAATTATACGGCAAAAGGGAGTAAGAACGATACTAGTGGCTCCGGATTGGCCAAGAAGAACTTGGTACCCGGAACTTCAAGAGATGCTCACGGAGGATCCGTGGCCTCTACCTCTAAGACGGGACCTGCTTCAGCAGGGACCGTGTCTATTCCAAGACTTACCGCGGCTGCGTTTGACGGCATGGCGGTTGAACGCCGAATTCTAAGGGAAAAAGGCATTCCGGAAGAGGTCATTCCTACACTGGTAAAAGCCAGGAAGGAGGTGACTGCACAACATTATCACCGCATTTGGAGGAAATATGTTGCGTGGTGTGAGGCCAGGAAGGCCCCCACGGAGGAATTTCAACTGGGTCGATTCCTACATTTCCTGCAAACAGGATTGTCTATGGGCCTCAAATTGGGGTCCATTAAGGTTCAAATTTCGGCCCTGTCGATTTTCTTCCAGAAAGAATTGGCTTCAGTTCCTGAAGTCCAGACTTTTGTAAAAGGAGTACTACATATACAGCCCCCGGTTGTGCCCCCAGTGGCACCGTGGGATCTTAATGTAGTCTTGGATTTTCTCAAATCCCATTGGTTTGAGCCGCTCAAATCGGTGGAGTTGAAGTATCTTACATGGAAAGTAACCATGCTACTGGCCCTGGCTTCAGCCAGGAGAGTATCAGAATTGGCGGCTTTATCATATAAGAGCCCATATCTGATTTTCCATACGGACAGGGCAGAACTGCGGACGCGTCCTCATTTTCTGCCTAAGGTGGTGTCAGCGTTTCACCTGAACCAGCCTATTGTGGTGCCTGCGGCTACTAACGATTTGGAGGATTCCAAGTTGTTGGACGTGGTCCGGGCATTGAAAATATATATTTCAAGAACGGCGGGAGTCAGAAAGTCTGACTCACTGTTTATATTGTATGCACCCAACAAGATGGGTGCTCCTGCTTCTAAGCAGACGATTGCTCGTTGGATTTGTAGCACAATTCAACTTGCACATTCTGTGGCAGGCTTGCCACAACCTAAATCTGTCAAGGCCCATTCCACAAGGAAAGTGGGCTCATCCTGGGCGGCTGCCCGGGGGGTCTCGGCATTACAACTCTGCCGAGCTGCTACTTGGTCAGGGGCAAACACGTTTGCAAAATTCTACAAATTTGATACCCTGGCTGAGGAGGACCTTGAGTTCTCTCATTCGGTGCTGCAGAGTCATCCGCACTCTCCCGCCCGTTTGGGAGCTTTGGTATAATCCCCATGGTCCTGACGGAGTCCCCAGCATCCACTTAGGACGTTAGAGAAAATAAGAATTTACTTACCGATAATTCTATTTCTCGTAGTCCGTAGTGGATGCTGGGCGCCCATCCCAAGTGCGGATTGTCTGCAATACTTGTACATAGTTATTGTTACAAACAAATTCGGGTTGTTATTGTTGTGAGCCGTCTGTTCAGAGGCTCCTACGTTTGTCATACTGTTAACTGGGTTCAGATCACAAGTTATACGGTGTGATTGGTGTGGCTGGTATGAGTCTTACCCGGGATTCAATATCCTTCCTTATTGTGTACGCTCGTCCGGGCACAGTATCCTAACTGAGGCTTGGAGGAGGGTCATAGGGGGAGGAGCCAGTACACACCACCTAATCCTAAAGCTTTATTTTTGTGCCCTGTCTCCTGCGGAGCCGCTATCCCCATGGTCCTGACGGAGTCCCCAGCATCCACTACGGACTACGAGAAATAGAATTATCGGTAAGTAAATTCTTATTTTTTCGCCCAGCGAAGAATCCTTGCTGCCATTGCCCTCCTGCTTCTTGTGCCGCCCTGTCTGTTTACGTGGGCGACTGCCGTGATGTTGTCCGACTGGATCAGCACCGGTTGACTTTGAAGCAGAGGTCTTCCTAGGCTCAGAGCATTGTAAATTGCCCTTAGCTCCAGTATATTTATGTGGAGAGAAGTCTCCAGACTTGACCACACTCCTTGGAAATTTCTTCCCTGTGTGACTGCTCCCCAGCCTCTTAGGCTGGCATCCGTGGTCACCAGGACCCAGTCCTGAATGCCGAATCTGCTGCCCTCTAGTAGATGAGCACTCTGCAGCCACCACAGAAGAGACACCCTTGTCCTTGGAGACAGGATTGTCCGCTGATGCATCTGAAGATGCGATCCGGACCATTCGTCCAGCAGATCCCACTGAAAAATTCTTGCGTGAAATCTGCCGAATGGAATCGCTTCGTAAGAAGCCACCATTTTTCCCAGGACTCTTGTGCATTGATGCACTGACACTTGGCCTGGTTCTAGGAGGTTCCTAACTAGCTCGGATAACTCCCTGGCTTTCTCCTCCGGGAGAAACACCTTTTTCTGGACTGTGTCCAGAATCATCCCTAGGAACAGCAGACGTGTCGTCGGAATCAGCTGCGATTTTGGAATATTTAGAATCCACCCGTGCTGTCGTAGAACTACTTGAGATAGTGCTACTCCGACCTCCAACTGTTCTCTGGACCTTGCCCTTATCAGGAGATCGTCCAAGTAAGGGATAATTAAGACGCCTTTTCTTTACAGAAGAATCATCATTTCGGCCATTACCTTGGTAAAGACCCGGGGTGCCGTGGACAATCCAAACGGCAGCGTCTGAAACTGATAGTGACAGTTCTGTACCACGAACCTGAGGTACCCTTGGTGAGAAGGGCAATTTTGGACATGGAGGTAAGCATCCTTGATGTCCAGGGACACCATATAGTCCCCTTCTTCCTGGTTCGCTATCACTGCTCTGAGTGACTCCATCTTGATTTGAACCTTTGTATGTAAGTGTTCAAAGATTTCAGATTTAGAATAGATCTCACCGAGCCGTCTGGCTTCAGTACCACGAATAGTGTGGAATAATACCCCTTTCCTTGTTGTAGGAGGGGTACTTTGATTATCACCTGCTGGGAATACAGCTTGTGAATTGTTTCCAATACTGCCTCCCTGTCGGAGGGAGACGTTGGTAAAGCAGACTTCAGGAACCTGCGAGGGGGAGACGTCTCGAATTTCCAATCTGTACCCCTGGGATACTACTTGTAGGATCCAGGGGTCCACTTGCGAGTGAGCCCACTGCGCGCTGAAACTCTTGAGACGACCCCCCACCGCACCTGAGTCCGCTTGTACGGCCCCAGCGTCATGCTGAGGACTTGGCAGAAGCGGTGGAGGGCTTCTGTTCCTGGGAAGGGGCTGCCTGCTGCAGTCTTCTTCCCTTTCCTCTACCCCTGGGCAGATATGACTGGCCTTTTGCCCGCTTGCCCTTATGGGGACGAAAGGACTGAGGCTGAAAGACGGTGTCTTTTTCTGCTGAGATGTGACTTGGGGTAAAAAAGGTGGATTTTCCAGCTGTTGCCGTGGCCACCAGGTCCGATGGACCGACCCCAATATAACTCCTCCCCTTTATACGGCAATACTATCCCTCTGTGCATCTCGCATATATAGAAATGCATCCTTTAAATGCTCTATAGTCAATAAAATACTGTTCCTGTCAAGGGTATCAATATTTTCAGTCAGGGAATCCGACCAAGCCACCCCAGCGCTGCACATCCAGGTTGAGGCGATCGCTGGTCGCAGTATAACACCAGTATGTGTGTATATACTTTTTAGGATATTTTCCAGCCTCCTATTAGCTGGCTCCTTGAGGGCGGCCGTATCTGGAGACGGTAACGCCACTTGTTTTGATAAGCGTGTGAGCGCCTTATCCACCCTAGGGGGTGTTTCCCAACGCGCCCTAACTTCTGGCGGGAAAGGGTATAACGCCAATAATTTTCTATCGGGGGAAACCCACGCATCATCACACACTTCATTTAATTTATCTGATTCAGGAAAAACTACAGGTAGTTTTTTCACACCCCACATAATACCCTTTTTTGTGGTACTTGTAGTATCAGAAATATGTAACACCTCCTTCATTGCCCTTAACATGTAACGTGTGGCCCTAATGGAAAATACGTTTGTTTCTTCACCGTCGACACTGGAGTCAGTGTCCGTGTCTGTGTCGACCGACTGAGGTAATGGGCGTTTTAAAGCCCCTGACGGTGTTTGAGACGCCTGGACAGGTACTAATTGGTTTGCCGGCCGTCTCATGTCGTCAACCGACCTTGCAGCGTCTTGACATTATCACGTAATTCCCTAAATAAGCCATCCATTCCGGTGTCGACTCCCTAGAGAGTGACATCACCATTACAGGCAATTGCTCCGCCTCCTCACCAACATCGTCCTCATACATGTCGACACACACGTACCGACACACAGCACACACACAGGGAATGCTCTGATAGAGGACAGGACCCCACTAGCCCTTTGGGGAGACAGAGGGAGAGTTTGCCAGCACACACCAAAACGCTATAATTTTACAGGGACAACCTTATATAAGTGTTTTCCCTTATAGCATCTTAATATGTAATAATATCGCCACAAAAATGCCCCCCCCCTCTCTGTTTTAACCCTGTTTCTGTAGTGCAGTGCAGGGGAGAGCCTGGGAGCCTTCCTAGCAGCGGAGCTGTGTAGGAAAATGGCGCTGTGTGCTGAGGAGAATAGGCCCCGCCCCCTTTTCGGCGGGCTTCTTCTCCCGTTTTTCTGACAACCTGGCAGGGGTTAAATACATCCATATAGCCCCAGGGGCTATATGTGATGTATTTTTAGCCAGAATAGGTACTTTCATTGCTGCCCAGGGCGCCCCCCCCAGCGCCCTGCACCCTCAGTGACCGTTGGTGTGAAGTGTGCCGAGAGCAATGGCGCACAGCTGCAGTGCTGTGCGCTACCTTAAGAAGACTGGGAAGTCTTCAGCCGCCGATTTCTGGACCTCTTCTCTCTTCAGCATCTGCAAGGGGGTCGGCGGCGCGGCTCCGGTGACCCATCCAGGCTGTACCTGTGATCGTCCCTCTGGAGCTAGTGTCCAGTAGCCTAAGAAGCCAATCCATCCTGCACGCAGGTGAGTTCACTTCTTCTCCCCTAAGTCCCTCGTTGCAGTGAGCCTGTTGCCAGCAGGACTCACTGAAAATAAAAAAACTAACAAAACTTTTACTCTAAGCAGCTCTTTAGGAGAGCCACCTAGATTGCACCCTTCTCGGCCGGGCACAAAAACCTAACTGAGGCTTGGAGGAGGGTCATAGGGGGAGGAGCCAGTGCACACCACCTGATCCTAAAGCTTTTACTTTTGTGCCCTGTCTCCTGCGGAGCCGCTATTCCCCATGGTCCTTACGGAGTCCCCAGCATCCACTTAGGACGTCAGAGAAAAGGGGACTCTGCTGCTGTAATGTGTAAAAAGAGGGACTCTGCTGCTGTAATGTGTAAAAAGAGGGACTCTGCTGCTGTCATGTGTAAAATGGGGTCTCTGCCTGCCATAATCAGAAAATGTTTTATCACATTAAAATGAAGAGTGAATATCGGGTAAGCTGCCCGGGGATGGGATTGCTCCCGCTACCCATACACTTGCCAATGTGATAGCCAATGAGGTGGTTTAAGATGAAACTAGACACAAATCACTGCTTCCTGATCACCATCTGGAGTGTGATCCAATGATGGCTGTAATCTTCCAGTGTGTGCCGTCATTGGGTATGGGTCATTAGATCGACAAGATTTAGGTCAACAGTCATTAGGTCAACATGGTCATTAGGTCGCCATGAACAAGGTCGACATGGAAAAAGGTCGACATGAGTTTTTTTACTTTTTTTTTGTAATTGTTTTCTTTGTAAAGTGACGGGGAACCCCAATTAGTACACAGTGTCCCCTCGCGTGGCTTGCTTATTTTGCAATGCTTCGAGCAAGGTGCCTTGCTGCGCTTGGCACAGGTTACCGTTCCCAGTTGTAATCTACGTGGATCGTAAAATCGGCTGTCCTCACAGTCCAGTCCAGTGAGTGTGGCTTGATTAGGTGCCGTTGCCTTTTCTTGGTGCACCCCCTTGCACCCTCCTTGTATTCCACTATACCATGTCTATACACGCCCATTCCTTTCACTCTCTACACTTCCAGAGGATACAAGTCTATCCAAGTACATAATAAGCTAGATACAATGGTTACCTGACCCCTTAGAAACAACTGCTTTCCCGTCTTCTTGTTTCCATCCCTCTGATGCCTGTAATCTCTTGCCAGGTGCTAGAGAAAGATGCCCGGCTACAGGAACTGCAAGAGACCATCACTGAGCTGCACCATGAGATCTCCCTTAAAGACTCCAAGGCAGTCATCCATCTACAGGAGAAGCATTATTTGGAGAACCAGGTTAAAGCTCTGAGCCAAACGGTGAGATCCTCTCCTCCTATTGTGTCTCTGTGTCTGAGTTATCATGTCTCTGCTTTGCTGTATTATCCTACACCGGAGCTACATATTGCATCTGTGCATTGCTGCGGTGTATCAGAGCGTTGCTGCGGTGTATCAGAGCGTTGCTGCCGCGTCTCAGAGCGTTGCTACGGTGTATCAGCGCGTTGCTGCAGTGTATCAGAGCGGCGTTGCTGCGGTGTATCAGAGCGTTGCTGCCGCATCTCAGAGCGTTGCTGCCGCGTCTCAGAGCGTTGCTGCCGCGTCTCAGAGCGTTGCTGCCGCGTCTCAGAGCGTTGCTGCGGTGTATCAGAGCGTTGCTGCGGTGTATCAGAGCGTTGCTGCGGTGTATCAGAGCGTTGCTACGGTGTCTCAGAGTGTTGCTGCCGCGTCTCAGAGCGTTGCTACGGTGTATCAGTGCGTTGTTGCGGTGTATCAGAGCGTTGTTGCGGTGTATCAGAGCGTTGCTGCGGTGTATCAGAGCGTTGCTGCGGTGTATCAGAGCGTTGCTGCGGTGTCTCAGAGCGTTGCTGCCGCGTCTCAGAGCGTTGCTTCGGTGTATCAGTGCGTTGTTGCGGTGTATCAGAGCGTTGTTGCGGTGTATCAGAGCGTTGCTGCGGTGTATCAGAGCGTTGCTGCGGTGTATCAGAGCGTTGCTGCGGTGTCTCAGAGCGTTGCTGCGGTGTCTCAGAGCGTTGCTGCGGTGTATCAGAGCGTTGCTGCGGTGTCTCAGAGCGTTGCTGCATCTCAGAGCGTTGCTGCCGCGTCTCAGAGCGTTGCTACGGTGTATCAGCGCGTTGCTGCAGTGTATCAGAGCGGCGTTGCTGCGGTGTATCAGAGCGTTGCTGCCGCATCTCAGAGCGTTGCTGCCGCGTCTCAGAGCGTTGCTGCCGCGTCTCAGAGCGTTGCTGCCGCGTCTCAGAGCGTTGCTGCCGCGTCTCAGAGCGTTGCTGCGGTGTATCAGAGCGTTGCTGCGGTGTATCAGAGCGTTGCTGCGGTGTATCAGAGCATTGCTACGGTGTCTCAGAGCGTTGCTGCCGCGTCTCAGAGCGTTGCTACGGTGTATCAGTGCGTTGTTGCGGTGTATCAGAGCGTTGTTGCGGTGTATCAGAGCGTTGCTGCGGTGTATCAGAGCGTTGCTGCGGTGTATCAGAGCGTTGCTGCGGTGTCTCAGAGCGTTGCTGCCGCGTCTCAGAGCGTTGCTTCGGTGTATCAGTGCGTTGTTGCGGTGTATCAGAGCGTTGTTGCGGTGTATCAGAGCGTTGCTGCGGTGTATCAGAGCGTTGCTGCGGTGTATCAGAGCGTTGCTGCGGTGTCTCAGAGCGTTGCTGCGGTGTATCAGAGCGTTGCTGCGGTGTCTCAGAGCGTTGCTGCTGCGTCTCAGAGCGTTGCTACGGTGTATCAGTGCGTTGTTGCGGTGTATCAGAGCGTTGTTGCGGTGTATCAGAGCGTTGCTGCGGTGTATCAGAGCGTTGCTGCGGTGTATCAGAGCGTTGCTGCGGTGTATCAGAGCGTTGCTGCGGTGTCTCAGAGCGTTGCTGCCGCGTCTCAGAGCGTTGCTTCGGTGTATCAGTGCGTTGTTGCGGTGTATCAGAGCGTTGTTGCGGTGTATCAGAGCGTTGGTGCGGTGTATCAGAGCGTTGCTGCGGTGTATCAGAGCGTTGCTGCGGTGTATCAGAGCGTTGCTGCGGTGTATCAGAGCGTTGCTGCGGTGTCTCAGAGCGTTGCTGCGGTGTCTCAGAGCGTTGCTGCCGCGTCTCAGTGCGTTGTTGCGGTGTATCAGTGCGTTGTTGCGGTGTATCAGAGCGTTGTTGCGGTGTATCAGAGCGTTGCTGCCGTGTACGAGAGCGTTGCTGCGGTGTATCAGAGCGTTGCTGCAGTGTATCAGATGATGACTGTAGTATGAATATTAATCTGTGTTGTAATGTCATACCCCCAGGTTGCCAGGGTCCCTCCAGAAAGCTGTAGTGTAGACTCAGTCTCTTCTGTATCGAAAAGCAATGGACTCCTGAAAGCTGAAGTGAGTATCTGAAGGATAGAAGGCAGCTTTCCTTCCCCTTAGTATGTAAGCCCTGGCAAGCAGGGCCCTCCGCTCTCCTGTTCCTGCACTATCCCTCTCTCCCCTCCAGTGAGTCTGGCACAGTTTGCTCGGCAATACTTTGGGTGCAGGGCAATTGGTCACTGTACGACTGTCACCCCCGACTCTCCTCGGCATGCTCCTGCCCTTCCACATATATATATTTATTATTCTTTCTCTTACGTCCTAGAGGATGCTGGGGACTCCGTAAGGACCATGGGGTATAGACGGGCTCCGCAGGAGATAGGGCACCTAAAAAGAACTTTGACTATGGGTGTGCACTGGCTCCTCCCTCTATGCCCCTCCTCCAGACCTCAGTTAGATCTTGTGCCCAGAGGAGAATGGGTGCACTGCAGAGAGCTCTCCAGAGTTTTCTGTTGAAGAAGAATTTTGTTAGGTTTTTTATTTTCAGGGAGTCCTGTTGGCAACAGTCTCCCTGCCTCGTGGGACTGAGGAGAGAGAAGCAGAGCTGGCTTGTCAAGTTGGGCACTGCTTCTAAGGCTACTGGACACCATTAGCTCCAGAGGGAGTCGGAACACAGGCCTCACCTGTGGTTCGTCCCGGAGCCGCGCCGCCGTCCTCCTCACAGATGCCGAAGAAAGAAGCCGGATGAGAAGGCAGAAGACATCTTAGGCGGCAGAAGACATCAGATCTTCATGAGGTAAGGCGCGCAGCGGTAAGCTGCGCGCCATTGCTCCCAGTCACATACACACACAGAGCAGCACTGAAGGGTGCAGGGGGGGGGGGGGGGGGCGCGCGCGGGCGCCCTGGGCAGCAATAAACCTCACATTTGGCAAATGCAGATAGATTAGGCTGCGGAATCCCCCGCCATTTTCATTGAAAAATCACTGGGACCGAAGCCCGCCGTCGGGTGGGCGGGGCTTGATCCTCAGCACTAACCAGCGCCATTTTCTCCACAGAAGCTGCATGAGAAAAACGCTGGCTCCCTGGTCTCTCCCCTGCTGAACTTCACAGGCTGGAAAAAAAGAGAGGGGAGCACATTAGCGACGCAGTGAGTGGGAATTGGTATATTATATATAGAAAAGCGCTATCTGGTCATAATTTTTCCAGTGTTTTTAAGCGCTGGTGTGTGCTGGCATACTCTCTCTCTGTCCCTCCTTAGGGCCTGGTTGGGGTTTTGTCCCCTTATAGGTTAATCCCTGTGTGTGTGGGGTGTCGGTACGTGCGTGTCGACATGTCTGAGGCGGAAGGCTTCTCCAAGGAGGAGGTGGAGCAAATGAGTGGTGTGTCCCCGTCGGTTGTGCCGACTCCGGATTGGATGGACATGTGGCATATGTTGAATGCAAGTGTGGCATCTTTACATAAAAGGCTTGATAAGGCTGAATTAGGGGGGACATCAGGGGGTCAATCCTCGGATTGGACCGACTCACAGGGCCCGTCGGGGTCTCAAAAGCGTCCCTTAACACAAGACACTACTACCGACACGGATTCTGATTCCAGTGTCGACTACGACGAAGTAAAATTGCACCCTAGGGTGACTAAAACCATTCAGTGTATGATTGTGGCAATAAGGGATGTGTTGCATATTGAGGATGAACCCTCGGTCCCCGACACAAGGGTACACATGTTTAAGGAAAATAAACATATTATTAACTTTCCCACATCTCATGAATTAAATGATTTCTTTGGAAAAGCTTGGGAGACTCCGGAAAAGAGACCGCAGATCCCCAAAAGAATTTATATGGCATACCCCTTCCCTAAGCAGGACAGGGAGATTTGGGAATCACCCCCCACTGTGGACAAGGCCCTGACGCGCTTGTCCAAAAAGTGGCGCTACCGTCTCCTGACACAGCTGCCCTTAAGGACCCTGCAGATCGCAGGCAAGAAACTACCTTAAAGTGTATTTATTCTCATACGGGTGCTGTGCTAAGACCGACAATTGCGTCGGCATGGGTGTGTAGCGCAATTGCAGCTTGGACAGATGAGCTGACAGATCAATTTGATAATATGGATAAGGATACTATATTCTTAACTCTAGCCCATATAAAAGACGCAGTCTTATTTATGAGGGATGCTCAAAGGGACATTGGATTGCTAGCTTCTAGGGCCAATGCCATGTCTATCTCAGCGAGAAGATCCTTATGGACTCGCCAATGGACAGGTGATGCGGATTCCAAAAAACATATGGAAGTACTACCCTATAAGGGTGATGTATTGTTTGGGGATGGGCTGACGGACCTGGTTTCCACAGCTACAGCAGGTAAATCAAATTTTTTACCATATATTCCCCAACAGCAAAAGAAAGTGACACCCTATCAGATGCAGTCCTTTCGGTCGCACAAGTCCAGAAGAGGTCGGGGATCCTCTTTCCTCGCCAGAGGCAAAAGAGCACCTGCTTCGGCAGGTGCCCAGGAACAAAAGTCCTCCCCGGCTGCTCCAAAACCCACAGCATGACACTGGGGCTCCCCTGAGGGAGTCTGCGCCGGTGGGGGCACGTCTTCGACTTTTCAGTCAGGCCTGGGTCAGTTCGGACCTGAATCCCTGGGTGTTGGAAATAGTTTCCCAGGGTTACAAATTGGAATTTGAGGAGGTGCCCCCGCGCCGATTTTTCAAATCGGCCCTACCAGCTTCCACATCGGACAGGGATATAGTGTTAGCTGCAATTCAAACGCTGTGTATACAGCAAGTGATAATCAAGGTTCCCCTGCACCAGCAGGGAAGAGGTTACTAATCAACCCTATTTGTGGTCCCGAAACCGGACGGTTCAGTCAGACCTATTTTGAATCTGAAATCCCTAAACCTGTACATAAAAAGATTCAAATTCAAAATGGAATCTCTCAGAGCGATAATAGCCAACATGGAGGAGGGGGAGTTTATGGTGTCTCTGGACATAAAGGATGCGTACCTTCATGTCCCCATATATGCCCCCCATCAGGAATACCTGAGATTCGCTGTACAGGATTGTCATTACCAATTTTAGACGTTGCCGTTTGGACTCTCCACGGCCCCGAGGATTTTCACCAAGATAATGGCGGAAATGATGGTGGTCCTGCGCAAGCATGGAGTCACAATTATCCCATACTTGGACGATCTCCTGATAAAAGCGAGATCAAGGGAGAAATTGCTGAGCAGTGTGGCGCTCTCTCTGAGAGTGCTCCAGCAACACGGTTGGATTCTAAATCTACCGAAGTCACAGTTGATTCCGACAACTCGACTACCGTTCCTAGGTATGATACTGGATACGGAACAAATGAAGGTCTTCCTCCCAATAGAGAGAGCCCAGGACATCCAGGACATGGTCAGAGACCTGCTAAAACCGAAAAGGGTGTCAGTTCACCAATGCACTCGAGTTCTGGGGAAAATGGTGGCGGCCTACGAGGCCATTCCCTTCGGAAGGTTCCATGCAAGGACTTTTCAATGGGATCTTCTGGACAAGTGGTCTGGGTCCCATCTGCACTTACATCGGAAAATAGCTCTGTCCCCAGGGGCCAGAGTGTCCCTCCTGTGGTGGTTGCAAAGTGCTCACCTCCTGGAGGGTCGCAGGTTCGGAATTCAGGATTGGATCCTGGTTACCACGGACGCGAGCCTCTGAGGATGGGGAGCGGTCACGCAGGGAAAGAATTTTCAGGGTCTTTGGTCAGACCAGGAGTCCTGTCTACACATCAATGTGTTGGAACTCAGGGCCATTTACAACGGCCTTCGACAAGCGGAGAGTCTTCTTCGAAACCTACCGGTTCTGATTCAATCAGACAATGTCACAGCAGTGGCTCATGTGAACCGCCAAGGCGGGACAAGAAGCAGAGTCGCGATGGCGGAAGCCACAAGTATCCTTCGCTGGGCGGAAAATCATGTAAGCGCTCTGTCGGCTGTCTTCATTCCGGGAGTGGACAACTGGGAAGCAGACTTCCTCAGCAGACACGATCTCCATCCAGGAGAGTGGGGACTTCATCAAGAAGTCTTTGCAGACGTAACGCGTCTTTGGGGAACTCCTCAAATAGACATGATGGCGTCACGCCTCAACAAAAAGCTTCGGAGGTATTGTGCCAGGTCTCGGGACCCTCAGGCAATAGCAGTAGACGCTCTGGTAACACCGTGGGTGTTCAAATCGGTCTACGTCTTTCCTCGTCTTCCTCTCATCACAAAAGTGTTGAGGATCATAAGACGAAGAAGAGTACAGACGATACTCGTTGTCCCAGACTGGCCTCGAAGGGCCTGGTACTCGGATCTACAAGAGATGCTCACAGGAGACCCCTGGCCTCTTCCTCTGAGGGAAGACCTGTTGCAACAGGGGCCCTGTGTATTTCAAGACTTACCGCGGTTACGTTTGACGGCATGGCGGTTGAACGCCGAATCCTAGCGAAAAAAGGGATTCCGGAAGAGGTCATCCCTACTTTAATAAAGGCTAGGAAGGAAGTGACGGTAAAACATTATCACCGTATCTGGCGAAAGTATGTGTCTTGGTGTGAGACCAAGAATGCACCTACGGAAGATTTTCATCTGGGTCGTTTTCTCCACTTCCTACAGACAGGAGTGGATATGGGCCTGAAATTAGGCTCTGTTAAGGTACAGATTTCGGCCCTCTCGATTTTCTTTCAGAAGGAATTGGCTTCTCTTCCAGAAGTCCAGACGTTTGTAAAGGGAGTGCTGCACATCCAGCCCCCTTTTGTGCCTCCAGTGGCACCATGGGACCTGAACGTAGTGTTGCAGTTCCTAAAATCACACTGGTTTGAACCGCTTAACAAGGTTGAGTTGAAATTTCTTACCTGGAAGGTGGTCATGTTGTTGGCCTTAGCATCAGCAAGGCGAGTGTCAGAATTGGCGGCTTTGTCACACAAGAGCCCCTACTTGATTTTTTATGTGGATCGAGCTGAATTGAGGACACGTCCGCAATTTTTACCTAAAGTGGTTTCTTCATTCCATATGAATCAACCTATTGTGGTGCCTGTGGCTACAAGTGACCTGGAGGATTCCAGATCCCTGGGCGTAGTCAGGGCCTTAAAAATTTATGTAGCCAGGATGGCTAGACTTAGGAAAACAGAGGCTCTGTTTGTCCTGTATGCGGCCAATAAGATTGGCGCACCTGCTTCGAAGCAGACTATTGCTCGCTGGATCTGTAATACGATTCAGCAGGCTCACTCTACGGCTGGATTGCCGGTACCAAATTCGGTTAAGGCCCATTCCACTAGGAAGTTGGGCTCTTCTTGGGCGGCTGCCCGAGGCGTCTCGGCATTACAACTTTGCCGAGCGGCGACTTGGTCGGGGTCAAACACTTTTGCTAAATTCTACAAGTTTGATACCCTGGCTGATGAGGACCTACCGTTTGCTCAGTCGGTGCTGCAGAGTCATACACACTCTCCCGCCCGATTGGATGCTTTGGTATAAACCCCATGGTCCTTACGGAGTCCCCAGCATCCTCTAGGACGTAAGAGAAAATAAGTTTTTTTACCTACCGGTAAATCTATTTCTCCTAGTCCGTAGAGGATGCTGGGCGCCCGTCCCAGTGCGGAAACTCTGCAAGACTTGTACATAGTTGTTGCTTACATAAGGGTTATGTTACAGTTGAAATCGGTCTTGGACCGTTACTGTTGTTGTTCATACGGTTAACTGGTTATGTATGTTCCAGGTTACATGGTATGATTGCGGTGGGCTGGTATGAATCTTGCCCTTGGATTGCTAAATCCTGCCTTATATTGTCCATCTCCTCTGGGCACAGTTCTCTAACTGAGGTCTGGAGGAGGGGCATAGAGGGAGGAGCCACTGCACACCCATAGTCAAAGTTCTTTTTAGGTGCCCTATCTCCTGCGGAGCCCATCTATACCCCATGGTCCTTACGGAGTCTCCAGCATCCTCTATGGACTAGGAGAAATAGATTTACCGGTAGGTTTAAAATCTTATTTTTATGCTATGGTCTGCCTGCTGTGTATAATACTTATGCCCTGATACTCTATTACTGTGAAATATTTATATGTTTATCCTTTATGGCACTGTGGACACTTTGTGGCGCCACGCTTTGCTGCGCTGTGTCTTTATGAGGGTGGGGTATTACACAGTGGTAACTTCTGCTCACTCCCTTATCTCGGTACAGGAAGCCTCATGTGTACACAGGGCCTGATTCAGAGATGGATACAAATGCTGTGCGCAATATGCAAATGTCATTGCAGCTACGCCCCCAGCCCCCCCCCCCCAATGTACGCAATGGCTGTGCGCAATATGCAAATGTACAGAACCTGTGACACCCCCCCAAACGATTGCTGCAGATGTTACCACTCCCCCATTACTGTCCACAACTGCCCCCTGAATCGCTCAACAGCGTACATCATCATTATTGCATCCATCCCTGAGTCAGGCCCCACAATGCAGTAATAATGTTCCAGCTGAAGATTAGGCATTACTCACCATGTGGCCAAACAGAATGCAGCGCATGTAACCCATCCCTGGCGGACATACACATACTGCTCCCTGCCCACACAGACTTCAGTGACATACACGGCATGGACTAAGGGCCTGATTCAGAGATGGACGGAATTGCAGAGTCGCACACAAGCGGCTTTGCAAATCCTGTGCACCAAAATGCAAATGCACAGATGCAGTTTATATAAAATACACCTCCTGAATGGCATTTGTGGTTGCAATGGTTGCAGGTTTGGCCAGGCTGCTGGTTCCTGGCAGCTTGCGATGCCAGGAAATCCGCACAGCCACGCAGACCCTGGCCTCACCTCTGGCCTTCCATTTTCGGATAGGCGAGCCAGGAATAACCCCTCTCTGCCTCCCAATTGCTGTCTCTTGTCAATCAAGCTGCGGCTAGGGGGACGCTGTGAGCGGACTTGCAGATGGAGGGCTGCACAGGCACAGGACACATCTCTCCCGGGTTGGTGTACTACTCTGAATCAGTCCCTAAATCCTGACATATAGAGACTTTTCTGCAAAATATTCTCCACGCCAAATGTGACGCATTGCTGACTCTTTGTAGAACTTTATATGGCACGCCATTTCCACAGGAATATGTAACCAGTGACCTAGAGAAAGAATAATACAGTATGTGTGTTGATTACGGGATTGTTACTCGGTATAGGCCGTAGGGTGGGCGCCCAGCGCTGCCCGATCGGATCCAAGCTGTAACTCAGGGGCAGATGTATTAAGCCTGGAGAAGTGATAAAGCAGTGATAAGTGGAAGGTGATAAAGCACCAGCCAATCATTACGGGTTTAAAAAATGACAGTTAGGAGATGATTGGCTGGTGCTTTATCACCTCTCTCTTATCACTGATCTATCACTTCTCCAGGCTTAATACATCTGCCCCTCAGTGTGTAGTGGGCAGCCTGCGGCTAGGAGGCTGGACGGGCAGCGAGGAAATTCGGCAGCTAGCCAGCTAGACACGTTATCAGGCAGAGGGAGGGAATATGTGAAATCGGCGCCCATTTAGGGTGCTGCCGCTCAGGTGGGTGAGGTAATTCAGACACAAAGAGGTGGGTGCCCGGAGCTGGCCCTGGAGACATTAGTCGCTGACCTTGAAGGACTGATCAGTTTTGCAGGACCATGTACAGGTGGAGACAGTAGTGGGCACATTATTATAGGGGAGATTCATCAAATGGCTAAATACCAGGACTCGCTCATAAAGTTACCTGTATGATTATAACTTAATCCCAGTTACACACACTTAGCAGCTGTGTCCTTTCCTCCTGTCTCCTCCATCAGCTGGATCGTAGAGACACAGAACTGAGGGCAGCTCAGAAAGAAATTCTCACGCTACAAAACAGCCGAGACGTCCTCACCTCCGAGGTACAGTGGCTCCTTCCCACTGCTTATCCCATGCTCGCCCCCTGCTGGTGCCTCACGTATTACACTTTGTTTTATGTAGCTGGATGCCCAGGAACAGCAGGTGTACAGACTACAGAGGGAGCTGAAAGAAAGACAGGAAGAGTTGGAGCAGAGACATGGCAGAATACAGCAGCTGTATAAGGACCTGAAGACCACGTCTAGCCAGAGAGACGAGGCCCACCGACAGGTAACATATATGCACCTCTGCAAACCCACCAACAACCCCAATTATAGAAATGAGGGGCCTTTAGACAACACACCAATCAGCACTTACTGTGCACACTGGGCCGGCCAAACCGCCAAACCTTCAACGTCCCTTCCAATCTACTATGGCCTCACCCATAGCATTCCTGGCCTAATGTACAACAATGCAGAAGTGGGATATCAGCTGCATCATCACACCGATGTTATAATGTGTCACTGCCATCGCTTCATAAGCAGCACAGTGCGGAAAAGACCTCCTCGTTACACACGTGCCTGTCACTTCTAAGGGTTCTACGGACTCTTCTAATAAGTGAGACTTCTAGTGACTCAAGCTGAGATTTATCAAGCCTTGGAGAGTGATAAATTGCACTGTGATAAAGTAGCACTCAATCAGCTCCTAACTGTCAGTTTTCAAACACAGCTTGTAATATGGCAGAGAGGAGCTGACTGGCTGGTACTTTATCACCGTGAAATGTATCCCTCTCCTAGGCTTGATAAATGGGGGCCTCACTGCTGAATCAGAGTTAAACGCAGGTTGGCCTAGCTAACATATCCTGTATGGTAAATCGTGTTCATACTGTGCATGCGGCTGAGCGTACAACAGTACAGATGAGACAGAATGGTGAGCAGCTTATACCCAGCAAAAGAACACGGGCCTGATGCACAAAGAAACAGAGGGAAACCGCTTATTATACAGCCACAAACAGCGAGTTTTAGCTTGCGGTGCAGACGCAAATATCTCCAGCAGATTCTGCTTCTTGCGGATCTCTCTCTCTCTGTGAAATGGGAGTTTCTGGGTGGCAGCAAGCAAGAGATCCGTCTCACGTGAGTGCAGTGTAGCTAGATTTCCGTGCTAGTCTGCATGACGGGGAAGGGAAGCGTTTCTGACTGAGCTCTGGCACCCAGCACGGGTCAGGTAAAGTGAAGATACGAATACAGATCCTCTCATTAGACCATTCAGTAAATGAGGAGAATAATGACAACCGGCATTAATCTTCTTTAACCTCTTGCGGCTGACAGGGCGTGGGTTGTACAGGGACTTTTGCACATAGATCAGTCTGGGCATTTGGACGGATGTTCACCACCTAGGGGTAGGGCTGGTGCCTATGCGCAGTGATAATAACTCCTTTATGATACCAGGTGTACAGATGGTTCGGTCCAAATGCAGAGAAACGCCCAACTCTGCACACATTTACAGTTTCCATACCTGCAGTGCGGAAGCATTGATGATGGACTTGCATTTAGGTTTGCATCAGCCAATTAGCGCACAGTGGAATTTTCAGTTGTGAAGCACAACAGCATATGCTGGCACTATATAAGTACATTTCTGACACCTCTTTCTCTATAGGCTCTTTCTCTTACGTCCTAGGGGATACTGGGAATCCATTTACTACCATGGGGATATAGATGGGTCCACTAGGAGCCATGGGCACTATAGAAGTTTGATTGTGTGCGCTGGCTCCTCCCTCTATGCCCCTCCTACCAGACTCAGTTTAGAAAATGTGCCCGGAGTCGGCGGTCACGTCTTTGGAAGCTCCTGAAGAGTTTTCTGCATTTATTTTTCTGTTTGTTATTTTCAGGCAGGACTGGGTGGTACCTGCCTGCCTGCTTCGTGGGAATTAGGGGGGGACGGCCCAACCTCCTATAGGGTTAATGGTCCCGTTCCCCTCTGACATGACACTAGCTCCTGAGAGAACTATTCGCAAGCCCCACCACGGCGAGCGTACATTCCCTCAGCACGCCGCCACCCCTAACAGAGCCAGAAGTATGAAGAGTGGTGAGTACTAAGCCGGTGTCCTGGTTAGCGGGTCGCTGGGCATTATGGCGGCATGAGGGTATGGAGACGCACGGCTTCTAACCGGGGTGGGATGCGTCTCCTGACTAAGTACACTGTTGTGTACACAGTACCCAGACTGGCAACACAGCCATAAAAGGAGTCTGTCTCCATTTTATGCACCCATACACATCAGCCAGTATAAAGAAGAGCATGAATACCGCGCGCCATTGAAGGGGCGGGGCTTCACTATGAGCGGACCCAACAGCTCACAAGCGCCATTTTCTTTAGCATCCATAAGGGATATTGGGGACAGATTAGTACGATGAGTATAGACTGGTCCAAAGGAGCCAGTACACTTTACATTTCTTCAACTGGGTGTGCTGGCTCCTCCCCTCTATGCCCCCTCCTACAGCTCCATTTAGAAAAAAGTGCCCTCAGGAGAGGATGCACACTCTGCATGCTCCAGAGTTTTTCTTCAATGTCTTTTTAAAAGTTTTATTTCTTTCGGTATGCTGTTTGGGCAACAGCATACCTGCGCCTTGGTAGTTAGGGGGGGGGAGGCAGTCACCAGCCTCTTGAGATGCAGAGCCGCTTCCCCGCTGCAGGACCACCGTCATGAGGGGCTGTTTGTTCAGCGGGGCATGGCGCCTTGGCTGTCGCAGCCGCAGCATGCCGCACACCCCTAACGCTGCCTGAAGGTGATCATCGGTGGTGAGTATCAACCGGGGGCCCCGCTAGGGGAGTCCCTCGGTTTTACTGTGCGCCTGAAAGCGCGGGTGTGACATATGGGCCCCCTGCGTGAGACTGGCTAAATATAGTAAACCAAGCATTTATGTGAGGTCGTACATATTGGGAGACATGGCCAGTATAAATATACAGAAGTAGCTCCGGCGCCATGGTGGGGGGCGGAGCTACATGAAAGCGGGCTTAGCGGCATTTTGGCGCCTTCCTCTGCATAGCAGCAGCAGCCTCCACAGCTCCTCCAAACAGTCCCTGGATCGCTGGTACTGGGTGTAGAGGGGGAGAGCCGCTATAATTATGCACAATAACATCCCTCTCAGGGATTTTATCATATTACAGTCTCACTGTGTTTACACATAAAAACGCTGACAGCCTCACTGGGGCTCTGCAGCGCCGGGTGCGTTGGGGTCCTCTCTCCTGTGTCTCCTCTCACATGCAATTGGGAAGGCTTGCAATATATCAATATCAGGATGTGTTGTATGTGTATTATACCTGTTGTTCTGATTCACAATGGTAAAACAGAAGTCATGCAGTGTATGTAATGCTAGATTCTCTCCTAGTTCATCTGGCTCAGTATCATGTGAGCAGTGTAGTCAGCCATCTGAGAATGCTGATGACAATGTGGGGAGAGTCCAGAGCCCTCCTGCTTGGGGGCTATCAAAACTATGATGTCTGATATGTCTTCTCAGCTCACTGCAAATGCAAATAAGACTCAGGAACTGCAACAAGCAGTGGCAAGTCTAGCTGCTAAACATCCCCCCTGTCTACTACAGGTGCACAAAAACGTGCTCTACCTGCACTCCTATCAGATACTGATGATGATTTACAGGATGATGGGGATGATGTGGACCCCATAAGTGGGGATTCCACCCCTACCCAGGGTATAGAACCCCTCATATTAGGGATGTGTTAAAGCTCCCTCTGGAGGATGCTACTACTCAGCAGTCATTTTTCCTCCCACAAGACAAACTGACAGTCACTTTTCCTGATTCCAAGGAATTGGATGACTTATTCAAAATAGCCTGGAAGACTCCAGATAAAAAAATAGCAGGTGTCAAAACGGTTTTTGAATACATACCTCTTTGCCCCTGAAGGCAGGAAATTCTGGGAGGAGTCTCCAGCAGTAGACATCTCAGTCTCTCTCCTTTCTAAAAAGGCGGTACTCCCTGCTCCGGGCTCCTTTACGGTAAAGGAACCGGCAGATAGGAAACTTGAAACCACTCTGAAATCTATTTACATTGCTGCAGGTGTTGCTCAAAGGCCGTCAATTGCAGGTTGCTGGATGACACATGCAATTAATTCCTGGGCTAATCAAATTAAGGAAGGTCTTTTGGGTGATATGACCTTAGTTAATACTGTTACTTTCCTGAATCACATTCAAGACACGGCCAGAGTCCTCTGTGACTCCCTTAAAGAGATTGGCAATATTAATGGTAGGACCACGGCTATTGCTGTGTCTGCGCGCAGGGCCATATGGTTGAGACAGTGGATTGCTGATGCTGACTCCAAACATAATGTGGAATCTCTTCCCTTCACAGGTGAATGGCTCTTTGGAGGTGAATTGGATGCATGGATTTCCAAAGCTACTGCTGGAAAATCCACATTTCTCCCTTCGGGAGCTCCGCCTGCTAAACGTACCTACCCGGGACCGTCTACTCAGTCCTTTCGGTCCTCCAGATTTTGATCTAGGGCCAGAGGGGCCTCCAACGCAGATATCGATCTAGGGCCAGAGGTAAACCTAAGAAACCAGCCGTTGCCGGATCTCAGGACCAGAACACCAGCAAAGACTTCTGCATGACAGTGCCCACCCACCCCGAGGGGATCTCGTGGTGGGAGCTTGGTTACGTCACTACAGCCACATCTGGGACGGTTCCTGCCAAGATGCTTGGGTAAGAGACCTTATCTCTCAGGGTTACAAGCTGGAGTTCGACGGTACTTCCCCCCCCCCCCCCCCCTAATAATTTTTCAAATCAAGCTTACCAGCTTCAGAAAATATGCATAGTACGCTACTGCTGGCCATCAACAAGTTGGTCCAGTCCCAGGTCATTGTTCCAGTACCCCTACTACAACGAGGACAGGGTTACTACTCCAGTCTGTTCGTAGTACCATAACCAGATGGGTCTGTGAGACCCATTCTGAATCTGAAGTCCTTGAATCCTTACCTGAAGGTTTTCAAATTCAAGATGGAATCTTTGAGAGCGGTGATTGCAGGCCTGGAACAACTGGAATTCCTTTTGTCACTGGATATCAAGGACGCTAATCTACATATCCCAATTTGGCCTCCTCATCAGGCCTATCTGAGGTTTGCCCTGCTGAACGATCACTACCAGTTTCAGGCGTTACCCTTCGGCCTGTCTACAGCTCCGAGGGTGTTCACGAAGGTGATGGCGGAAATGATGTTTCAACTCAGGGTCCAGGGGGTCAATGTTATTCCATACCTGGACGATCTCCTGATAAAAGCGAGCTCCAGGGAGCTTCTATTGCTCCATATAGATTGCACTATCCAGCTTCTGTCATACCACGGGTGGATCCTCAATCTGCAGAAGTCCCACCTGGAACCGTCTCAACGGCTCCTGTTTCTGGGGATGCTACTGGATACTGTAGCACAGAAAGTGTTCCTTCCAGAGGACAAAGTAAGAACACTTCAAGAAATGGTTTGCATGGTGCTACGACCTGTTCGAGTCTTCATCATCTTTGCATAAAATTGTTAGGAAAGATGGTGGCCTCATACGAGGCGATTCAATTCGGAAGGCTTCATGCCAGACCGTTCCAATTGGACATCCTGAACAAGTGGTCCGGTTCCCATCTTCAGATGCACCGGATGATTCGGCTGTCACCTCAGGCCAGAATCTCTCTCCTGTGGTGGCTAGAGTCTTCCAACCTGCTGGAAGGGCGACGCTTTGGGATTCAGGATTGGATCCTCCTCACGACGGATGCGAGTCTGAGAGGATGGGGAGCTGTCACCCAGGGGGCGCAGTTCCAGGGCAGGTGGTCTGCCCAAGAGGCCCTTCTTCCGATCAACATTCTTGAACTTCAGACTATTTACAATGCTCTGATTCAGGCATCCCCTCTACTCCAGGATCAGGCGATCCAGGTGCAGTCGGACAACGCCATGGTGGTGGCGTACATCAATCAACAAGGAGGGACAAAAAGCAAGGCCTGCATGCGTGAAGTGTCAAGAATACTCCTCTGGGCAGAAAGAAATGCAAGAGCACTGTCTGCGATCTTCATTCCGGGGGTGGACAACTGGGAAGCGGACTTCCTAAGTCGCCACGACCTCCATCTGGGGGAGTGGGGACTACACCCTCAGGTGTTTCAGCAAATCGACAGGTGGGGATGCCCACAGATTGACTTGATGGCCTCTCGTCTCAACAAGAAGCTTCACTGCTATTGCTCACGAACCAGGGACCCGCAGGCGAGCGCAGTGGATGCGCTGACATCGCCTTGGCCTTACCAGCTGGTCTACCTGTTTCCTCCGATTCCGCTGATCCCGAGGGTGCTCAAGCGGATCAGACATCAAAGAGTGGAAGCAATCTTGATTGCCCCGGATTGGCCTCTACCACTAAGAAGGGATCTTCTCAACAAGGATCGTTCATCTACCCGGACTTACGGTCGCTTCGTTTGACGGCATGGAAGTTGGGCGGAACATCCTAGCTCACAAAGGACTTTCCAAAAAGGTCATTGCCACTATGGTGCAAGCCAGAAAACCTGTGAAATCAAAACACTATCATCATATCTGGCAGAGATATGTCTCTTGGTGCGAGGAACGCACATATCCCTCTGCAGAATTCAACTTGGGAAGGTTCCTACGATTCCTGCAGCCTGGAGTGGATAAAGGCTTACGTCTGGGATCCATTAAGGTCCAGATTTCAGCTCTTTCCATCTTCTTCCAGAATAAGTTTGCTCTCTTGCCAGAAGTTCAGACTTTCTTGCAAGGGGTGCTTCACATATAACCTCCATTCATGCCGCCTACAGCACCTTGGGATTTGGATGTAGTATTACGATTTCTACAGTCCTCCTGGTTTGAACCTCTGACGGCCGTAGAAGTTAAGTACCTCACATGGAAAACGGTAATGTTACTGGCCCTGGCTTCTGCTAGGCATGTCTCAGAATTTAGGGCCTTATCGTGCAAAAGTCCATACTTGGTCTTTTCTGATAACAGAGCGGACCTCAAGACTAGACAGCAGTTCCTGCCGAAGGTGGTCTCCGCGTTTCACTTGAATCAACCTATCGTGATTCCGTCCAGTTCTGACACTTCTGCTCCTCCGGAGGCATTGGATGCTGTGCATGCCTTGAAAATTTATATCAAAAGGAAGGCTTGGATCAGTAAGACGGATTCCTTGTTCGTGCTGTATGATGCGCAGAAAAGGGTTGCCCTGCTTCTAAGCAGTCTATTGCTCATTGGATTAGGCTTACTTTCCAACAGGCCTATGCGTCGCTAGCCTTACCGGTTACGCAGTCTCTGAAGGCCTACTCTACAAGATCGGTGGGCTCTTCCTGGGCGGCTGCCCGTGGAGTCTCGGCCCTGCAACTATGCAAGGCTGCTACCTGGTCGGGGAAGAACACCTTTGTGAAGTTCTACGAGTTTGATACCCTGACCAAAGATGATACCCAGTTTGGGCAGGCGGTGCTGCAGATATCTCTGCACGTTCCCGCCAATTCTGGAAGCTCTGGGACATCCCCATCGTACTAATCTGTCCCCAATATCCCTTATTGATGCTAGAGAAAATAGGATTTTAAATACCTACCGGTAAATCCTTTTCTCGTAGTCCATAAGGGATGTTGGGCGCCCGCCTCTGTGCAGTGACTTTCTGCAGGTTCTCTGTTATGTGTTCCTGTTCAGCTGTTGCTGTTAATGTTGCCAGATGTTGCTGGCTAAGTTATATATTGGTGTGCTGGTGTGAAAATCTCACCACACTTTTTGTTGTTATGTTCCTTCTCTCAAGTATGTAATTCTCCTTTGGGCACTGTTTGCCTATAACTGAGTTGTAGGAGGAGCCATAGAGGGGACGAGCCAGCACACCCAGTTGAAGAAATTTAAAGTGCACTGGCTCCTTTGGACCCATCTATACCCATCATACTAATCTGTCCCCAATATCGCTTATGGACTACGAGAAAAAGATTTACCGGTAGGTATTTAAAATCCTATTTTCCCTACTACAGCTGACACAGATGCTGACTGACAGGGACGTGCAGCTCCTCCGGAAAGCCTCCAGTTTACCTCAGCGGTACCAGGGGATCATAGCAGGGGGGGGGGGGGGGGGAGTGATTACTAGGGTACTAAATCCCTAATCTAGCTACTTAATCTGCGACCAGGCTAAGATTGGCATTAGCGATAAGGGGTTCCGTGTGCTGGTTCCATACTCTATCTGTGTCTTTCTGGAAGGGCTCTTTGTGGGTTAATTGTGCTTTTATCCTTTTCCTGTGTGTGTGCTGTCACTACTGCAGTATGTTAGGCAAACAGTGTGTTTCATGTAAGGCACAGTGTTCCTCTTCTCCAGGGGGTTCACTAGTGTGTACTCTGTGTAGTATCCCTTCCCAGGCTAGTGGGCAGAACCAGCATGGCTGGACTCCATTAGGGGAATGATTTCCACCATTTCTACAAAATTATCTCGTAATGAGAAAGAGACGCAATACTTAAGGCAGTCTATGAATGAGTTTATAAAAAAGGACTCAGTACCCAGACCAGCGTCTCAGTCCTCTACCATTTATCCGCAAAAACGTACCTTGGCCCATATACTGCATTCTGACTCTGATTATGCAGGGTCAGAAATGGAGGAAGGTGAGGTGGACACAGAGGTAAGGGAAGGTACTCTGTCACAGGGTGTAGAGGCTCTCATAGATGCTATCAGAGAAGTTCGAAATATCCCTGATAAGGTAAAAGAGGAGAGTGAGGAATCTTACTTTAATATTAAGAAAAAATCCTCAGCCACTTTTCCTGTGTCAAAGGAACTTGATACCCTGTTTGAAGAACCGTGGGTTAATCCAGATAAAAAATTTCAAATTCCCAGGTGGTTGTTCTCTTTTCCTTTTCCTCCTGAGGTTAGGAAAAAATGAGAAAATCCATCGATAGTGGATGCATCATTCTCCAGGCTCTCACGTAAAATTGTATTACCTGTGCCTGGAGCAGCCTCCCTAAAAGATGTGGCTGATTGCAAGATTGAGACTACGCTCAAATCTTTGTATACTGCTGCCGGTGTGGCCCAGAGACCCAATCTAGCATGTGGGTGGATTACAAGAGCCATTGCTAAATGGTCAGGTTATTTACTTGAGGGGTTAGACACCTTACCTCAAGAGAAAATAACTTTGCTCCTACAATATATACAAGACTGCAAATTTTATGGTGGAAGCCATAAAAGAAATAGGTTTGCTTAATGCACGCACTACAGCTATGGCAGTGTCGGCACGTAGAGGATTATGGCTACGTCAGTGGACTGCTGACGCGGACTCCAGGAAAGGAGTGGAAGGCCTACCTTTCACAGGAGATGCCTTATTTGGAGATGAACTCGACAAATGGATCTCCCGAGCTACTGCGAGTAAGTCCACATACCTACCTTCTGCAGCTCCGCCAGCAAGGAAGACCTATTCAGGACCTAATCTACAGTCCTTTCGGACTGGCAAATTTAGGGGCAAGGTCAGAGCTTTTTCTACCGCCGCTAGAGGTGCTAGAGTGGTTCACAGGAACAAGGCTCAGGCTCTGTTTCCTCAAAACCTTTCCGCATGACGGTGGACCGTGATGCCTGGAAGACATTAGGGTGGGAGCCCGGCTAAAATTCTTCAGTCACATCTGGACACATTCATGCCAGGATCCCTGGGTCATAGACCTTATATACCAGGGCTAAAGACTGGAGTTCCAGGAGCTCTCACCTCACAGATTCTTCAAATCAGGCTTACCAGTTTCACAAGAGGCGAGAGTAAACTTTCACAACACCATTCAAAATCTGTTGCAGACCCAGGTCATTATTCCAGTTCCACCTCATCTGCACAATAAGGGTTATTATTCCAGCTTGTTTGTGGTACTGAAACCGGACGGTTCGGTAAGACCGATTCTGAACCTCAAGTCATTGAACCCGTACTTACGTGTGTTCATATTCAAGATGGAGTCGTTGACAACGGTAATCTCAGGTCTGGAGGAGGGGGAATTCTTAGCATCTCTTGATGTCAAAGATGCATACCTTCACATTCCGATCTGGCCGCCTCATCAGGCTTATCTACGGTTTGCACTGCAGGACTGCTACTACCAGTTTCAGTCTCTCCACGGCACCGAGGGTGTTCACCAAAGTGATGGCGGAGATGATGATGTTGCTCCACAGATAGGGAGTGAACATAGTCCCGTACTTGAACGATCTTCTGATAAATGCACCGTCCAGGGAACAGCTGTTGGAGAACATTGCCCTCTCAACCAGACTACTCCTTGATCATGGGTGGATTCTGAACCTGCCAAAATCTCACCTAGAACCAACGCAGAGGCTTCAGTTCCTGGGAATGATACTGGACACAGAGTCTCAGAAAGTATTCCTTCCCTCGGAAAGGGCAATGGTAATCCAATCGATGGTTCGAGTAGTCTTGAAGCCGACCCGGATCTTAGTACATCTCTGCATACACCTTCTGGGGGAAAATGGTGGCTTCTTACAAAGCAATCCAGTATGGAAGGTTTCATGCGAGACCCTTCCAGCTGGATCTATTGGACAAATGGTCCGGACCACATCTTCACATGCACCAGTGGATTCGTCTGTCACCAAAAGCCAGGATCTCCCTCCTGTGGTGGTTACAGACTTCTCACCTAGTTGAGGGTCAGAGGTTCGGGATTCAGAATTGGATTCTGCTAACCACAGACGCAAGCCTCAGAGGTTGGGGAGCAGTCACCCAGGGGGTGCAGTTACAGGGAAGATGGTCAATTCAGGAAGTCGTCCTTCCAATAAACATCCTGGAACTAAGGATGCCCTTCTGCAGGCCTCATCTCTTCTTCAGAACCAGACCATTCAGGTCCAGTTGGACAATGTTTCATAAACCGACAGGGCAGAACGAAAAGCAGAGCCGCAATATCAAAGGTGTCAAGAAATCTCCCCTGGGTGGAAAGACACGCTGTGGCGTTGTCGGCGATCTTCATTCCGGGGGTAGACAACTGGGAAGCAGACTTCCTCAGCAGACACGATCTGTATCCGGGGGAATGGGACCTCCACCCGGAGGTGTTCCGGTGGTTAACATGTCGATGGGGGTATCCACAAATCGACATGATGGCATCTCGACTCAACAAGAAGCTCAAGCAGTATTGTTCCAGGTCGAGGGATCCACAGGCAGTAGCGGTAGACAGTAGTCAGGGCGACAACTCTGTGGGTCTACCAGCTGGTGTACTTGTTTCCTCCCATTCCTCTGATTCCAAGAATTCTAAAAAGAATAAAAAGGGAAAAGGTTCAAGCAATCCTCATTGCTCCAGACTGGCCGCGAAGGGCCTGGTATGCAGATCTTCTAGAGATGCTAATCGAAGATCCGTGGCCTCTGCTTCTTCGAGAGGATCTTCTGCAACAGGGCCCGTTCGTCTATCAAGACTTACCATGGCTACGTTTAACGGCGCGGAAGTTGAACGGTTGATTCTAGCCAGGAGAGGGATTCCTGACAAGGTCATCCCGACTATGGGGGTCATTCCGAGTTGATCGCTAGCTGCCGATTTTCGCAGCGCAACGATCAGGTGAAAAAACTGCATTTATGTGCATGCGTATGAGCATCAATGCGCACGCGCGACGTACGGGTGCAAAGCTCTTTGTGATTTTGCTCAGGTTCTAGCAAAGTTTTCAGTCGCACTGACGGCCGCAAGAAGATTGACAGGAAGGGGGTGTCAACTGACTGTTTTCAGGGAGTGTTTGAAAAACGCAGGCGTATCTGAAAAAAAACGTAGGCGTGGCTGGGCGTTCGCTGGGCGGGTGTATTACGTCAAATCTGGACACGAATAGGCTGAAGTGATCGCAAGCGCTGAGTACGTTCAGAGCTACTCTGAAACTGCACAAACTGGTTTTGCAGAGCTCGGCTGCACATGCGTTCGCACTTCTGCTAAGCTAAAATACACTCCCCAGTGGGTGGCGGCATAGCGTTTGCATGGCTGCTAAAAACTGCTAGCAAGCGATCAACTCGGAATGACCCCCTATGATCCAAGCCAGAAAGGGGGTAACATCTAAACATTACCATCGTATCTGGAAGAAATACTGTATATCTCTTGGTGTGAGAGCAGACAATATTCTGCGGTGGAGTTTTATCTGGGACGTTTCCTGCTTTTTCTGCAGTCGGGAGTTGATGTGGGCCTACGCCTAGGCTCCATTAAAGTTCAGATTTCGGCCTTGTCTATTTTCTTTCAGAAACAATTGGCTTCTCTCCCTGAGGTCCAGACGTTCTTGAAAGGTGTTCTTCACATCCAACCTCCCTTTGTGCCTCTTACGGCACCTTGGGATCTCAATTTGGTGCTGCAGTTCCTCCAATCGGACTGATTTGAACCGTTACAGGAAGTGGATGCAAAGTACCTTACGTGGAAGACTGTCACACTGTTGGCATTGGCTTCAGCAAGACGTGTGTCGCAACTGGGGCATTGTCTTACAAGAGCCCCTACTTGATTTTCCATGAAGACAGAGCTGAACTCAGGACTTGTCGGCAATTTCTTCCTAAGGTGGTGTCCGCGTTTCACATCAACCAACCTATTGTGGTTCCGGCTGTTACAGATGCCTCTGCTACTTCAAAGTCTTTGGATGTCGTAAGGGCTTTGAAGGTCTATGTGAAGAGAACAGCTCGTCACAGAAAATCGGACATGCTGTTCGTTCTTTATGATCCCAATAAAATTGGGTGTCCTGCTTCAAAGCAGTCCATTGCACACTGGATCAGGCTCACTATCTAGCATGCTTATTCCACGGCAGGTTTGCCGATTCCGAATTCTGTACAAGCCCACTCTACTAGGTCGGTGGGTTCCTCTTGGGCGGCTGCCCGGGGTGTCTCGGCTTTACAGCTCTGCCGAGCGGCTACTTGGTCAGGGTCGAACACGTTTGCTAAGTTTTACAAGTTCGATACTTTGGCCTCTGAGGACCTTCAGTTTGGTCAGTCAGCTCTGCAGGAACCTCAGCACTCTCCCACCCGGTTTGGGAGCTTTGGTACTTCTCCATTGTACTAAATGGATTCCCAGTATCCCCTAGGACATAAGAGAAAATAGGATTTTAATTACCCACCGGTAAATCCTTTTCTCGTAGCCCGTAGAGGATCCTGGGCACCCACCCGGTGCTTCGTTATTCCTGCTCTGTTACTTGGTTCAGTAATGTTGTTTGGATCAGCTGTTGCTGTTCCTATTTGTAAGTTTGGTTAGCATGGCTTTCCTCTTGTTCTGGTTGTGCTGGTTCGAAATCTCACCACTTTTATTATCTATCCTTCTCTCAAAGTATGTCCATCTCCTCGGGCACAGTTTCCTAGACTGAGGGGTCTATTTACTAATCCTTGTATGGAGATAAAGTGGACGGAGATAAAGTACCAGACAGTTAGGAGCCGATTGGCTGGTGCTTTATCTCCATCCACTTTACCTCCATCCAAGGCTTAGTAAATAGAC
Organism: Pseudophryne corroboree; assembly: GCF_028390025.1. NCBI lineage: Eukaryota > Metazoa > Chordata > Amphibia > Anura > Myobatrachidae > Pseudophryne > Pseudophryne corroboree. The sequence continues at coordinate 295,015,431 of NC_086454.1, forward strand.
CCTGGAGTCTGGTAGGAGGGGCATAGAGGGAGGAGCCAGCACACACAATCAAACTTCTATAGTGCCCATGGCTCTTGGTGGACCCGTCTGTACCCCCTATGGTACTAAATGGATACCCAGTATCCCCTACGAGAAAATGATTTACCCGTAGGTAATTAAAATCCTATTTTCTTATTAATAGTTGAGAATTAGAAAACTTAAGTTCTGTTTATTCTGTGTACTATACTCTTACTGGGTTCGGTATGAATTGGCGACAACCGGATTCCCAGCGGTCATAAGACCGACTTCGGGATCCCGATGATGGAAAGACCGAGCGTGAGCGTGGGGTGTTCTCCCCTACCCCTAACCCTCTGTTCACACAGCCTAACCCTTACCTCCCCCCTTAGTGTCTGACCCTAACCGCCCCCTGGAGTTGCCCAAACCGAAGTCCCCTTCCCCGCAGCCTTAACCTACCCTCCCTCCCCCGCAGCCTGACCCTAACCTCCCCCCCGCTGCAGCCTAACCCTAACCCCCTTCCCCGGCGCCTAAACCTAACCCCCCCTCCCCGGCCCTAAACCTGACCCGCCTGTTGTCGGCATTCCGGGGTCGGTCTCCTGACCCTTTTGGAGTTCCGGTGTCGGGATTCTAAAGGCTATTGGGATTCCAGCGTCGTATTTCGGCATTCTGACCGCATCCCCTCCTACTTGCCTTTTTTCGTATATGGGTATTCATATACCTCTAGTTTCCTCTGAGGCCCTATTCTCTCTCTCTCTCTCTCTCTCTCTCTCTCTCTCTCTATATATATATATATATATATATATGTGTGTATATATATATATATATATATATATATATATATATACTTGCATGCTTTACCGGCACTCAGTGTCTCCTGGTTACTCGCCCTGGTGCCCTCCAACACAACCAGTGAATGTAAGTCGGCGTAGAATGGCGGCACTTAATCGGGTCTTGTACAGCGATAATAAATAAAGAGACTGCGCTCTAATCTGTGTTAACGTTTCAGTATATTTCAGCTTTCGTCAGAACCCATATATATATATCTGTAGCAGTGGTTTGGATGTTTATTACCGTGACTGTAGAAGTCCCTCTAGTGGGTCTTTTCCTCCTAGTCTGGGGACATCGTGTCCTTAAGGTTTACAGGTGTCGTCGCACTAGTACTTCTTTTCCTAGTTTAGTTTAAAGGGTTTGTTATTTTCATGTTAGGGTCTAGGTGTTAGGTGTTGGGGTGGGTATGCAGCGTGCAGAGGTTGGGTTTTTCTTGCTGTGCTGCTGTTTTTTCTTCTTCTTGTATTTCCTTTGTATCACAAGCATATGAAAATTGTGTCCTGGAATGTAAGGGGCCTGAAAGATAAGATCTAGCGTTCTGTAGTTTTACGCCAGGTTAAAGATCAGTCACGGGGATAGGTTGCTTGCTGGAAACACACTTGGTGGATAGTCGTGTTCTCTCTCTGAAGAAGGCATGGGAGGGATGGGCGTTCCACTAATCCTTCCACTCTGGTCTGAGAGGGGCTTTTGTGTCCATAAACAAATCCATGGGTTTTGTCTGTCATAAGGTGCAGTTGGATCCGCTGGGCCGATTTGCTTTTCCTGCAGGCACCACCCAGGCATCCCCCTTTCTTCTACTAGCAATGTACATCTCCCCCCCCCCCCCTTTACTTCTGCAGTCCTTTTTAACGCTGGGTAATTCCTTCTGAGTGCTTTAAATGTTTCCATTATATGTATTGGAAATTATAGTAACGTAATGGATGAATGGCTTGATGGATGTAGGGAGGTCCCCCGTACCTCATGAGGTGGCCCCATGCCTTTTTCATGTTTAGTTTGGGGATTGGGTCTGTTTGATGTGTGGCGGCAGAGATCTCCACTAGCCCACTGCTACTCATGTATCTCCAGGTCCCATAACGTTTTCTCCAAGATTGATATGGCCTTTCTTTCCTGCTCTCTGCTCCCAGCAGTTATTGAGGTGGAATATTTGTCACAGGGTTCCCGGAACACTCCCCTCTGTTGTTTACCTTAAACCCTGACTTTCCTTTTGGCGACTTAACCCATTCTGGTTGTCACTGATGGGGGCGGCCTCTGAGCTGCTTGCGGCCTGGTGGAGTTTTTTTTTCATAAAAATCCGGTTGTAGTATCTGCCCCTCTGCTCTAGGTACTTCAAGGCTCTCTGATGTATAGGGTTCTACAGCTCAAGGTATTTAATGAAAAGTGGGAGTTAGAGTTGCAGGCTAAGAGCAGGGCCTTTGAGGATGTTAATGTTGCTAGTGGGATTTCAGCGGATAGAATGGAATGGCTCATTGTCCATAAGCAATGGACGGATTTCATGCTTGACAAATAAAGTTGCCTTCTCTTTACAGCCCATGATGATTATACTCGGGTGGATCATACTTTTAGATTTTATGTTTGGCAAGGGCTGAGGTCTCTCCTTCTACTGTGCACAGACTGCTGGATGCAGCTGGGTTGGCTCATGGGGATACCTCCTCTATTGCCACCATGATCCAAGCTCATTTTGTAGATATATAGCAGTACAGAGGACATTACTCTCATTGCAGAGTGCATTAGTCTCCTATTTAGATCAGATTGTTATGCCCACCCAGTCCGGCTCCAATTGTTAGTATTTAGAGTCTCCCATCTCAGCAGAAGAGAATGACGACACTATTAATTCATTTCCCCATGGGTGGTGCGGCACCCCAATGAATTGTATAAGGCTCATTTGGGTTTTTTGTCCCATAGTTATTGGATATATTGGAAGCCCTGATGGAAACGGGTTCCCTTCCCCCTTCCATGGCTGAGGGTTCTTATTGTGGTCATCCCAAAGCCGTGTAAGGATCCAATGTACCCTGACTCCTACCGCCGCATCTCGCTATTGCCCACTGTTATTAAAATCTTTTAAAAAAAATATTGGCTATCAGGGTTCATGAAGTTGTGCTTGAAATTGTCCATCCCCCTCAAACAGTCTCTATGCCTGTTAGACCCATGGGCAATAATCTTAGACATCTCTATACCTACCTGCAGTTGGCTACTGATGACATTAATGATGCTGTCGTTGTGTCCCTTGACGCAGCTAAGGTATTAGATTCAGTGAAGTGGTCATTCCTTTGGGAGTTCCCCTCCAGGTTTTGGGAGGGCCCTAACCTTCTAGTGTGGAACAAATTGCTCTACTCCTACCGACTGTCAGGGTTAATGTAAACAGTTTTGTTACCGAGGGGCAGATGTATTAAGCCTGGAGAAGTGATAAAGCAGTGATAAGTGGAAGGTGATAAAGCACCAGCCAATCAGCTCATAACTGTCAATTTATATATTGGAGCTGATTGGCTAGTGTGTTATCACCTTGCACTTTTATCACTGCTTTATTACTTCTCCAGGCTTAATACATGTAAAGAGGTACTATACAGGGATGCCTGTTGTCCCCTCTGTTATTCGCTCTGGCTTGTGTGGTTAGAGCATCCTCAATGATTTACGGCTTCCAAATTTCGTGTAAGGAGGAGAATATTGGGGGTAATTCGACCTGATCGTAGCAGCAAATTTGTTAGCAGTTGGGCAAAACCATGTGCACTGTAGGTGGGGGGGGGGCAGATATAAAATGCAGAGAGAGTTAGATTTGGGTTGGGTGTGATCAAACTGAAATCTAAAATGCAGTGTAAAAATCAGGCAGCCAGTATTTACCCTGCACAGAAACAAAATAACCCACCCAAATCTAACTCTCTCTGCAAATGTTATATCTGACACACCTGCAGTGCACATGGGTGGTCATTCCGAGTTGTTCGCTTGGTAATTTTCTTCGCATCGCATCGATTTTCCGCTAATTGCGCATGCGCAATGTTCGCACTGCGCCAAGTAAATTTGCTATGCAGTTAGGAATTTTACTCACGGTATTACGAGGTTTTTTCTTCGTTCTGGTGATCGTAATGTGACTGACAGGAAGTGGGTGTTTCTGGGCGGAAACTGGCCGTTTTATGGGTGTGTGTGAAAAAACGCTGCCGTTTCTGGGAAAAACGCGGGAGTGTCTGAAGAAACAGGGGAGTGTCTGGGCGAACGCTGGGTGTGTTTGGGACGTCAAACCAGGAACGAAACTGACTGAACTGATCGCAGTTGCCGAGTAAGTGTGGAGCTACTCAGAAACTGCTAAGAAGTGTCTATTCGCAATTCTGCTAATCTTTCGTTCGCAATTTTACTATGCTAAGATTCACTCCCAGTAGGCGGCGGCTTAGCGTGTGCAAAGCTGCTAAAAGCAGCTTGCGAGCGAACAACTCGGAATGAGGGCCATGGTTTCCCAACTGCTAACAAATTTGCTGCTGCGATCAACTCTGAATTACCCCCATTGTCCTGTTTGCTGATGACATGATTTTCTTTGTAACACCCTACCTACTCCAAGGTCTGAATTAACTTATCAATAAATCTGTTGTTTTCCACTTCCACCCCAATGTTTCTAAACCACCTACCTATAATAATTCTCTGCAATGGTGTACTCAATGTACTGTAAATTAGTGATGTGCACCGGAAATTTTTCGGGTTTTGGATTCGGTTCCGCGGCCGTGTTTTGGATTCGGACGCGTTTTGGCAAAACCTCCCTGAAATTTTTTTGTCGGATTCGGGTGTGTTTTGGATTCGGGTGTTTTTTTACAAAAACCCCTCAAAAACCGCTTAAATCATAGAATTTGGGGGTCATTTTGATGGGTGTGGTTCATCAAATCGACAGTATCTAGGTCGACAATGTTTAGGTCGACCACTATAGGTCGACAGTCACTAGGTCGACATGGATGGAAGGTCGACAGGGTTTCTAGGTCGACATGTGCTAGGTCGACAGGTCTAAAGGTCGACATGAGGATTTAAAAAAAAAAAATTTGGTGTCGTTTTCTTCGTAGAGTGACCGGGATCCCAAATTAGTGCACCGCGTTCGCTCGCCATGCTTCGGGCATGGTGCCTTCGCTCGGCACAGATTACCGTTCCAATCGTAGTCCACGTGGATCGTTAAGTATGAAAAAATAAAAATAAAATGTGAAAAACTCATGTCGACCTTTAGACCTGTCGACCTAGCACATGTCGACCTAGAAACCCTGTCGACCTTCCATCCATGTCGACCTAGTGACTGTCGACCTATAGTGGTCGACCTAAACATTGTCGATCTTCATTCTAGATACTGTCGATCTTCAGACCGGATCCCATAGTATTATTAACCTCAATAACCATAATTTCCACTCATTTTCAGTCTATTCTGAACACCTCACACCTCACAATATTATTTTTAGTCCTAAAATTTGCACCGAGGTCGCTGGATGACTAAGCTAAGCGACCCAAGTGGCCAACACAAACACCTGGCCCATCTAGGAGTGGCACTGCAGTTTTCTAGCAAGAGGATGAGTGCTTCCATCCTCATGTGAAGCTGAACCATGAACATAGGCCAGGGCCTCAGCCGTTCCTTGCCACTCCGTTGTCGTAAATGGCATATTGGCAAGTTTACGCTTCTCCTCAGACGCTTTTAATTTTGATTTTTGGGTCATTTTACTGAACTTTTGTGTTTTGGATTTTACATGCTCTCTACTATGACATTGGGCATCGGCCTTGGCAGACGATGTTGATGGCATTTCCTCGTCTCGGCCATGACTAGTGGCAGCAGCTTCAGCACGAGGTGGAAGTGGATCTTGATCTTTCCCTATTTTACCCTCCACATTTTTGTTCTCCATTTTTTAATGTGTGGAATTATATGCCAGTATCAATAGCAATGGCCTACTACTATATATACTGCGCACAACTGAAATGCACCACAGGTATGGATGGATAGTATACTTGACGACACAGAGGTAGGTAGAGCAGTGGCCTACTGTACCGTACTGCTATATATTATATACTGGTGGTCAGCAAACTGTGCAAAACTGAAATGCACCACAGGTATAGATGGATAGTATACTTGACGACACAGAGGTAGGTAGAGCAGTGGCCTTCTGTACCGTACTCCTATATATTATATACTGGTGGTCAGCAAAATTATGCACTGTACTCCTACTATATACTACAATGCGGCACAGATATGGAGCGTTTTTCAGGCAGAGAACGCATAATACTGGTGGTCACTGGTCAGCAAAACTCTGCACTGTACTCCTCCTATATAATATACTGGTGGTCCCCAGTACCCACAATAAAGCAGTGTGAGCACAGATATATGCAGCACACTGAGCACAGATATGGAGCGTTTTTCAGGCAGACAACGTATAATAACGGTGGTCACTGGTCAGCAAAACTCTGCACTGTACTCCTCCTATATAATATACTGGTGGTCCCCAGTACCCACAATAAAGCAGTGTGAGCACAGATATATGCAGCACACTGAGCACAGATATGGAGCGTTTTTCAGGCAGACAACGTATACTGGTGGTCACTGGTCAGCAAAACTCTGCACTGTACTCCTCCTATATAATATACTGGTGGTCCCCAGTACCCACAATAAAGCAGTGTGAGCACAGATATATGCAGCCCACTGAGCACAGATATGGAGCGTTTTTCAGGCAGACAACGTATACTGGTGGTCACAGGTCAGCAAAACTCTGCACTGTACTCCTCCTATATAATATACTGGTGGTACCCAGTCCCCACAATAAAGCAGTGTGAGCACAGATATATGCAGCACACTGAGCACAGATATGGAGCGTTTTTCAGGCAGACAACGTATAATACTGGTGGTCACTGGTCAGCAAAACTCTGCACTGTACTCCTCCTATAATACTGCTGGTCCCCAGAATAAAGATATGCAGCCCCCTGAAACAAAGTGAGAGGACGCCAGCCACGTCCTCTCACTATCATTTCCAATGCACGAGTGAAAAATGGCGGCGACGCGCGGCTCCTTATATAGAATCCGAATCTCGCGAGAATCCGACAGCGGGATGATGACGTTCGGGCGCGCTCGGGTTAACCGAGCCATACGGGAGAATCCGAGTATGCCTCGGACCCGTGTAAAATGGGTAAAGTTTCCGAGGAACCGAACCCGCTCATCTCTACTGTAAATATCTTTGTATATTGGTTACACACTCCCTAACAGAATATATATCTTTGAATCTCCACCCTCAAATTGAATGCTTGAAGACTATGGAGCAGTGGTTCCCAAACTGTGTGCCGTGGCACCCTGGGGTGCCTCGGGTTGGTGGTCCAGAACCAATTCAAATCATGCATGGTCAATGTAAATAGCAAAACCAGTGTTAATGGCTGCCAGTCATAAAATATATTGACAATCAGAAGCAAATCTTGTCTCTCACCACATGAGTTAGCCTAAGGATGACCTATAAGGACAATTAACATAATTTAATATTTCTTTCTACATAGTAAGAAACTATTGGCTTAGGGGTGCCGTGCAAAAAATTCTGATACTCTAGGGTGCCGTGATTCAAAAAAGTTTGGAAACCACTGCTATGGGGGTTATTCAGACTTGTTAGCAAATCCAACCAGTTGGTAATTGGGCAAAACCATGTGCACTGCAAGGGGGGGGCAGATATAACATGTGCAGAAAGAGTTAGATGTGGATGGGTTATATTGTTTCTGTGCAGGATAAATACTGGCTGCTTTCTTTTTACACTGCATTTTAGATTTCAGTTTGAACACACCACACCCAAATCTAAATCTCTCTGCACATGTTATATCTGCCCCACCTGCATTGCACGTGGTTTTGCCCATTAGTGTGCTTTTTGGCTGCCCATGTTTTGGCAGACTTCCATTCTCAGTTATGGGACGTGTTGATCTGATTGTGATCCAGCCCAAGATTGTGATTCAGCCCAAAGTTTTATATGGGCCACAAATCTCCCCTGTATAAATATCGTTATCTCAGTTTGCCATAATTGTTAGCGGAGTACATACGATTTACCGGCATGCGGGATGCCGGCTGTCCATATCCCAACAGCGGCATCCCGCCCACCAGAATGCCGGCAGCGGGGAGAGCGCAAAGAGTCTCCTTGCGGGCTCGCTGCGCTTACCATGCTGTGGGATCGGTTGCTTGCCAGAGAATCTATTCCCTCTCTATGGGTGTAGCGGACACTCACGAGTGGGAATAGTCCAGTTTTGACGGGATTCCGGCTGGTAGCATTGCCGGCTGTTGGGATCCGGCGTTGGTACCCTGACCGCCGGGATCCCGACAGCCGGCAAATTGAACAGATCCCTTGCTAGCTATATAACCTCTTTCATATGGGTGAATAGGTGACCATTCAAAGCCCATAGTACCCTCTGGTTGAATAGGGTGGATGGAAGCCTGGCTTTACCAGACCTGCACCTCTATGGAAGCCCAATTAGTTCACCTACGAAAACGGGTCAGCCTGCTGGAACAAGGCGATGCTCCCTTGGCCCTTCTTGAGAAGGCTGGTTTAGATTTTACTCCATTACGATTTCTTCAGGCTAGATCTCCGCTATCTAGGTGCCCCACTCTACTAATGCAGGCACTTAAAGTCTGGCTTGCTGTGGCTAGGATTATGGGGGACTCAGAGCTTGATCCCTGCTCTCCACCTTGGAGAAACCCAGCCTTCCCAGAGGTATATAAACTTGAGGGCAGATCTGTGTGGCTCTCTTATGGTGTAGCCGCAATTGGTAAGTTATATCACGGGTTGTCTCTTCACTCCTTTGCTTATCTATGCTCCTCCTCTGGCCTTCTAACTCGCCTATATTTTAGGTATCTGCGACTCTTTGAAGCTCCTGTTCGGTTGTTAGTCTGTACCCTTTCTAGCGGAAGAAGTCAACTTCCCTGGCCTACTCCGTTCTACTCTCACATTATGCGGCTGATGGGCTGTGGACCTGGGTGTCTTGTCAGATGAAGACTGGAAGTCCCTACTGGGATTCCCCAAGGATGCCATGGCATATTCCAGATATCAGCAAATCCAACTCTATATCCTATACAGGGTCTGTTGGACCCTAGACAGGCTTTATGGTTTTGGTGGTGTCTTCCGATGTCTGTCTCAAGTGTATATCTGCTTTGGTCCTGTACTCGGTTGGCCTCCATTTGGTCTAGAGTTGTTGCTTGTATACGGGTTATGTGTATACGGATTCCCCTGCTAGACACCCATATTTGCCTTTTTAACCTCCGCCTGGCAGATTCTCTCAATGTGTCCTTGCGCTGATGCGTGAGTTATCTATTAATCTTAGCCCGTGTTTGTATTGCTCGCACATAGGCCCTCATTCAGAGTTGATCGCTCACTAGCATTTTTTTGTAGTGCTGCGATCAGATAGTCGCCGCCTACAGGGGAGTGTATTTTAGCTTTGCAAGTGTGCGAACGCATGTGCAGCCGAGCGGGACACAAAAACTTTGTGCAGTTTCTGAGTTGCCCAGGACTTATTCAGCCGCTGCGATCACTTCAGCCTGTCCGGGGCCGGAATTGATGTCAGACACCCGCCCTGCGAACGCTTGGACACACCTGTTTCCCCAACCACTCCCAGAAAACGGTCAGTTGCCTCCCACAAACGCCCTTTTCCTGTCTATCTCACCTTGCGATCGGCTGTGCGAATAGATTCTTCGTAAAACCCATCGCTGACCAATGATCCACTTTGTACCTGTGCGACGCGCCTGCGCAATTGTAGTGCATGCGCAGTTCTGACCTGATCGCAGCGCTGCAAAAAATGCTAGCGAGCGATCAGGTCTGAATTACCCCCATAGATGGCTCCTGATCCTGCTTTTTGATTCCTGGTGTCCCTGGTCAATGAAACAGTTTATTACTTTAGTATCAGAGGTGAAAGTGCCCCGTAAACGTTAATAGAATATGGACCCTCTGGCAGGAATCTAGATATATCCTTGTACCTCCTTCCCCTGAACACTTCTAACCTCCACCCAGCAACCTCGGCTGAAATGCCTCTGCCGCCAGATGCCTCCATCTCTATGTGTGATACTTTTTATGTGTTTTCTGCACCCGTCAATGCTGATGCATTTCTGGCCCTGTATTGACTGTTGACTAATGATCGCTTATCAAACTCTTCATGTTCCTGTCCTGTATTTACTATAATCCCTAGAAGTATGTTTTATTGGTGGGTATCCTTCGCTGTGAATTTTACCATATTGCGCTAGGAATTTCTGTTCATAGTAACCCACAGCTTTTGCTAAGCTCATTGCTATATGTATTCACTGTTTCTCTGACGTCCTAGTGGATGCTGGGAACTCCGTAAGGACCATGGGGAATAGCGGCTCCGCAGGAGACTGGGCACAAAAGTAAAGCTTTAGGACTACCTGGTGTGCACTGGCTCCTCCCCCTATGACCCTCCTCCAAGCCTCAGTTAGATTTTTGTGCCCGACCGAGAAGGGTGCACACTAGGGGCTCTCCTGAGCTCTTAGTGAAAGTTTAGTTTTAGGTTTTTTATTTTCAGTGAGACCTGCTGGCAACAGGCTCACTGCATCGAGGGACTAAGGGGAGAAGAAGCGAACTCACCTGCTTGCAGAGTGGATTGGGCTTCTTAGGCTACTGGACACCATTAGCTCCAGAGGGACCGAACACACGCCCAGCCTCGGAGTCCGGTCCCAGAGCCGCGCCGCCGGCCCCCTTACAGAGCCAGAAGCAAGAAGAGGTCCGGAAAATCGGCGGCAGAAGACATCCTGTCTTCACCAAGGTAGCGCACAGCACTGCAGCTGTGCGCCATTGCTCCTCAGCACACTTCACACTCCGGTCACTGAGGGTGCAGGGCGCTAGGGGGGGGCGCCCTGAGCAGCAATAGAAACACCTTGGCTGGCGAAAATACATCACATATAGCCCCCAGGGCTATATGGATGAATTTTAACCCCTGCCAGATTCCACATAAAAGCGGGAGAAAAGGCCGCCGAGAAGGGGGCGGAGCCTATCTCCTCAGCACACAGGCGCCATTTTCCCTCACAGCTCCGCTGGAAGGACGTCTCCCTGACTCTCCCCTGCAGTCCTGCACTACAGAAACAGGGTAAAAAAGAGAGGGGGGCACAAATTTGGCGTAATATTAACAAATAGCAGCTATAAGGGGGAAAAACACTTATTTAAGGTTATCCCTGTATATATATAGCGCTCTGGTGTGTGCTGGCATACTCTCCCTCTGTCTCCCCAAAGGGCTAGTGGGGTCCTGTCCTCTGTCAGAGCATTCCCTGTGTGTGTGCTGTGTGTCGGTACGTTGTGTCGACATGTATGAGGAGGAAAATGATGTGGAGGCGGAGCAATTGCCTATAATAGAGATGTCACCCCCTAGGGAGTCGACACCTGAGTGGATGATCTTATGGAAGGAATTACGTGACAGTGTCAGCTCTTTGCAAAAGACAGTTGACGACATGAGACAGCCGGCTACTCAGCTTGTGCCTGTCCAGGCGTCTCAAAAGCCATCAGGGGCTCTAAAACGCCCGTTACCTCAGATGGTAGATACAGACGTCGACACGGATACTGACTCCAGTGTCGACGGGGAAGAGACAAACGTGACTTCCAATAGGGCCACACGTTACATGATTGAGGCAATGAAAAATGTTTTACATATTTCTGATAATACCATTACCACTAAAAAGGGTATTATGTTCGGTGAGAAAAAACTACCTGTAGTTTTTCCTGAATCTGAGGAATTAAATGAGGTGTGTGATGAAGCGTGGGTTTCCCCCGATAAAAAACTGATAATTTCTAAAAAATTATTGGCATTATATCCTTTCCCGCCAGAGATTAGGGCGCGTTGGGAAACACCCCCTAGGGTGGATAAAGCACTCACACGCTTATCAAAACAGGTGGCTCTACCCTCTCCTGAGACGGCCGCCCTTAAGGATCCTGCTGATAGAAAGCAGGAGGGTATCCTAAAATGTATATACACACATACTGGTGTTATACTGCGACCAGCAATCGCCTCAGCCTGGATGTGCAGTGCTGGTTTGGCTTGGTCGGATTCCCTGACTGAAAATATTGATACCCTAGACAGGGACAGTATATTACTGACTATAGAGCATTTAAAAGATGCATTTCTATATATGCGTGATGCACAGCGGGATATTTGCCGACTGGCTTCAAGAGTAAGTGCGCTGTCCATTTCTGCCAGAAGAGGGTTATGGACGCGACAGTGGTCAGGTGATGCGGATTCCAAACGGCATATGGAAGTATTGCCGTATAAAGGGGAGGAGTTATTTGGGGTAGGTCTGTCAGACCTGGTGGCCACGGCAACGGCTGGGAAATCCACATTTTTACCCCAGGTCGCCTCTCAACATAAGAAGACGCCGTATTATCTGGCGCAGTCCTTTCGTCCCCATAAGGGCAAGCGAGCGAAAGGCTCCTCATTTCTGCCCCGGGGCAGAGGAAGGGGAAAAAGGCTGCAACAGACAGCCAATCCCCAGGAACAGAAGCCCTCTCCCGCTTCTGCCAAGTCCTCAGCATGACGCTGGGGCTTTACAAGCGGACTTAGGCACGGTGGGGGCTTGTCTCAAGAATTTCAGCGCGCAGTGGGCTCACTCGCAAGTAGACCCCTGGGTCCTTCAGGTGGTATCTCAGGGGTACAAATTGGAATTCGAGACACCTCCCCCTCGCCGTTTCCTAAAGTCTGCTTTACCGACGTCTCCCTCCGACAGGGAGGCGGTATTGGAGGCCATTCACAAGCTGTATTCTCAGCAGGTGATAATCAAGGTACCCCTCCTGCAACAGGGCAAGGGGTATTATTCAACGCTGTTTGTGGTAGCGAAGCCGGACGGCTCGGTGAGACCTATTTTAAATCTGAAATCCTTGAACACTTACATACAAAGGTTCAAGTTCAAGATGGAGTCACTCAGAGCAGTGATCGCGAACCTGGAAGAAGGGGACTATATGGTGTCTCTGGACATCAAGGATGCTTACCTCCATGTCCCAATTTACCCTTCTCACCAAGGGTACCTCAGGTTTGTGGTACAGAACTGTCACTATCCGTTTCAGACGCTGCCGTTTGGATTGTTAACGGCACCCCGGGTCTTTACCAAGGTAATGGCCGAAATGATGATACTCCTTCGAAGAGAAGGCGTCTTAATTATCCCTTACTTGGACGATCTCCTGATAAGGGCAAGATCCAAGGAACGGTTAGTAGTCGGAGTAGCACTATCTCAAGTAGTGTTACGGCAGCACGGGTGGATTCTAAATATCCCAAAATCACAGCTGATTCCGACGACACGTCTGCTGTTCCTAGGGATGATTCTGGACACAGTCCAGAAAAAGGTGTTTCTTCCGGAGGAGAAAGCCAGGGAGTTATCCGAGTTAGTCAGAAACCTCCTGAAACCAGACCGGGTCTCAGTGCATCAATGCACAAGGGTCCTGGGAAAAATGGTGGCTTCCTACGAAGCGATTCCATTCGGCAGATTCCACGCAAGAACATTTCAGTGGGATCTGCTGGACAAATGGTCCGGATCGCATCTTCACATGCATCAGCGGATAACCCTGTCCCCAAGGATAAGAGTGTCTCTCCTGTGGTGGTTGCAGAGTGCTCATCTTCTAGAGGGCCGCAGATTCGGCATTCAGGACTGGGTCCTGGTGACCACGGATGCCAGCCTGAGAGGCTGGGGAGCAGTCACACAGGGAAGAAATTTCCAGGGCTTGTGGTCAAGCCTGGAAACGTCTCTTCACATAAATATCCTGGAAAAAGGGCCATTTACAATGCTCTAAGCCAAGCAAGACCTCTGCTTCAGGGTCAGCCGGTGTTGATCCAGTCAGACAACATCACGGCAGTCGCCCACGTAAACAGACAGGGCGGCACAAGAAGCAGGAGGGCAATGGCAGAAGCTGCAAGGATTCTTCGCTGGGCGGAAAATCATGTGATAGCACTGTCAGCAGTGTTCATTCCGGGAGTGGACAACTGGGAAGCAGACTTCCTCAGCAGACACGACCTCCACCCGGGAGAGTGGGGACTTCATCCAGAAGTTTTCCACATGATTGTAAACCGTTGGGAAAAACCAAAGGTGGACATGATGGCGTCCCTTCTCAACAAAAAACTAGACATGTATTGCGCCAGGTCAAGGGACCCTCAGGCAATAGCGGTGGACGCTCTGGTAACACCATGGGTGTACCAGTCAGTGTATGTGTTCCCTCCTCTGCCTCTCATACCCAAGGTACTGAGAATTATAAGACGGAGAGGAGTAAGAACTATACTCGTGGCTCCGGATTGGCCAAGAAGGACTTGGTACCCGGAACTTCAAGAGATGCTCACAGAGGACCCATGGCCTCTACCTCTAAGAAGGGACTTGCTCCAGCAGGGACCCTGTCTGTTCCAAGACTTACCGCGGCTGCGTTTGACGGCATGGCGGTTGAACGCCGGATTCTGAAGGAAAAAGGCATTCCGGATGAAGTCATCCCTACCCTGATCAAAGCCAGGAAGGATGTAACCGCACAGCATTATCACCGTATTTGGCGTAAATATGTTGCGTGGTGCGAGGCCAGGAAGGCCCCTACAGAGGAATTTCAACTGGGTCGTTTCCTGCATTTCCTGCAAACAGGACTGTCTATGGGCCTAAAATTAGGGTCCATTAAGGTTCAAATTTCGGCCCTGTCGATTTTCTTCCAGAAAGAACTGGCTTCAGTTCCTGAAGTTCAGACGTTTGTCAAAGGAGTACTGCATATACAGCCTCCTTTTGTGCCTCCAGTGGCACCCTGGGATCTCAATGTGGTTTTGGGGTTCCTAAAATCACATTGGTTTGAACCACTTACCACTGTGGACTTAAAATATCTCACATGGAAAGTGGTAATGTTGTTGGCCCTGGCTTCAGCCAGGCGCGTGTCAGAATTGGCGGCTTTGTCCTATAAAAGCCCTTACCTGATTTTTCATACGGATAGGGCAGAATTGAGGACTCGTCCTCAGTTTCTCCCTAAGGTGGTTTCAGCGTTTCACCTGAACCAGCCTATTGTGGTACCTGCGGCTACTAGGGACTTGGAGGACTCCAAGTTGCTGGACGTAGTCAGGGCCCTGAAAATATATGTTTCCAGGACGGCTGGAGTCAGAAAATCTGACTCGCTGTTTATCCTGTATGCACCCAACAAGCTGGGTGCTCCTGCTTCTAAGCAGACTATTGCTCGTTGGATTTGTAGTACAATTCAGCTTGCACATTCTGTGGCAGGCCTGCCACAGCCAAAATCTGTAAAAGCCCATTCCACAAGGAAGGTGGGCTCATCTTGGGCGGCTGCCCGAGGGGTCTCGGCGTTACAACTTTGCCGAGCAGCTACTTGGTCAGGGGCAAACACGTTTGCTAAATTCTACAAATTTGATACCCTGGCTGAGGAGGACCTGGAGTTCTCTCTTTCGGTGCTGCAGAGTCATCCGCACTCTCCCGCCCGTTTGGGAGCTTTGGTATAATCCCCATGGTCCTTTCGGAGTCCCCAGCATCCACTAGGACGTTAGAGAAAATAAGAATTTACTTACCGATAATTCTATTTCTCATAGTCCGTAGTGGATGCTGGGCGCCCATCCCAAGTGCGGATTGTCTGCAATACTTGTACATAGTTATTGTTACAAAAATCGGGTTATTATTGTTGTGAGCCATCTTTTCAGAGGCTCCTCTGTTATCATACTGTTAACTGGGTTCAGATCACAAGTTGTACGGTGTGATTGGTGTGGCTGGTATGAGTCTTACCCGGGATTCATAAATCCTTCCTTATTGTGTACGCTCGTCCGGGCACAGTATCCTAACTGAGGCTTGGAGGAGGGTCATAGGGGGAGGAGCCAGTGCACACCAGGTAGTCCTAAAGCTTTACTTTTGTGCCCAGTCTCCTGCGGAGCCGCTATTCCCCATGGTCCTTACGGAGTTCCCAGCATCCACTACGGACTACGAGAAATAGAATTACCGGTGAGTAAATTCTTATTTTTTGATGCTTTATTTCTCTAACATCCATAAGGGATACTGGGGATCTTAGTACAATGGGGTATAGAAGAGGTCCAGAGGAGCCGGTGCACTTTAAATTTCTTCCACAGGGTGTGCTGGCTCCTCCCCTCTATGCCCTCCCCTATAGCTCAGTTTAGAAAAATGTGCACTCAGGAGAGGATGCACAGTCTGGAGCTCCAGAGAGTTTTTCTTCAGTTTAGTTTCTGTTTGTTATTTTCAGGTAAGCTGTTTGGGCAACATCGTACCTGCACCAAGGGACACTGGGGGGGACCGACACCGGCCTCGTTTAGAGGTGCTGAGTCGGATCCCGATGACAGGACAACGGTCCTGAGGGTCAGTGTACTGCAAGCATTGCGCTTACGCGCACCCCCCCGCAGCACGCCGAACCCCCCCCAGAGCCCCTAACGTCGGCAGAGTGGTGAGTGACAACCGGGGACCCCGCTAGGGGGAAACCCGGTTCCTATGTGTGTCATGAACGCGGGGCGGGCATACGGATGCCCCTGGCGGTGATCCCATAACCCCCCTTTCCCGCGCAGACTGGCAGCAATAGTGAAAATAGGTAATTGTACCTTATTTTACACACTTTGGGGACATTTGCCATTATAAATATCACTATAGCTCCGGCGCCATTGTAAGGGGCGGAGCTTCCTCAGAGCGGGACCAGCGGCTTCTTGTCGCCATTTCCTGCACACACAGCACTGCCAGCTCCTTCAAGGGATCCTCCACGGCCAGACACTGGTACATCATACTTGCCTACTTTGGAAAAAGCATGTCAGGGAGATGTGAAAGTAACACCTATCAGCGCAGACGTGTACTGATACATCGGAGACATCCAAATGTAAATGAGCCCCAAAGTTAGCAAGATCTAATTGTTGAAGAAAAGACTCTTATATTTTGCAGAATTTGTTTGTCTAATGTGTTTTACAAGAGTTTCCATATACTGTAAGTGGCCACGAGAAACTTTATTTCAAATGCATGTAGCCATAGGGATCATTGCATCCTGCTCGCACCCTAATGAGGCAGGATGGAGACATACTCTCCCGTATTCACGGGTCTGTGGGGAGGGGTTCAAATGACACAAATCGCGTCATTTTAGCCCCACCCCCTTCACACGGAACCACGAATCGCTGCATTTTCCCGATGTGGGGGTGGGGCTTGATGATGTCACAGCCTGGCCCTGCCCCCCGAAGTCTCCTGCATCGTCTCCTCTCCAGGCTTCTCTCGGACAGGAGAATTAGAAAGTAGGTAAGTATGGATCATTGGGGTAAATTTACTAAGGTGGGAGATTTTTAGAACTGGTGATGTTACCCATGGCAACCAATCAGATTCTACTTACCATTTAGCTAGCTGCTTCTAGCAGATAATAGATATAATCTGATTGGTTGCTATGGGCAACATCACCAGTTCTAAAAATCTCCCACCTTAGTAAATTTACCCCATTGTGTCTTATAACCAATGCAGGGAAATGGCGCTGATGTTCCCATTTGAATGTATGTATCTGTGATTTATTTCCCCCCTCCAAGAATGTAACAGCTGCATAATGGGGGTAAGGTGCAATCAGGGAGATTGCTGGACTATTCAGGGAGTCAGGGAGATTGCTTCTATTTCAGGGAGTCTCCTGCAGAATGAGGGAGCGTAGGCAATTATGTGGTACAGGGGTGTAGTTAAGGGGGAGAGCCTGCTGTGAGACCTATATATTAGGCTCCTCACGCACTATATACCACATTGCCTCACTTCTAACTGTATTATTGTTAGTTCTCAGGCTGGTGCTGGTCCCCCCTCTCTGAGTATCTCCACACACAATAGTCTGGGCAGGCTTGCTTGTACCTGTTGTTCTCTGTGTTTGTGTGTGACTGTAAATGTCCTCTGTCAGCATGGTGAAAAAAGCTGTGTGTGCTGTTTGTCACACCAGGTTTTCCCCCTCCCCAGCAGATTCTCTCATGTGTAAACAATGCAGTCAGCCCTCACAAGATAGTGGGGCTTCAGGGGGTGATTTGCAGGAGCCTCCTTGGCTCAGCTCCATAAAATCTATGATGGCTGACATGTAAAAAACTGACTACTACTAGACAAGAAAGGCAGCAGTTACAACAGTCTATGGCTGCTCTGGCAAAAGATAGGGCAGACAGTAGACATGTTTCTCTGACGTCCTAGTGGATGCTGGGACTCCGTCAGGACCATGGGGATTAGCGGCTCCGCAGGAGACAGGGCACAAAAATAAAAGCTTTAGGACTAGGTGGTGTGCACTGGCTCCTCCCCCTATGACCCTCCTCCAAGCCTCAGTTAGGTTTTTGTGCCCGTCCGAGCAGGGTGCAATCTAGGTGGCTCTCCTAAAGAGCTGCTTAGAAAAAGTTATTAGGTTTTTTATTTTCAGTGAGTCCTGCTGGCAACAGGCTCACTGCAACGAGGGACTTAGGGGAGAAGAAGTGAACTCACCTGCGTGCAGGATGGATTGGCTTCTTAGGCTACTGGACACCATTAGCTCCAGAGGGATCGAACACAGGCCCAGCCATGGAGTCCGGTCCCGGAGCCGCGCCGCCGACCCCCTTGCAGATGCCGAAAAGTGAAGAGGTCCAGAAACCGGCGGCAGAAGACTTTTCAGTCTTCATGAGGTAGCGCACAGCACTGCAGCTGTGCGCCATTGTTGTCAGCACACTTCACACCAGCGGTCACTGAGGGTGCAGGACGCTGGGGGGGGGCGCCCTGGGCAGCAATGATAATACCTTGTTCTGGCTAAAAATACATCACATATAGCCCCTGGGGCTATATGGATGTATTTAACCCCTGCCAGGTCTCACAAACACCGGGAGAAGAGCCCGCCGAAATAGGGGGCGGGGCCTATCTCCTCAGCACACAGCGCCATTTTCCTGCACAGCTCCGCTGCGAGGAAGGCTCCCAGGACTCTCCCCTGCACTGCACTACAGAAACAGGGTAAAAAAACAGAGAGGGGGGGCACTTTTTTGGCGATATTGATATATTAAGCTGCTATAAAGGAAACAACACTTCTGTAGGGTTGTTCCTATATATTTATAGCGCTTGGGTGTGTGCTGGCAAACTCTCCCTCTGTCTCCCCAAAGGGCTAGTGGGGTCCTGTCTTCGATAAGAGCATTCCCTGTGTGTCTGCTGTGTGTCGGTACGTGTGTGTCGACATGTATGAGGACGATGTTGGTGTGGAGGCGGAGCAATTGCCGGTAATGGTGATGTCACCCCCTAGGGAGTCGACACCGGAATGGATGGCTTTGTTTATGGAATCACGTGATAATGTCAGCACGTTACAAAAATCAGTTGACGACATGAGACGGCCGGCAAACCAGTTAGTACCTGTCCAGGCGTCTCAGACACCGTCAGGGGCTGTAAAACGCCCTTTACCTCAGTCGGTCGACACAGACCCAGACACGGACACCGAATCTAGTGTCGACGGTGAAGAAACAAACGTATTTTCCAGTAGGGCCACACGTTATATGATCACGGCAATGTAGGAGGCTTTGCATATCTCTGATACTGCAAGTACCACAAAAAGGGGTATTATGTGGGGTCTGAAAAAACTACCTGTAATTTTTCCTGAATCAGAGGAATTGAATGAAGTGTGTGATGAAGCGTGGGTTAACCCCGATAGAAAACTGCTAATTTCAAAGAAGTTATTGGCATTATATCCTTTCCCGCCAGAGGTTAGGGCGCGCTGGGAAACACCCCCTAGGGTGGATAAGGCACTCACACGCTTATCAAAACAAGTGGCGTTACCGTCTCCTGAAACGGCCGCCCTCAAGGATCCAGCTGATAGGAGGCTGGAAACTACCCTGAAAAGTATATACACTCATACTGGTGTTATACTGCGACCAGCCATCGCCTCAGCATGGATGTGCAGTGCTGGGGTGGTTTGGTCGGATTCCCTGACTGAAAATATTGATACCCTGGATAGGGACAGTATTTTATTGATTATAGAGCAATTAAAGGATGCTTTTCTTTATATGCGAGATGCTCAGAGGGATATTTGCACTCTGGCATCGAGAGTAAGTGCGATGTCCATATCTGCCAGAAGAAGTTTATGGACGCGACAGTGGTCAGGTGATGCGGATTCCAAACGGCATATGGAAGTATTGCCGTATAAAGGGGAGGAATTATTTGGGGTCGGTCTATCGGATTTGGTGGCCACGGCAACAGCCGGGAAATCCACCTTTTTACCTCAGGTCCCCTCCCAACAAAAAAAGACACCGTCTTTTCAGCCGCAGTCCTTTCGTTCCTATAAGAACAAGCGGGCAAAAGGACAGTCATATCTGCCCCGAGGCAAAGGAAAGGGTAAGAGAGTGCACCAAGCAGCTCCCTCCCAGGAGCAGAAGCCCTCCCCGGCTTCTGCAAAGCCCTCAGCATGACGTTGGGGCTTTACAAGCGGACTCAGGGGCGGTGGGGGGTCGACTCAAGAATTTCAGCGCACAGTGGGCTCACTCACAGGTGGACCCCTGGATCCTGCAGGTAGTATCTCAGGGTTACAGGTTGGAATTCGAGAAGTCTCCCCCTTGCCGGTTCCTAAAGTCTGCTCTGCCAACGTCTCCCTCAGACAGGGCGACGGTATTGGAAGCCATTCACAAGCTGTATTCTCAGCAGGTGATAGTCAAGGTACCCCTCCTACAACAGGGAAAGGGGTATTATTCCACACTATTTGTGGTACCGAAGCCGGACGGCTCGGTAAGACCTATTCTAAATCTGAAATCTTTGAACCTGTACATACAAAAATTCAAGTTCAAGATGGAGTCACTCAGAGCAGTGATAGCGAATCTGGAAGAAGGGGACTTTATGGTGTCCCTGGACATCAAGGATGCTTACCTGCATGTCCCAATTTGCCCTTCACATCAAGGGTACCTCAGGTTCGTGGTGCAAAACTGTCATTATCAGTTTCAGACGCTGCCGTTTGGATTGTCCACGGCACCTCGGGTCTTTACCAAGGTAATGGCCGAAATGATGTTTCTTCTGCGAAGAAAAGGCGTATTAATTATCCCTTACTTGGACGATCTCCTGATAAGGGCAAGGTCCAGAGAACAGCTGGAGGACGTAGTAGCACTAACCCAAGTAGTGCTGCAACAGCACGGGTGGATTCTGAATTTTCCAAAATCTCAATTGACCCCGACGACACGTCTGCTGTTCCTGGGAATGATTCTGGACACGGTTCAGAAAAAGGTGTTTCTTCCGGAGGAGAAAGCCAGGGAGTTATCCGAACTTGTCAGGAACCTCCTAAAACCAGGAAAAGTGTCTGTGCATCAATGCACAAGAGTCCTGGGAAAAATGGTGGCTTCTTACGAAGCGATTCCATTCGGCAGATTCCACGCACGAACTTTTCAGTGGGATCTGCTGGACAAATGGTCCGGATCGCATCTGCAGATGCATCAGCGGATAACTTTGTCTCCACGGACAAGGGTGTCTCTTCTGTGGTGGTTGCAGAGTGCTCATCTGTTAGAGGGCCGCAGATTCGGCATACAGGACTGGGTCCTGGTGACCACGGATGCCAGTCTGAGAGGCTGGGGAGCGGTCACACAGGGAAGAAACTTCCAGGGAGTGTGGTCAAGCCTGGAGATGTCTCTTCACATAAATATACTGGAGCTAAGAGCGATTTACAATGCTCTAAGCCTGGCAAAACCCCTGCTTCAGGGTCAGCCGGTGTTGATCCAGTCGGACAACATCACGGCAGTCGCCCACGTAAACAGACAGGGCGGCACAAGAAGCAGGAGGGCAATGGCAGAAGCTGCAAGGATTCTTCGCTGGGCAGAAGATCATGTGATAGCACTGTCAGCAGTGTTCATTCCGGGAGTGGACAACTGGGAAGCGGACTTCCTCAGCAGACACGATCTACACCCGGGAGAGTGGGGACTTCATCCAGAAGTCTTCCACATGATTGTGAACCGTTGGGAAAAACCAAAGGTGGATATGATGGCGTCCCGCCTCAACAAAAAACTGGACCGGTATTGCGCCAGGTCAAGAGACCCTCAGGCAATAGCTGTGGACGCTCTGGTAACACTGTGGGTGTTCCAGTCAGTGTATGTGTTTCCTCCTCTGCCTCTCATACCAAAAGTACTGAGAATTATACGGCAAAGGGGAGTAAGAACGATACTCGTGGCTCCGGATTGGCCAAGAAGAACTTGGTACCCGGAACTTCAGGAGATGCTCACGGAAGATCCGTGGCCTCTACCTCTAAGACGGGACCTGCTTCAGCAGGGACCGTGTCTATTCCAAGACTTACCGCGGCTGCGTTTGACGGCATGGCGGTTGAACGCCGAATTCTAAGGGAAAAAGGCATTCCGGAAGAGGTCATCCCTACCCTGGTAAAAGCCAGGAAGGAGGTGACTGCACAACATTATCACCGCATTTGGAGAAAATATGTTGCGTGGTGTGAGGCCAGGAAGGCCCCGACGGAGGAATTTCAACTGGGTCGATTCCTACATTTCCTGCAAACAGGATTGTCTATGGGCCTCAAATTAGGGTCCATTAAGGTTCAAATTTCGGCCCTGTCGATTTTCTTCCAGAAAGAATTGGCTTCAGTTCCTGAAGTCCAGACTTTTGTAAAAGGAGTACTACATATACAGCCCCCGGTTGTGCCCCCAGTGGCTCCGTGGGATCTTAATGTAGTTTTGGATTTTCTCAAATCCCATTGGTTTGAGTCACTCAAATCGGTGGATTTGAAATATCTTACATGGAAAGTAACCATGCTACTGGCCCTGGCTTCAGCCAGGAGAGTGTCAGAATTGGCGGCTTTATCGTATAAAAGCCCATATCTGATTTTCCATTCGGACAGGGCAGAACTGCGGACGCGTCCTCAGTTTCTGCCTAAGGTGGTTTCAGCGTTTCACCTGAACCAGCCTATTGTGGTGTCTGCGGCTACTAGCGATTTGGAGGATTCCAAGTTGCTGGACGTTGTCAGGGCATTGAAAATATATATTTCAAGGACGGCTGGAGTCAGAAAATCTGACTCGCTGTTTATACTGTATGCACCCAACAAGCTGGGTGCTCCTGCTTCTAAGCAGACGATTGCTCGTTGAATTTGTAGCACAATTCAACTTGCACATTCTGTGGCAGGCCTGCCACAGCCTAAATCTATCAAGGCCCATTCCACAAGGAAGGTGGGCTCATCTTGGGCGGCTGCCCGAGGGGTCTCGGCATTACAACTCTGCCGAGCAGCTACGTGGTCGGGGGAGAACACGTTTGTAAAATTCTACAAATTTGATACCCTGGCTAAAGAGGACCTGGAGTTCTCTCATTCGGTGCTGCAGAGTCATCCGCACTCTCCCGCCCGTTTGGGAGCTTTGGTATAATCCCCATGGTCCTGACGGAGTCCCAGCATCCACTAGGACGTCAGAGAAAATAAGATTTTACTTACCGATAAATCTATTTCTCGTAGTCCGTAGTGGATGCTGGGCGCCCATCCCAAGTGCGGATTGTCTGCAATACTTGTACATAGTTATTGTTACAAAAAAATCGGGTTGTTATTGTTGTGAGCCGTCTGTTCAGAGGCTCCTACATTTGTCATACTGTTAACTGGGTTCAGATCACAGGTTGTACGGTGTGATTGGTGTGGCTGGTATGAGTCTTACCCGGGATTCAAAATCCTTCCTTATTGTGTACGCTCGTCCGGGCACAGTATCCTAACTGAGGCTTGGAGGAGGGTCATAGGGGGAGGAGCCAGTGCACACCACCTAGTCCTAAAGCTTTTATTTTTGTGCCCTGTCTCCTGCGGAGCCGCTAATCCCCATGGTCCTGACGGAGTCCCAGCTTCCACTACGGACTACGAGAAATAGATTTATCGGTAAGTAAAATCTTATTTTCCCTTCTATCAAATCCATTACCCCAAAAAAGGGGGTTACCTGATATCCTCTCGCAATCTGAGGAGGAGGTACCAGAGGTAGAGGAGGGGGAAGAGCTTGATGTCTTAAATATTCCTGGGACAGATGTGCAGCAATCCTTTTTCTCATCACAAAAAAAGCTACAGGTCATATTTCCTGACTCAATGGAACTGGATGATCTTTTTAGAGAGCCATGGGCAACTTCTAATAAGAAATTACAGGTATCAAAGAAATAGATGGCTACCTTCCCTTTTGCACAAGAGGGGCGCAAGGTCTGGAAAACTCCCCCTGCTGTCGATGCATCAGTATCGCATCTGTCAAAAAGGACAGTACTGCCGGTCCCAGGGGGTACGGCCTTAAAGGAACCCGCAGACACGAAAATAGAAACTACTTTAAAATCTATTTATGTTGCAGCGGGGGCCTCCCAGAGGCCTGTTATTGCAGGTTGTTGGGTGAAAGATGCCATTCATACATGGGCCGGTAACATCCAAGAGGGCCTTGATGGGGACAAGTCCCTGGCTGATATGGTGATATTAATTCAGCACATACAGGAGTCTGCCCGCTTCCTCAGTGATACCATCAAAGGTATTGGGGTAATAAATACCTGTACTGTTACCATGGTGGTTCCACACACAGAGCGTTGTGGATACGTCAGTGGGTGGCGGACACGGAGTCTAAAAAGAGTGCGGAGGCCTTAACCCTTCACAGGAGATTGGCTGTTCAGGGGTGAATTGGATACCTGGATTTCAAAGGCTACTGCTGGTAAGTCCACGTACCTCCCCTCGGCTGCTCCACTGGCTAGACGTTCCTACACTGGACCGTCTCTCTGCAGTCCTTTCGGACGCCGCGCTTTCAAGGTAAGGCGCAAGGTGCCTCAAATGCGGCATGAGGTTCAAGAGGTAAGTCTCATAAACCTGCCACCTCCGCTTCCCAGGAACAAGGCGTCAGCTCTGTCTCTTCCAAACCCTCAGCATGACGGAGTCCCTCCACTCCAGGGGGACTTCGGGGTGGGAGCTCGTCTGAGATTCTTCAGCTCCATCTGGAACAGCTCCTGCCAGGACGCTTGGGTAAAAGATCCCAAGGCTACAAGCTGGAATTTGAAAGTCTTCCACCTCTCAGGTTTTTCAAGTCGGGTTTATGAGCTTCAGAAACCATGCGCCTCACGTTGCAGGAGGCCATTCAAAACTTAGCCCAGACCCAGTTCATTGTTCCTGTGCCACCTCAACAACAAGGTGCGGCATACTAATCCAGCCTTTTTGTGGTACCAAAACCGTATGGTTCAATGAGACGCATTTTAAACCTCAAATCGTTAAACCCATATCTGCGGGTTTTCCGGTTCAAAATGGAGTCTCTGAGAGCAGTGATCTCAGGTTTGGAGGAGGGAGAGTTTTTGGTCTCCCTGGATATAAAGGATGCTTACCTCCATATACCGATATGGCTGTCTCATCAAGCTTATCTCAGGTTTGCTCTGAAACAGGAACACAACCAGTTCCAGGCTCTACCCTTTGGCCTATCCACGGCACCAAGGGTCTTCACCAATGTGATGACGGAAAGGATGTTCCAACTCAGGAATCAGGGTGTAAACATTGTCCCCTACCTAGACAATCTGCTAATCAAAGCAAGATCAAAGGAATTAGTGGTGAACAGCATCTCCCGCACGTGGTCACTCCTCAATAGCCGCCTCCCTTTAAACATACTGGAACTCAGAGCGATCTACAATGCTCTGCTACAGGCAGCTCATCTGCTCCAAGGTCTGGCCATTCAGGTACAGTCGGACAATGCCACGGCTGTGGCTTACGTCAACTGGCAAGGTGGAACAAGGAGCAGGGCCTGCATGAGGGAGGTATCCAAGATTCTCCGCTGGGCCATACAGATTGCAAGGGCGGTGTCGGCCATATTCATTCCAGGAGTCGACAACTGGGAAGCAACCTTCCTCAGCTGTCATGACCTCCAGCCAGGAGAGTGGGTTCTTCAACCTCAAGTGTTTCAACTGATAACAGATCTGTGGGGCTGCCCACAGATCGATCTGATGGCCTCTCGGCTCAACAACAAGCTTCAGTGCTATTGTTGCAGAATGAGGGACTCTCTGGCCTCGGCAGTGGATGCGCTGATGACTTCATGGGATTACCTACTTGTTTCCTCCGATTCCGTTGCTCCCCAAGGTTCTAAAGCGAATCAAAAGAGAGGGAGCTCAGGCGATTCTCATCGCCCCGCACTGGCCTCGGGAGGGTTTGGTACGCGGATCTTCTGGAGATGGCCATAGAAGACCACTGCCCCTAGCGCTAAGGGAAGATCTTCAACAAGGACCGTTCGTCTACCCGGACTTACGGCGGATTCGTTTGACGGCACGGCGGTTCAGCGGAACCTTCTAGCTGAGAAGGGCATCCCAGGAAAAGTTATTACCACCATGATTCAAGCCAGAAAACCGGTTACGTCGAAGCACTACCACCATATCTGGAAACAATACGTCTCCTGGTGTGAGCGCCGAAAAATATCCTCCTGCGGATTTTAACCTGGGGCGCTTTTTGCGCTTTTTACAGGCTGGTGTGGATATGGGCCTAAGGTTGGCCTCCATAAAGATTCAGATCTCGGCCTTGTCCATTTTCTTTCAGAAGAAACTGGCTGCTTTGCCTGGAGTCCAGACTTTCCTGCAGGGTGTCCTGCATATACAACCTCCTTTGTGCCGCCCACGGCACCTTGGGATCTAAATGTGGTTTTGTCCTTACTACAGTCCTCTTGGTTTGAACCTCTGATGTCGGTGGAGGACAAATACCTTACGTGGAAGACGGTTATGCTCCTAGCCTTGGCTTCCGCTAGACGTGTCTCCGAACTTGGAGCTTTGTCCTGTAAAGTCCCTACTTGGTCATTCATGAGGACAGAGCGGAACTCCGGACTCGACAACAGTTCCTACCTAAAGTGGTATCAGCATTCACTTGAATCAGCCTATTGTGGTTCCGGCGGCTTCAGCCTCTTCCTCAATTCCTGAGTCATTGGATGTGGTGTGAGCCCTGAAAAGTTGTGTCAAGAGGACTGCTGCTGCCAGAAAATTGGATTCTTTCTTTGTACTGTAGGATGCTTTCAAAAAGGGTCGTCCTGCTTCAAAGCAGTCCATTGCCCGTTGGATTAGGCTTACTGTTCAACAGGCCTACGCTTCGGCCTTGGTCTATCAAGGCTCACTCCACGAGGTCTGTGGGTTCTTCCTGGGCGGCTGCCTGGGGTGTATCGGCCCTACAACTGTGTCGAGCCGCTACCTTGTCGGGGACAAACACTTTTGTCAAGTTTTACAGGTTTGATACCCTGGCTGCAGAGGATGTCCAGTTTGGACGTACATTGTTGCAGATGTCTTAGCACGTTCCCACCCTGTTTGGGAGCTTTGGGATGTCCCCATTGTACTAAGGTCCCCAGTATCCCTTATGGATGATAGAGAAAAGAGGATTTTATTTACCTACCGGAAAATCCTTTTCTCGTAGTCCATAAGGGATACTGGGCACCCGCCTCTGTGCTGCGACTTTACTGCAAGTTTTTGTTCTTGTGTGAAGTTGTTCCAACAGCTGTTGCTGTTGTGTTTTGCTAGCTCATTGTTGTGTTGTGTGCTGGTTCGTTAATCTCACCACTCATTGTTATGTATCCTCCTCTCAAGTATGTCCATCTCCTTCGGGCACAGTTTTCCTAGACTAAGCTGTAGGGGATAGCATAGAGGGGAGGAGCCAGCACTCCCTGTGGAAGAAATTTAAAGTGCACCGGCTCCTTTGGACCCCTTCTATACCCCATTGTACTGTCCCCAGTATCCCTTATGGACTACGAGAAAAGGATTTACCGGTAGGTAATTAAATTCCTCTTTTTTTTAACGCAAGAATTTCATAAAAATATTTGATTATAAAAGAAATGAGCCTGTTTTTGGTCCCTTTTCAGCTTTCCGACTGTAACCTGCATCTGTCACAGCTTGAGGAGGAGAACTTTGCTCTGAGGGTCTGTCAGCAGAAGCAGGAAGCTGAGGTGAGGACAAGCTGCTGCCTGGACCTCGGATGGATAAATGGTGGTACAGTAGGTCCCCGGTTCCATTATCTCATATCTGATTGCTTTCTCTGCAGATAGATAAACTGAGAGAAGAGTCTCTGTATGCACAGCGAGGGGAAGCTGCAGAGCCAGCATGGGATCTGCAGGAGAGAGAGGATCTAGAGGAAAGACTTTCCAGGTCCGAGAGCGCAGAGCGGGAACACCTGACATTAATTCAAAGAATGAGAGCAGAGATGCAGGACACTATGTTCAGGGTCAGTGTACTGTATAGACAAATCTCCACTCAGTTCCCCCCACCCCTTCCACCCCCTCTCTCTCTGCTGTCTATAGTTACTAGAATGGTTCTTGAAATTATTCTCTGCCTCTCTATTGCATAGAATCTCGCAGTCATTGTACAGGTGGCAGGTAAATAGCTTCAAATTAGAAGTACTGATGCAGACACTGATGCCGACATGGTTATAATGTCGACAATCCATTTCTAAGGTACCCCTAGCCCTGTTGCTCATACTTGCATTTTCACTTTGTCAACATCCTGTCCATGTTGACATATTAAAAACTGACACTGTAACCATGATAACTGCCAGCATTGTGTTGACTTAGTGAACCTCCACTTCCTGACTGCATACCGGTATTCATATGTATCAACAAATGGCAGTAACACGCTAGTGATCTTTAACCCAGAAGTGATGTCACCTGTTGCTAGGCAGGAGACGGCACGGCTGGGCACATGTTCTAGACTGTCCTTCTCTTGCAGTTGAGTGCTATGCAGGAAGAGCTGCAGGGGGCACAGGCCGAGGCGGCCTCCCTGCGAGGGAGATACAGTAGGTCTCAGAGAGAAGCAGTGGAGCTGCAGGATCGGGTCCTGGAGCAGGAGAGAAAGAACACAGAGCTGCAGAGGGAACATCGGAGCACGCTGGAGAGTCTTCACAGAGCCCGAGAGCAGGTCAGCGATAGAGAATGTACCAGAAGGAGGATCAGCGGCCATTCTCCTGTTGATAGAAGCCTGTAGCAGGATATGTGAACCTGAGTATTAAGCTTAGCCTGCTGCGGCACAGTGTGTAGGCAGAGTAAATATAGCAATGCGCTTTATGATCACCAAGACCACCTCAGTGCTAGGGATTACCTGCCAATCACATCTAGCCGTCATTGGGCCGAATTCAGACCTTATAGCAGCAGCAAATTTGTTAGCAGATGGGCAAAACCATGTGCACTGCAGGGGGTGCAGATATAACATGTGCAGAGAGGGTTAGATTTGGGTGGGTTATATTGTTTCTGTGCAGGGTAAATACTGGATGCTTAATTTTTACACTGCAATTTAGATTTGAACACACCCCACTCTGAAAATGTTATATCCCCCCCGCAGTGCACATGGTTTTACCCATTTGCTAACAAATTTGCTGCTGCAATCAGGTCTGAATTAGCCACATTGTCCTCATCAGCAGCAGCTATTTATACCTGACCCTGAGCACTCACAAATAATACAGCATTCTAAGGAGTATATGGTCTGTGTCCAGTTGTGCATCTGCGCAGTGTATTTTTACTATCAGAACGCACCTCACCCCCGTCCTTTCTCTCCAGGCACAGCTGGATGTAAGGGCTAGGATCACGCAAGGGTGCATATAGTCTTTTCGGCCATGCGCACATTGATTTCATACAAGATAATGGCTTTAGGCTCATTCTGCATCAGGCGCTATACACGTTTGGGCTCTTTATTTCAGCTGTCACTTGCTGATCCTTCACCCCTGCAAATGATATTATTCTGCCTATATAAAGGATTATACCTCTCCCAAATCCTCTGACTTCTATTTATTTCCAGCTGCTGAATCAGGAACAGTCCCTGCAGGATCTGCAGGAAGAACGGTTACGGCTCCAGGACCACAGCCAGCGCCTAGAACAGGAGACTGGAGCTCTTCATGCGGAGCTGGAGACCCAGAGCCTGGCTTTAAGTGAGCAGAACAGTCTTACTGCCAGCAAGGTATATACACACCCACCCATATAAGCTCTATGTATTAGGGGTATATGCAATTCCGGGCGAATTGCGGCACTTTTTCGCCCGTTTTTAAATTCGACACAATTCGACTGTCGAATTCCAGTCCCGCTGTCGAAAAACGGACCAATTGACGGATTTTGAATAGACTTTTCAGACGGTACAAAAAACGGCTAAAACCCAGAAAAGAATTGCGTGCCACCCCCCCCCCCCCCCCCCTAAGCATAACCAGCCTCGGGCTCTTTGAGCCGGTCCTGGTTGTAAAAATACGGGGGGGGGGGGGGGGGGAATTACAGGGGATTCCCCGTAATTTTAGAACCAGCACCGGGCTCTGCGTCCGGTCCTGGTGTCAAAAATACGGGGGACAAAAGACGTAGGGGTCCCCCGTATTTTTGGAACCAGCACCGGGCTGCACTAGCTGGGGAGATAATGCCACAGCCGGGGGACACTTTTATATCGGTCCCTGCGGCCGTGGCATTAAAACCCCAACTAGTCACCCCTGGCCGGGGTACCCTGTAGGAGTGGGAACCCCTTCAATCAAGGGGTCCCCCCCTCCAGCCACCCAAGGGCCAGGGGTGAAGCCCGAGGCTGTCCCCCCCCATCCAAGGGCTGCGGATGGGGGGCTGATAGCCAGAGTGTAAAATGAAAGAATATTGGTTTTTGCAGCAGAACTACAAGTCCCAGCAAGCCTCCCCCGCAAGCTGGTACTTGAAGAACCACAAGTACCAGCATGCGGGGGTAAAACGGGCCCGCTGGTACCTGTAGTTCTACTGCAAAAAAAATACCCAAATAAAAACAGGACACAGACACCGTGAAAGTAAAACTTTATTACATACATGCCGACACACACATACTTACCTATGTGGACACGCCGACTCTGGCCACGTCTCCGTCTGTTGACGTCCGGGGTACCTTAAAATAAAATTATATACTCACCTAAATCCAGTGTCCTGGTCTTTTATTTGTAATCCACGTACTTGGCAAAAAAAAAAAAAACGCATACCCGATCCACACGGACTGAAAGGGGTCCCATGTTTACACATGGGACCCCTTTCCCCGAATGCTGAGACCCCCTGTGACTCCTGTCCTTCAGGCAATCAGGGAGCGCCACGTCGTGGCACTCTCCTGATTGGCTTTGCGCGTCTGAGCTGGCAGACAGCGCATCGCACAGCACCTCCATTAGTTTCAATGGTGGGAACTTTGCGGTCAGCGGTGAGGTCACCTGACCGCGGGTAACCCCACCACTGACCGCAAAGTTCCCACCATTGAAACTAATGGAGGTGCTGTGCGATGCACTGTCTGCCAGCTCAGACGCGCATAGGGAATCAGGAAAGTGCCAGGACGTGGCGCTCCCTGATTGCCTGAAGGGACCCTCTATGACAGGCGTCACAGGGGGTCTCAGCATTCGGGGAAAGGGGTCCCATGTGTAAACATGGGACCCCTTTCAGTCCGTGTGGATCGGCTATGCGTTTTTTTTTTTTTGCCAAGTACGTGGATTACAAATATCACAGGACACTGGATTTAGGTGAGTATAATTATCTTTTCTTTTCAGGTACCCCATGGATTCTACTTGGAGAAGTGGACCGAACATCGTGTCAACATAGGTAAGTATGTATGTGTCGGCATGTGTGAAATAAAGTTGTACTTGTCAAGGTGTGCGTGTCCTGTTTTTATTTGGGTGTTTTTTTTGCAGAAGAACTACAGGTACCAGCGGGACCGTTTCCCCCCCGCATGCTGGTACTTGTGGTTCTCCAAGTACCAGCTTGCGGGGAGGCTTGCTGGGACTTGTAGTTCTTCTGAAAAAACCAATATTCTTTCATTTTCAACAAGGCTATCAGCCCCCCATCCGCAGCCCTTGGATGGGGGGGACAGCCTCGGGCTTCACCCCTGGCCCGTGGGTGGCTGGGGGGGGGGGGACCCCTTGATTGAAGGGGTCCCCACTCCTCCAGGGTACCCCGGCCAGGGGTGACTAGTTGGGGTTTTAATGCCACGGCCGCAGGGACCGATATAAAAGTGTCCCCCGACTGTGGCATTATCTCCCCAGCTAGTGGAGCCCGGTGCTGGTTCTAAAAATACGGGGGATCCCCTGTAATTCCCCCCCCCCCCCGTATTTTTACAACCAGGACCGGCTCAAAGAGCCCGAGGCTGGTTATGCTTAGGAGGGGGGACCCAACGCATTTTTTTTTCAGGTTTTTAACCCATTCCATAAAAAAAAAATATATATATATTTTTAAAAATATATAAATAATACTTGTGCCTCCTAAATAGACAAACCAAGTACCTAATCCCTTCTAATATAAATAGATATGCGGTTAGCAATAAAAAAAACACCAAAAAAACACCAAAAAAACATGTTTTTAAAAAAATTTATTACATTCCGCCAGCAAAGTGAGGCGGATTGAAAATGACGAATTTACTGTCGAAAAAAGCACTGTTGTCGAATGTACATTCTTCAATTGAATATACTTTTGTCGAAAAGCCGCATTTGTACCATTGCAGAAATGTCGAATTTGTCAAATGTCGAATTTCAAAAAGTCGAATTTGAAAAGTCATTTTTTTGGCGAAAAGTACTGTATTGCATTGTCAATTTTTTTTTTTGGGCGAAAAAGTCCAGTTTTTCGACATTTTCGGGAATAGACCGCAATTGCATATACCCCTTAGTGTGAAAAGCCAGGTACTATAATGATACTGCATCTCTGCTTGTTACAGCTGAACCAAAAGGAGCAGCAGGTGGACCGTCTGCATAGAGAGGTGCAGGCTCTGAGGAGACAGCTCCAGCATGCAGAAGATAAGGTGAGAGTCATAAAACTTCCAAATAGTTATATGTAAGGATGAAGCCCTGAACTTTTTTCATTTGTTTTGTTTCCTGAAATATGCAGATTGTGTGCTTTAAGTCTAGTTACAGCCTATGCACAGATACTAAGAACATAGCAACCTAAGCAACACTGGATTCTAGGGAATAAGAATGGACAGCCGGTTCCATATATTCATCATCCGCTTTCCTTCCCAGGTCCAGCAGCTGGAGTCCACACTGAAAAGTCTCCAGGAGGAGCTGTCATTGTGTCGCACTGAGAAGTCCTCATTGTCGGAGACAGTTCTCAGATTGCAGAGAGAGAAACAAGACCTGAACATCCAGCAGGAGGATTTAGAACATAAGGTAAGATGATCACTACAGCAAGCCCTGGACATTGGCCAGTAGATGTGCTGTAGGCAGGCTTCAATGAGAGGCATCCAGCACCGGTGAAGGTCAGGAAATCAAGATAAAGTCAATGAGTAGATCATCTGGTCAAACTGCAGCCAGCTATATAATCTGTAACATTATATACCATATAGATGTCCTGCCAATTTCCAGCGGCTCTTTTATAGATGCAGTCACAGACTAGAGCCACAGAGAGACTGCAAGCCCAGCTGGCCACCTGCGAGTCTGAACAGGAGACAGCATGTGAGAAGATCACCGTGATCCAGGAAGAAAGAGATTCCCTCAAAAGCAAGGTCCACCAGCTTCAGAAGGAGGTAGCTGGAAATGAATGTTGTCTTATCAATTTATTTTTTTTGTTGGGGAGGAGACATCTATTCCTCAGATGTCTTCTCCATGGTTCTGCCTCTGTGTAGCTGTTCTCTGTGCTGCTTATCTACCACTGGTCTCCTCACTAGTACCTTTGTGGACCTGTACTGTTCTTTGTTTTCTTCCGTCAGCTCTTCCTCTTGGACTTTCTTCTCATCTCTGCTGCTGCTGTTCCTCTGGACTCTGCTCTATGTGGCTGGTCAGACTGCTCTTCCATGTGGGTTGCTCCTAACACCTATTTCCCTTAATTCTGGTCCATGTTGTGCTCCCATTCATCCACTTGTTCTGATCATCGCCTCCACTGGTCTGCTTCATATGCCTGTTTCCCCTGGTGCTCTCTTTTTGCACCTGATCTTCTCTTATCTGTCTCTATCCTCTGTATCACCTATAATCTGCACTCTTTCCATTGACTCTCATATCATCTCTGCTATTGGCCTTTTCCTTACATTGGCTTTCTTCTCTACTGACCATCATCCACCGGGCTCCACTGCCTCTGCCATCTTACCATAGGCCCATGTCCCACTTTCATCACCCTTTAATCTCCTCTTTGAATCCGGTCTCTCCCCACTGCTTTTGATTTCACCATGTTGCATCTCAGGTGTCGCAAAGCGATCAGCGACTAAGTGAGGCCCTACTCCAGGCAGAATCTTTGCAGCTTGATATTACCAGGAGAGACACAGAAATCCAATCCTTTAAGGAACAGCTAAAAAGCTCCCAAGATGCTTTGCAGATTGCTAAACAGGAGAAGGAGGAATGCAGCAAAGAGGCAGATGTACAGGTAAGTGTTACACAACTTCACCGACATCTTGTTCTAGTATCCAGAATGCATTTTATATAGCTGCTTCTCTCGTCCTATGTCAACAGGTCCAGAACAGAGAGATAACTATTGGTAGTCTCCAGCAGGAGCTAGCCACACTAGGAGAACAGCACGACGCATGCAGGACTCAGGTACGTTGGCGTTAGGAGTCAGACTTCCGGTGGCTTCAGGGTGTCCTGGTAAGGCGCATAGAGGGACCTGGCATATTATTGCACATTACTGCACTCTGTAAAGGTGGAGGCACACCCAGAACAGCATGATGAGTAACAGGGAAAAGGCAGGACTATTTTTGCCAGTGCAATGTGTCTTCCCCAATCTCTGTTTCCTTCTGATCAGCTGTCTCAGTGCCAGTCACTGCTGGAGCAGAAGCAACAAGAACTAGCAGCTGCAACAGAGGAGCGGAACTTGAAAGACAGAGAGATTTCCCAGCTGACTAGCAACATGGAGAAACTAGAGTGCGATCTGGGGATCGTCAGCGAAAAGCACAAAGCCGCCCAGAAAGAGGTCATCATAAGATACAGGCAGTCTGTTGTATGACCGGCCAGATCTGCCTATTCTTCTATTCTTGTCACTTCTTATTTCCCGTGTCTTAAGTGACTCATGGACTCTATCATTTACTGTCTGCCTGTTGTTTGCTTCACAACCCCAGGTCTCCAGCCGGGATCAGGTGATCCTGAACCTCCGCACAGATCTGATCGCTAGAGAACAGGAGCTGCAGCAAGCACGGAACGAGGTACCAATGCGGACTGGCGGGGAACTATTTGTCTTGGTTAAAACAGGTTATTAAAGGGAATGTGCAGAAAATGACTTTCTATGAAACTTCTAAAGCGTTATTGTGTTATACATTTTGTATGGACACAACTGTATTTAATCAAACAAATCAAACAAGATTTCTACCATTACTAGCAATAGTCACACCAACAAGGAAACCTCTTATTTCCAATATGCGGTGTTTGTACAGCGTTCGCTAATAACAGCATGGCCTTTCAGTGTATAGTTAGCCATAACATGCGTTTTGCAGCTTGCGGAACGCGGTGAGGAGCTGAGCAATGCTCGGTCCAAGTTCAAGAACTTGCAAAGCGATGTCCAAAGCCTCCAGGAGATCTGCTCGGAACGGGAAAGGACATGCATGGACAATGAAACCCTCATCCAGAGGCTGCAACAAGAGAGGGAGGAGAAACTCGCTGAGGTGAGAGCGACAGAGGGATATGTAGAGCCTCAGATGGGGCGTAATGTTCCTGCGGCGTTAGTAAAACCCATCGTCACGGTTATAGGTTCAGAGGCTGCAACAGCATCTCTCATCGCTGAGACACACACATCAGGTAGATACAGACTGTCTGAGAAGTGATTCTCTGCGGCTACAGGAGAAGCTGGACTCTGTAAGCCATAGCTCCAAGGAGCAG
Source organism: Pseudophryne corroboree (assembly GCF_028390025.1). Classification (NCBI taxonomy): domain Eukaryota; kingdom Metazoa; phylum Chordata; class Amphibia; order Anura; family Myobatrachidae; genus Pseudophryne; species Pseudophryne corroboree. The sequence goes on from NC_086454.1 coordinate 295,050,809, forward strand.
GAGCTGGAGCTTCAGCACTACAGAGTGAGAGCGGAGAGGCTCTCGCAGGACGTAACCCTTGCACAGCATTTGCAGCTGCAGCTTGAGGAGCAGGTAACTTTATTTTGGTAATGACATTTTTCCAATGTACAGTAGGTGCAGTGATTATCAGCAAGTGTCTCACATGAGGTGTAATCATTTCTGGCCTTCTCCCAGGTGTCACAGCGGGATGCAGAGCTGCGCCAGCGGGACGAAGAAGTGCAGACGCTGCAGAAACAACTCTGGGACGCAGAGGAGCGAGCAGTGAGCGCGGAGAGTCAGTGTAGCTCATCCAATAGCAGCATGGAGCTGTACCGCAGCAAGTACCAGGCCTGTGTGAGCCGGGTGGGGGAACAGGAGGCCAATCTGAGACAGATGGAAGATGACCTGCGAGAGATGAAGCTAGAGGTGTGTAAAATAAATAAAAGTATAATATACTTTTAAGTTTTGTACAACTGGCTTAAATTCAACTCTGTAATATATACAGAGGAGATGATATTACAGAGGTGTCCTCATACTTCATTGCTGCAATTGCACCTAGCAGCCTCTCTTGGAGCCCCAGGGCCCGGGAGGCTCTGCTAGCGCTGGACGTCCACTGTTCACCGTATACTGACTCAGTAGCACAGTCGCATTTTAAATTAACCAGAACAGTTTCCCAGTGCATCCAAGTCTCAGTGTCACGACTAAGACGCATTTTCGCTAAGAAAAGACACCCAATGTTAGCAGAGTTGCATGAGACCTGGCAGCTCACTCACGCCAGGCATCTGTCACTGCGGGGCGTATCGAGGCTGGATGTATGGAGGACACATCTGTGCCATGGCATCTTCCTTATTGCTGGTTTAATCCTTACTCCCCACCCACAGTGTCTATTCACAGTACTACTATGGGAATGAACCTCTTCTCTCACTTCACATCTTTAACCTCTTTATAACAGTTCCTTTGCTATCTCCATATTATCTTGTATCTTAAGCGCAGTACAGATAGTGTAAGGGCAACATGGAGGGTGTAATGGTTAGCATTACTGTCTCACAGCACTGAGGTCATGGCTTTGGTTCCCACCATGACCCTAACAGTGTGGAGTTTGTATATTCTCCCTGTACTTGCGTGGGTTTCCTCTGGATACTCCGATTTCTTCCCACAATCCAAAGCAAACAAGATGGGCCAAGTGGTTCTTATCTGCTGTCTGTGTTTGTTTTTGTCCAATATACAAAATTCAGCTCAGTCCCATGCTGCAAAGATACATATATGTCTGTACCTATTTTTACCTAATATCCCATCACGCTATAGCAAGTGGGAATAATTCTCTTGGGGTTTACCATCTAATTGAGGTTCTCCTCTGGAGTGGTGATATACTCATATTTGATAAATTAGAATCCTTCGTCAGGTCCTTATTCACATAGGTAAATCTTTCTTAGATAAAGTAAGATCAATCACAGCAGTACATTTAACGCGTTTCGCGAAACACCCGTTGGCTGGCCAAATCAGTGCGGCCAGCTTTATACCCTTGCACCATACCAAGGTTTGTGTGATCTCAACATCCCACCGTTCTCGCATACTCTGCTATATGCAACTGCCACTTAATGGTCATTATTCAGAAGCATCCACATGGTCTATTGCTCTCCCTGCACAATAATGTGTGTGCCTCTTCACAGTGTTTGTTAGTCTACCTTTATCACTAATGATACTGAACTTTTTCATTCCAATATCTTCGGTTCTCTCTCTATATGTATACATAGTTATAGATAGATGGCTATTCTGTATGTAGCTTTTGTGTTAAATGTAAAAGGATCAGAGACCACAGTTGGATAAGCCGATATATGCTCAGCCGCTGCAGGATATATAGAGGTAATAGCTGTATTGGCGTGATTAAGTAAAGAGCCTGTAACACAGGAGAGACCACAGATATCTTCTGCATTGCTGGCATTATCGGAACACATCGCAACCCCCATACAACATATAAGGATGTTGAGTCTATTTATGAAACTTTTCGTTTTCAGTGGACTCGCGTAACCAATGCCATTGAAAAAGCTTCCACAGTGAGGAGAGGGATCCATTGAGAACACCCCTCCTCTCGAGGGAATATTTACTAAAGTGCGGGTTTATAGAAGTGGAGATGTTGCCCATAGCAGCCAATCAGATTCAGCTATTTTCTTCTAGCACAGGGGCAGACTTTTTTTTCTGTGAAAGGGCCATTTGGATATTTATAAAATCCTTCCAAAAATTATCAACTTAAAAATTCGCCTGCTATATATGGTAAAACATGTAATTAACTCACCCCTAATGTGATGGTTGGAACTGCTTCTATAATTGCAATAGACCCAGTGTGTGGGGTAAGGAAGTGTGTGTGGACCTGAGTGCACTGTCTATCCAGGTCCACAAAATGTCACTACCACCTCTTTTTATCAGCAGCAACCTCCGGTGATATGCTTGAAGCTGGGCATAGCAGGAGCTCAGAAGACATGTAGGGGACACACTCAGTCACCTTGCCACCCACGTCCTCGGCTGCTAGGCCACGCCCTCTTCTAGTCCTGCCACGAACGCCTTGGTAACACACATCGGATGCCATCCCTCTGCTAGCCCCGCCTGCTGCCCACGGTTGCCAGGTAACCCAACTCCTCTTCCATCCCCCTCCTAGTCCTACCCACGGTTGCCAGGTAACCCACGTCACCAATGTCCTCCTCCATCTCACATGCTGCCACCCCCCTAACCCACGTCCTCCTCCGTCCATCCGTCTCCTCTGTTGGATGCTGTCTACCGCCTCTCCTGCAGCTTCCCTGGTACTCTGGCCGGGCCAGGCAAAGTGGCTGTGCGGGCCTTATACGGCCCGCGGGCTGGACGTTCCCCACCCTTGTGCCAGAAGGTGCTAGATAAATGAAAAGTAGAATCTGACTGGTTGCTATGGGCAACATCTCCACTTCTAAAAACCACCCCCTTAGCGCGCATATGTGTGACCTAAGTTTCAGTAAAAGTTTTAGGATCCGTTGGGGCAACTGTCCCAACTAGGAGGCATTGATAGCCCTGAACCCCGTTCAGAAGTCATGGCGATAAGGAACGATAACTTTAAGGGCATTTATCTGTGTTTATATAAATAAGGTTTCTATCTATACAATTGCAGAGCAGTGTTAGTGCAGCCGCACACCGCCTGGCAGCAGAGAATCCTGCCTGGCCATAATGATAGTCACTTAGTCACCAGGCGCAGCCATGTATTATACAGCTGCAAGAAGCCCAACCCAAACAGTGCAAATTGTGTCTGCCTGGAGGGCGGGTGCTACATGTCAGTGCCACCCAGCCAGGCTGTGCCTTATCACAGGTCTCTATTCACATTAAATCCCTGTGTACAGGTGTCTGAGCGGGATACTCGTCTCTCGGCGTTGCGCGGGGAGCTCCTGGTTCTGCAGCAGGAGCTAGAGGGTAAATGCTCCGAGCTGGAGAGCTGCGAGGAAGCCATCGATCAGCTGACACACGAACTTCAGGCAACACAGGCGGACTTGAGTTCAAGTCGTGAGCAAGCACAGGAGAGTGAAGAGATCCTTCAGTCGGTCCGGGAGCATGCGGCGAGGCTTCAGAACCAGGTGAGTGCAATCTGCCAGCAGCTGGGATTTCTCTATGGAGAGCGGGCATGTTCATGCAGTACATACATACTGTGCATTGCTCCTTGTAGCAGGGCGACACTGTCAACACTCCGCATTGTGAAGTAGCAGCATGGAGTTAATTCTGGTGCAAGCGAGCTGATCAATATACGCAGGTGTGGCCTCTTTAGTGTCTTTTTACCTATGGAGCACTGCTCTCTGTCCTGTGATAGGTGGTGGAGTTGGAGGAGGACCTAGTAAAACTGCAGACAGACTTTTCCACCTACAAAGCTTCGCACAGATGCAGCGATGGCAGCTACACGGACTTGGAGAGACTGGTTCGCCAGCTGACACAGGTCAATAAACGTTTCATTGTTCCATTCATACCCTCCAGTGACTTCTGTTCTCTTTGTGCATTAACATTACACCACTGTGTGCAGGAACTGAGCCATTCAGAAGAAGAAGTCCGGAAACAGATGCAGGAAACGGAACGGAATCAAAATCTCCTCCTGGAAGTAAAACTGGATTTGGCGAAGGAGAGAGAGCAAAGGAACAATACGCTGAAAGGTGAGGCCAGGCCGGTATTGCCCTGGTGGGGATCATGTAATGACCACAGGGCTCCTCACTGTGTGCTCTCCACCCAGACATCGAGCGGCTGGAGCAGGAGGTCAGTAGCTTGCGCAGGAACACAGAAACACAGGTGCAAGAGCACAAACATCTGGTCTCCGAGCAAAAGCAGCAGATCCAGAAGCTGCAGGAGGACCTGAAAGAGAGCAGTAAGCTCACCGCCCACAAAGAGCAGGTGAGAGATGGACATAGGGCATGGAATCCACCTCTGACGGCAACACAACCTGATTGGGGCGGGGCTATTTTTTGGTAACCAGGTGCAGAGGCACAAAACCCCACAACAACCACTCAGACATTTACTTCCATTATCCAATGACAGTTGGCTGCTAGGAGTTACTTACTGTAATTGTGTCAGAGCACAGGGAGCGGGGTGGTCATATATATAGGACGGTGATGTGCAGATGGAGACACCATGTCTTAGGCGACATAGGATGGTGATACAGTCTTCATGGAAATAATGTTTTGTGGTCAGAATTCTTTTTTCATTCAACATTCTAAAATGTAATTTTGAGGTGTTTTAAAGAATGAAAATAAACTGCAGGAGAACCGCTGAGAGGGACATAATATGGGGCTTCATTACAGCTGGGTGTACATACATTTGCGTGGAGATTCCAGGTCCTTACTCTTAGAGACGGCGCAAGCACACTTTAGATGAATACAGTAAGCCAGTGAAGCGGTCAGTGTAAAAATAAGAATTTACTTACCGATAATTCTATTTCTCATAGTCCGTAGTGGATGCTGGGGACTCCGTAAGGACCATGGGAATAGCGGCTCCGCAGGAGACTGGGCACATCTAAAGAAAGCTTTAGGACTATCTGGTGTGCACTGGCTCCTCCCCCTATGACCCTCCTCCAAGCCTCAGTTAGGATACTGTGCCCGGACGAGCGTACACAATAAGGAAGGATTTTGAATCCCGGGTAAGACTCATACCAGCCACACCAATCACACCGTATAACCTGTGATCTGAACCCAGTTAACAGCATGATAACAGAGGAGCCTCTGAAAGATGGCTCACAACAATAATAACCCGATTTTTGTAACAATAACTATGTACAAGTATTGCAGACAATCCGCACTTGGGATGGGCGCCCAGCATCCACTACGGACTATGAGAAATAGAATTATCGGTAAGTAAATTCTTATTTTCTCTAACGTCCTAAGTGGATGCTGGGGACTCCGTAAGGACCATGGGGATTATACCAAAGCTCCCAAACGGGCGGGAGAGTGCGGATGACTCTGCAGCACCAAATGAGAGAACTCCAGGTCCTCCTCAGCCAGGATATCAATCCTGTAGAATTTTACAAACGTATTTGCTCCTGACCAAGTAGCTGCTCGGCAAAGTTGTAAAGCCGAGACCCCTCGGGCAGCCGCCCAAGATGAGCCCACCTTCCTTGTGGAGTGGGCATTTACAGATTTTTGGCTGTGGCAGGCCTGCCACAGAATGTGCAAGCTGAATTGTACTACAAATCCAACGAGCAATAGTCTGCTTAGAAGCAGGAGCACCCAGCTTGCTGGGTGCATACAGGATAAACAGCGAGTCAGATTTCCTGACTCCAGCCGTCCTGGAAACATATATTTTCAGGGCACTGACAACGTCCAGCAACTTGGAGGCCTCCAAGTCCCTAGTAGCCGCAGGCACCACCAACAGGTTGGTTCAGGTGAAACGCTGAAACCACCTTGGGGAGAAACTGAGGACGAGTCCTCAATTCCGCCCTGTCCGAATGGAAAACCAGACAAGGGCCTTTTCAGGATAAAGCCGCCAATTCTGACACGCGCCTGGCCCAGGCCAGGGCCAACAGCATGACCACTTTTCCTGTGAGATACTTTAACCCCACAGATTTAAGTGGTTCAAACCAATGTGACTTTTGGAACCCAAAACTACATTGAGATCCCAAAGTGCCACTGGAGGCACAAAAGGAGGCTGTATATGCAGTACCCCTTTTACAAACGTCTGAACTTCAGGGACTGAAGCTAGTTCTTTTTGGAAGAAAATTGACAGGGCCGAAATTTGAACCTTAATGGACCCCAATTTCAGGCGCATAGTCACTCCTGTTTGCAGGAAATGTAGGAATCGACCCAGTTGAATTTCCTCCGTCGGGCCTTACTGGCCTCGCACCACGCAACACACTTTCGCCAATTGCGGCGACAATGTTTTTGCGGCTACATCCTTCCTGGCTTCGATCAGGATAGGGATGACTTCATCCGGAATGCCCCCTTTCCTTCAGGATCCGGCGTTCAACCGCCATGCCGTCATCTTGGAACAGACAGGGTCCCTGCTGGAGCAGGTCCCTTCTTAGAGGCAGAGGCCACGGATCCTCCGTGAGCATCTCTTGAAGTTCCGGTTACCAAGTCCTTCTTGGTCAATCCGGAACCACGCATATATAGAGCTTACTCCTCTCCATCTTATCAATCTCAGCACCCTGGGTATGAGAGGCAGAGGAGGGAACACTTACCCCGACTGGCACACCCACGGTGTCACCAGAGCGTCCACGGCTCATCGCCTGAGGGTCCCTGGACCTGGCGCAATACCTGTCGAGTTTTTAATCATGTGGAAGACTTCTGGGTGAAGTCCCCACTCTCCCGGGTGGAGGTCGTGCTGAGGAAGTCTGCTTCCCAGTTGTCCACTCCCGGAATGAACACCGCTGACAGTGCTATCACATGATTTTCCGCCCAGCGAAGAATCCCTGCAGCTTCTGCCATTGCCCTCCTGCTTCTTGTGCCACCCTGTCTGTTTACGTGGGTGACTGCCGTGATGTTGTCCGACTGGATCAACACCGGCTGACCTTGAAGCAGAGGTCTTGCTAAGCTTAGAGCATTGTAAATGTCCCTTAGCTTCAGAATATTTATGTGAAGTGATGTCTCCAGGCTTGACCATAAGCCCTGGATATTCCTTCCCTGTGTGACTGCTCCCCAGCCTCGCAGGCTGGCATCCGTGGTCACCAGGACCCAGTCCTGAATGCCTAATCTGCGGCCCTCTAGAAGATGAGCACTCTG